>NC_040079.1:26796666-27129444 GCF_003369695.1 Bos indicus x Bos taurus
TACATTTGCTTATATGTTTAAAAGTATATGATTTAAGGAACGATGTTTGCTGAGGAGATTGTGCTACACCATAGCAAATAATCACTACATGTCTCTTAGGCCAAGGATTGTTTCTTTATTTGATTAACTGTGTCTGTGAGTATGTACACATAATATACAGATATCTGACTTGGTGTTCTTATTCCTTTTTCCTTTACAGAGTTCTGAATTACTGCCGTATTTTCACTGAACTTTGTGAAACTTTTCTTGAAAAAATTGTTTGTACGCCAGGCCAAGGCCTTGGGGACCTACGAACTCTGGAACTGCTTCTTATCTGTGCAGGGCACCCTCAATATGAGGTAGTGTTTACACTATGCTAATGCCATTATTTTTCATTTGTATGTTGCATATTGTCTACATTCTATTATCTCCTATACAGCTTTTTATTTGTGGGAAATGATAGTTTTATTTTTAATTAATGTCATGAAGAGTTTACTCTGCTGTGAATTAAAAAAAAAATTATATGTCAGCTTCTGCTTTGATTCTTTTCTGTTTTCCTACTTGGTTTTAGCTGGGCTGACTGGTACATAGCATGAAGGAATCTGTTAGAAACAAAGCTTATTACTTTTCCAATGAGGCCCCCTCTCTAGCTTTAGTTATTATTTAGAGCTTTATAGCTTAAGAAATATACCAAATATTAACTGTACCTCCAAGTTTTAAAATCCAAAAATTTTCTCCAAATTATGGATGGAAATGAGAATGGGATTCAAAGGACTTAAAGAGTCTTCTTCATCCCCAAATCTCTAAGACATGCTGCCACTTTTAAGTTTACTAGATTAAGAGAAAAAAAAAACAAAAACACAACTCTATTTATTCAAAAGGCTTTATCTCCTCTTAATAGTATAAGAAGTGAGAAGAACTCCCAAGCTTGGTTAGCTCTATTTAAATAGCTTCATTTTGGATCTTTGATGGGAAAAGGATGGTAGGGCCCCTCTAAGGGAGGGGCCTAGTAGTTCTTGTGAGTCTCAGTGTTTTTTCTGTGATCACATAGAAGATAATATGTGTTTGCTTGACATACTTTCATGACAATATCTGGATTTTGTTGAAACTCAAAACAGTTTTGGGCAGAAGTATTGCTCTACTTAATAATAATCTCTCCTTTAAATAGTGCCACATATAAGATAAGCTGTGGTTTGTACAGATATTTGCAGGTTTATCTGCTGAGAGGTGTTTTAATTTCAAAAAAATAATTTCAGAATTTAGGGAAAAAGACTACATTTTAAAGAGATTTCTGTATATGTTTCTCTAAATTTAAAATTCAGTATACTGCTGGAGAAATTTTCTCAGGCCTAGACAGAGAATGTAAAGCCAGTCATCCTAAATGTTGAGTTTTGGGTCTAACATGGAAAGATAATTTGGGAAGATAATAATCTGCTAGAGAAAAAGGTGGCTGCTAAACTGGTTCCACTCATACTAGTTTAAAGTGTTTCTTTCCTGTTAGCCCTAGTAATAATAAAACTGCTTTCTTTTCTGATCCAAATAAACCATGTTTTCTCTTTCTGTTGATAGGTAGTAGAAATTTCCTTTAATTTTTGGTACCGACTAGGGGAGCATTTGTACAAAACGAATGATGAGGTTATTCATGGCATCTTCAAAGCTTACATTCAAAGGCTGCTTCATGCCTTGGCTCGCCACTGCCAGTTGGAACCAGATCATGTAAGTTTTCTTCTCTATTTAATCATGTCTTGATTTCCTCTTCTTTTCAGTGCTAACTTGAAAAGGAACTGAAAAGATAGAGAATAAAGCTAATGGAATCTGCAGGTTTTCTGTCATTCTAGCTTACACTGAGGAAGTCAATACCAGTTTAATGAAGAGTGCTATGCCTATGTAGAAAGAAATCAGTCCTGCTGAGTCAGTAATTCTTCTGGGAATTCACCTTAAATAATTCTGCTGAAGAAAAAAATTGTTATGTACAAGGCATTATCTATAAATGTAAAATATGGTAAATCCATTTACAAGAGTATAGAAGAGGAAGTTCCTTGGTTAGGAAATTCCAGTGGTTAGGACTTGGTGCTTTCACTGCTGCGGGGCCCAAGTTCAATCCCTGGTCAGGGAGCTAAGATCCTGCAAGCTGTGCTGTGTGCCCTCCCCACAAAAGAGTATTATAGAAGAGTTACATAAATTATTATGTAGCAACTTGATGGATCATAATGCAGCAGTTAAAAGTAATTACTTGACTTCTCTGGCAGCCCAGTGGTTAAGACTTTGCACTTCCAATGCAGGGGGTGCGGGTTGGAGAGCCAGGATCTCCTGTGCCATGCAGCCAAAAAAGTAAATGAAAATAAATAAAACCAAAAGAAACTATAGAAAAAATAATACATTTTAAAAATAATAACTTGAGATAGCAATAATTGGTATCCTAAATGAAAAAATGAAAATGTAAAATTTTATGCTGTGTATTTTTAATAGTATAAAATACGTGGTTGGATTAAAACTAAACACAAAAATGAAATATTTGTGTGAGGACATGGAAAATAACATGAGTCTCCCCTGAACACATAAGTGCAAATTTTTCTTTATATTACTTATGCTGATTTTATAATTTAAAATGTAGAAATAATCTATTTGCTTAGAAGAAAATATACAAGAAATATTATAAAATGGTTAATTGGAAATGCTTCAACCACATTCTTTGCTTAGTTATTTCAAATTTTATAGTGTTTATTTCATCATTTTGGTTGGGTAGTTTAATATCTCTGTCCTTCAGCCTATAAATTGGAGTGGATTTTTTTTTTTTCCTATTACTATTAAACCTGGCCTGAAAACTGTCTGTGCTCTATATCTTAATGTTAATGTTGTCATCTGAGTTATGGTATTTTGTATTTCCACAGAACTTTAGTGATGATTTAGTTCAGTGGTTTTCACTACTTTTTTTTTTAAACTGAGGAATCCTGTCCTCAGGATTCCATAGTGCTTGGAAGCATGATAAGTAAAAAAACACAGAGTTACTCTGGTTTAAATGGCTGTGTTTGCTTGATCCCTTTCTTCTCTCTGCTAGTTCTGTGGTACCACTTCCCTTGTAGGTAATTCCATACGTTTGTAGGTGTGCCGTGCTTCATAATTCATTATCTCATCCGAGTCAACCATTATTTCCTCCTCATTCCTTGACTTTAATTTTTTTCATCTTAAAGCAAGAATGTTGAATTAGATTAGCAATTCTCAGTAATACTAAGGGCTTTTCCCAGAAACTCATGGTCCAAGATTCTTATACATACCCATAACATAATTAGTTATGTTAATCTCATAATTAATCTCATAATTAGTAAACCTTAGTGTACTCACAGGGGGATATTAGAGTAAGGAAAACTTCAGAAGCATGAAATGTGAATGATCTCTGTATTTTTTAATGAAAAAATTTAAATATACAGCAATGGTGAAATAATTTTACAATGAATATCTGTATACCTGCTGCCTAACTCCTACCATTAATATTTTATTACACCTGTGTTATGTATCTGTGCACCTATATAAAATTCTTTTTAAAGTCTAATATTCTGTTGTGTGTCTAGTTGTGGTAATGGTTGATTTTGGTAGATCTTGAATCATAAAGTTTCAGAGGCTTATTCAGTAATAAAAAGCTAGACTTTATCTACTATAGATAGACTTATATTCTAGAACACTTTCCACCTCCACCACTCCAGATTTTTCCAGCAACAGGCAGGATGTAGCTTGGACGTGCCAAAAAATGTTTCTCATAGTAAAGGTAGAGCGTAGGTTGTATTGATTTGACATACCTTAATGTTTGGGATACTTTCTGTGGTAAAATATCTTTGTGATTTATGCAATTTATCTTTTTATTCATTGGGACTGAACTGCTTAATGGGTTTTTTATTCTTTTAAAAGTTAGTGAAAACCTTAGTGGGTTTAAAACAAATGTTATCTGATTTGAAATTTCAGGAGGGGGTTCCTGAGGAGACTGATGACTTTGGGGAGTTTCGGATGCGGGTGTCAGACCTGGTGAAGGACTTGATTTTCTTGATTGGATCTATGGAGTGTTTTGCTCAGGTAAGCCCATTTGAAGATTCTCATCAGCTTTACCAGTCATTCTAATTGTGTTCACTTCTGTGTCTTCTCTAAGTGTTCCATCTTTTTCTTCAATCTTGATGGCTAAATAGGACAGTAGATATGCAGGTGCCTAGCACACTGCCTGGCATATAGTAGCTATGTTTATTTAGTATCTTACAAGCCAATTGCAGTGAATAGTTCAGTTATTGTTTTACACTATATTCTTGCTAGTGAGAGCTGTTCCACTTGTACCATTGAAATGGAAGATCATAGATAAACCTTAAAGCCCCCAAGATACTTAAAGGGAATTTGGACCCAGCCAGGAAAAACAGACAAGTTTTTCTGCTTTTAATAATTATATATCAACTCCTGGCCATCTTAGTTATTTGGCATTTCGTTTATTCACAGTTATGGTTAGATTCCTTTGCAGTGTCATCCCAGAGATGACTGTAGTAGAGTAGAAGAATCATGTCCTATGGCTTTCCTAATAATCAGTGAGTAACATTTTAGGTCATAAGGTTACAGTCATCACCATTCCATGTCACTTAACATTAGCATAATATCAGGTGGTTTTCATATTGCTGGATCATGCTCTGAATCCTGAAATACTGATTTTGATGGTTTATCAGTCATACTGAACTGACCTAATTTGGAAAATGGGTAACCCATGCATTTGGTGTATTTTGGGGAATCATCTGATTTAGAAAGTGTTAAAATAATTGTAACTGTATTTCTTTATATTAAGCAAAGTGTGTTTCTTGACCTAATCACAAAGGGTTAGGGATTCTTAGAAAGCAGATTTAAGTGAGATCCCCACTAAATCACAGGCAGATGCTCTGTGCTCAGATTTCAACTCTTTTCTCACTGGCTCCGTGACTTTGAACAAATGACTTGTTCTCCAGACCTCAGTTTACAAATGTACATTAATTGTGAGTCTTGTCCAAGGTGTGTACTGTGGAACACCAGTCTCATGAGATGTTCTTTTCTGGAAAAAAATAGTTCTGTCAATTAAAACTGGAGAATGACCTAAATAGTATATTTAAAGGTTCTGTGAAGTCATATAAGAGAATTGTTTAATTTCATTTTACCTAGCAGTGTGTTATTTGATTACGGAAACCTAGACTAACAACCAGTCACATTCCACTGATGGCTACACCCTGGGAAGTTTTAGGACATCTCTGAGTATTCTGCTTGGTCTCTTCCCACCCACCCTTGCTTGGACATGGTATTGTGATGGGTGCTTCAGAACAGCTACTTTTTAGGAATTTAATCTGCTAGTGTTGATGCAGACAGGTAGTCAAAATAATAAATGTAAAGCCAATGCATATGCGGAGGTTTTACATCATTTTTAAGTGTGTTAATGTATTTATCAGTTACCAGAACCAAGAAAAGACACTCATGTAATTTGTTTTGTTTTTTCCATAATACTATTTTGTAGGGGCAGATGATAATTTGATGTACCCTTGGGAACCTAAATGGATTTGTTTCAGATATTAAACTAGTATTGATTTAGAGTTAGTGAAGATTTGAAAAATGAAAATACTATTCTCCCCTGGCTCTGAGAGATAATTAAATTTAGAAACAAGGGGCTGAATTTAACTAACAGGTTTTTTGTTTTGTTTTGGAACTCTATTCTGTTTTTCTTTTAATGGATCCATAATCCACCTCTTCTTCTCTAGTTATATTCTACTCTGAAAGAAGGCAACCCACCCTGGGAGGTGACAGAAGCGGTTCTCTTTATCATGGCTGCTATAGCAAAGAGTGTTGATCCGTGAGTGTCTATAAGTCTTTTGCTGGGAACTCTTAATATCAGAGGAAGGAAAATTGCGCCATTTTTCCTCATGTGGGATATGTTTGGAAACTCATAGAACTTCTTTCTTCTATAATGCTGTCTAGTCTTCTGACTTCTAAGAGACTAGTTCAGAGTAGCATGCATTGCTGATATCCATGTTTTAACCACATTTTCTATAGTTAAAATTCTTTTGTTCTTGATGCTAGGAAAAGAACGCTGATTTATTTTTCCAACCCAGGCTCCCTTGTGAAAGTTGGTATAATCAAAAATTTATTAGACTTAAATTGTTGGCACTTGCTTAGAAGCATTTGAATAGGCACTAATTTGGCTCTCACCTGCTTTTGTGATCTTGGGTAAGTTATGCTTACAAATATTTAACTATATTGTTCTCCTTTTTTCCTGTCTTGGAGAATCATTTTTAAGTTTCAGAGAGGCACATCATAGTTATCGTATTTCTTAAAAGAATAACAAAATCTAAAGGGGAATTATTTTTGTTATTGCTGTTGGAAATTTTTAAATTATTAGAATTTGATTTCTCCTTGCTTAGCAAAGAAATCCTATTTATTATTTCAACATGAATCCTTAAAAACAGAATTTACTTTGTTCTGTGAGTTTATAAATTGATGCTGATATCTGTCAAATTTTCCTGTATTGTATGTAATCAGACACCTGCAGTTGAGCTCTCTGTACAGGGCTTTGGTTGGAGAGATGGTTAAGGCATGTATTCATAAAACGTACAGTGCTTCTTTCTTAGCTGGCTTTCAGGGTCTAGTCAATGAAATCTTATATACTTTCTACTCAAGGAAATATTTAAGGAGATCAGAGTTGGTTTGTTTTTCTCTATTAAGAAGTTCTGAAAATCCCATGGACAGATGAGCCTGGTAGGCTACAATCCATGGGGTCGCAAAGAGTCAGACATGACTGCGAGACTTCACTTTCACTTTCATGCATTGGAGAAGGAAATGGCAACCCACTCCAGTATTCTTGCCTGGAGAATCCCAGGGACGGGGGAGCCTGGTAGGCTGCCGTCTATGGGGTCGCACAGAGTCGGACACAACTGAAGCGACTTAGCAGCAGCAGCAGCAGGAGAAGGGCTCAGAGAAGGCAATGGCACCCCACTCCAGTACTCTTGCATGGAAAATCCCATGGACGGAGGAGCCTGGTGGGCTGCAGTCCATGGGGTCGCTAAGAGTCGGACATGACTGAGCGACTTCACTTTCCCTTTTCACTTTCATGCATTGGAGAAGGAAATGGCAACCCACTCCAGTGTTCTTGCCTGGAGAATCCCAGAAACGGGGGAGCCTGGTGGGCTGCCGTCTACGGGGTCGAACAGAGTCAGACATGACTGAAGCGACTTAGCAGCAGCAGCAGCAGTCCTGAATCACTTATCATACTGTTTGCTTTTAAACCCTTTTTGGTATCTTTTGGAACCTTCAGTAACAGTCTGAAGATATTATGCTAATGATCTAACTGATTTGTGATTGTGTATGAGAAAGGATGCATAGAG
Source organism: Bos indicus x Bos taurus (assembly GCF_003369695.1). Classification (NCBI taxonomy): domain Eukaryota; kingdom Metazoa; phylum Chordata; class Mammalia; order Artiodactyla; family Bovidae; genus Bos; species Bos indicus x Bos taurus. The sequence continues at coordinate 26,804,010 of NC_040079.1, forward strand.
AGTCTCAACACTAGCTTAGTGCCTTCAGGAAACATAAGGCATAAACGAAAGATTTTATTTTGTTTTTTCTTTATCTACATTTCACGCCAACTGCATGATTACAGGTGTGGGTTTGTTTTTATTTTTGTTTTATAAAGGGCTTAATAGACTTAGTTTATCAGGAAGGATCGTTCTTGTGCTAATCCAGGATTTATTTAAACATCTTTCATTTCTGGATTACATTCTGGTCATTTGCGGGACATCCTCCCCTCTGCTTAAAAGAACTTGAGCCTGTATCCTTGAGGGGTGAGAAAAAGAGAAGGAAAAGGAAAAAATAAACTCATGGAGCTGTGAAAAGTATTTGGATAACTTTAATTTTCCCTCATGTTTTAAGTCAGAGCACCTTTATCTATTCCTGCAGCTTTTGTTCTTGATTCTTTAGTCAGTGAGCTGGCCCACCCATGCTTACCTGTTCTTAAGGTTTCCATTATCCAGCCATAAGAAATCTTTTGGAGAATAACAACTAATAGGAAGTGGTCTATAAGAATTATTTATTCATTTAGTTATTCAGTAATATTTATTTATTGAGTGCCCACTATGTGCCAGGCGCTGTTCTAGGTGCTGCAGATACAGGAATAAATAGTGAATTCACTAAAAGACATTGGTCCACAGTAAATGCCTACCTGTCCAGTTTGAAGAGCTTTATTTGATAGCAAGATGTGTCTTTAGACACTTCACTGGCATTTAGAAGATTAAGGAGCAGTGTGCTTCTCAACTGAAACAATGATAACTTCCATTTCTGTCTTTTACCCCTTTTTGAGGGTTAAAAATTTTTATACCAGATTTAAGCACTTTTATGCAAATGGTTACTTATTTAGAAAGAAACCCTTAGCAATGATTTGTGTCATTGCAGCCTGTTTATTGGCCATAACCTCACCTCTGAAATTGTTAACTCTGAGTACTTGCCTTCTAAACTCAGGGAGAACAATCCAACACTCGTGGAGGTCCTAGAAGGAGTTGTCCGTCTCCCGGAGACTGTGCATACAGCTGTGCGCTACACCAGCATTGAGTTGGTTGGAGAGATGAGCGAAGTGGTCGATCGAAATCCTCAGTTCCTTGGTATGTGTGAACGCTCCCCTCTGTAACTACTGCTTCTGATTTTTCTGATTTCTTCTTCCTCTCTTACTTTTGCTTTTGTTCTCCTACTTTCTCTTTTATTGATAAGTAGACTGTTTCTAGACACCGAGAATAGATACATGAGTTACTGCTCAGTTCATACATTTTATAATTTGATCACAGTCTTTGGAGAAAGAACCTTTGAAAATTAGATCTCTAGATAGGGTGACAGTTTGCTACTAGTACTCTGCTTCAGCATAAATATTTCTGTCTTTGTTAGGTTTTGGCATAGGCTTGAGCTAATCAGACTCTCCTGTAGTTCTAACCTAGAAGCTGCCAGTAGACTAGAGCAAAGGGGAGGGCATTTCAGTGTTAAATACATACACTATTTAAAAACTAAGAAATATTATTGAAACTAAGTACAAACTAAGATGAAGAGTGTTGAGTTGTATAACCTCTGGCTGTCTTGAAAAAATACAGATGTAAAATAATTTTATAATTGAAAGTAAATTTAGAAAGAATTTCTTCTAATTCCCTCATTTTCAAGATAAGAAAAGTGGAGTCCAGAGAGACTAGAGAATTTATCTAGGTTAATATAAATAAAGTCCCACTGACACTCAAGACACATATTCTGAGAATTTTAAGAATCCTTAAATGTGTGAGTATGATTAAGTTTGATGTGCTGTGCTTCTCTCTCTTTTGACTGTGCTGGGTCTTTGTTGCTGCTCAGGCTTTCTCTAGTTACGATGAGCGGTGGCTGTTCTTCAGTTGCAGGGCACGGGCTCCTCATTGCAGTGGCTTGTGTTGTGGAGCACAGGCTTCAGTAGTTGCAGCATGTGGGCTTATGCTTTGCAGCTTGTGGGATCTTCCCGGACTGAACCCTCTCCTGCACTGGCAGGCAGATTCTTTACCACTGAGCCACCAGGGAAGCCCTGTGCTTATCTTTATTACTACCTTTTGACTTGATTTTATTTTACACGTGATCTCTTTTTTTATTGCCTGAAACTCTTACTTAAAAAGAGCTGTGTTGGACTTCCTTGATGGTACAGTGGATAAGAATCCCCCTGTCAATGCAGGGGACATGGGTTCAATCCCTAGTCCAGGAAGATTCCACATGCCATGAAACAGCTAAGCCCATGTGCCACAACTACTGAGCCCGCGTGCTGCAACTACTGAAGCCCATGTGCCTAGAGCCGTACTCCGCAACAAGAGAAGCCGTAGCAATGAGAAGCCTGCCTGCCGCAACTAGAGAATACCCCCAGTCTCAGAAACTAGGGACAGCCGAAGCGCAGCAACAAAGACCTATCGTATCCAAAACTAAGAGAGAGCTGTGTGTTCCTGTTCTCTTGTATCTGTATACAGAGCATATGATAGGTAGGCTTACATTGTAGTTGAGCCACTTTCAAGTTCAACATACCATTAAAATTTTTTTCAAAATACCTTATTTTCTAATTCTTAAATGTCTTCACTTATCTGCCACATCATTTGGCTTCTTTTCTGAACAGTTTTTCCACAGAGAAACAAAGTGCATTTACCTGTTTAACACTTATCATTCAGTATCACCTTGTGTATCGTTTAAATTTGTGCCTTAGTTAGAAGACACAGTGCTGCATATTCATACTTACTGTAGAATAGTCAAAATCACAAATATTCAATTTGTGAATTGAGAATATTTCAAAATATTCAATTTGAGAATCACTGAGGCCTATAGTATTGGACAGGGAAGCCTGGCATGCTGCAGTCTATGGGGTCACAAAGAGGTGGACAAGACTGAACGACTGAACTGAACTGAATAATTTTGGAGTTACTTGGACTAGGTTTTAGATTCTAGTTCTGATTCTCATGCTAAATAGGCTGTGTGTCGTGGGAAAGCAAGGGTTCCTGCTGGGTTGCTGCCTTATTTTTCTCATTAGGCTAAAAATGGAAATAACTTTTAAATGGGTTTTCAGAGAGTATTTCTTTTATGGTATGAGATTACTCTATAGTTCACATAAAGTGCTCTTTAAACATGGATGGTTTTTCTTAGGGTTTTTTCATAGAAAAACTTTTACAAAGCAAGGTAAAGGATAAGTAGGATTTGCTGTATACAAATTTGCCTTTATAATCAGTTTTCTTAGAACACTTACGTTGGTAACAAGTAAGACATAATGAATTAACTCCTCTCAAAGTGCTAAGGATCTGTCGCTGTGGTTTTTATAATTATAAAGAAGTAAGTATAAAAGTGTCAGCTTTGGGTAACTTGTCATTGTCCTGATGTAGGTGATTTCTTTTTTATTTTTTACAAGTAATGATTAATCTGTGAGTATTGTGGTACTCTCTGAGTTTTATCTTCTTTCTTACTTTAACTGTATTCTTAATACTTGGATGGTTATATCCACCAGTGTTTCAAACTGAGTCAGTGGTTTTCAAACCGTGCTTTGTGAAGCCCTAGCAATAAGCAGCAGTTCATGTCCACAAGGTAAGAAATGCAAGATAAATAGATAGGCCTCGGAGCTCTCTGACACTGTCACTGAGATCAGCTCCATTTTTATATGTAAATACCTTGGGATTTAAACATATTTCATTTTTTAAAAATGGTTCTTTTGCTTTAAAGGAGAATATAAATCTCTGTTCTAACAACCTAGAAGTTTTCCTTAAGCTTCAAATATGTGATCTTTATGTATGACTTTTCTCCTTAGACCCTGTGTTGGGCTATTTGATGAAAGGCCTGTGTGAAAAGCCTCTGGCTTCTGCTGCAGCGAAAGCAATTCATAACATTTGCTCTGTTTGCCGAGACCACATGGCTCAGCACTTTAATGGACTCCTGGAGATTGCCCGTTCCCTTGATTCCTTCATGTTGTCTCCAGAAGCTGCTGTGGGCTTGCTAAAAGGTATTTACTTAAGATATTAAGAAAGAACAGTCTCTAAGCCACTTCTGGGGATTATCTTGTGTCAAGTTGTATCCCCCTTTTCAGTTGCAATTTACTCAATGATGAGGAAGGTCACTCGGAGGAGAGGATGTGTGATTATGTGTGCATGCATTCTTAGAATGTTTTAAGGCTGTATAACTAATTCAAAGTGCTTATAGAATTTATATCATGGTCTAAGATTTTGAGTGGAGTTAACATATTGGAACTAAATCATAGTTCCTTTTTGAGTTGAAGGAAAGAATAAAAAGGGAGACCAAATAAGCATTGCTATACCAAAGAGAGAGGTGGAAATTTAAAGGTAGTCTGCCTAGATCAGTCCTGTAACTCAAAGCCAAGGGTTCTGGTCACTTAATGGTCTTTAACCATTACTAATTAGTTTACACTGAATTGATTGAGAGGCAAACAGCCAGGGTAGTGATGAAACTCAAAATAATAGAAGAATTAGAGATATTAATACTTGGGGAAAAGACTTAGACGAATGGCTATTTTTTAATATTTGAAGAATTATTTTTAAAAGAGGGAGCAGGTTTATTTTATGAGTAATTATTATTGACAGTTTACTGGCTTTTAGAAAGAAAATGCTTTCTAACCATGCTTTCTGCAGACAGATTGGTGTGTCCTGTCAGGTAGTGAAGTTCTGACAGCTGGTGTATCAAATCAAAGATTGGGTGATAGCACCTGTGCAGAACCTTGTACATTTCTGTGAGTGGCAGACAGCCTTGTCCGGATTGGATGACTGTTCTTTCTCACTTCTGTGATCAGGTTCCCTACCAGCCAATGTAACTATGCATTTTTAAGACGGACTTTCTTTTTTAAGCATGGGTTTTTGTTGTTTCTCTTCGGAGGCGTAGATAATGAGGCATTAAATCAGGTCATGTATTTTCTTCACTACTAACTGTGGGTATTGCTGCCATCTTGTAATTTTCTAGTGAAATTTAACCTTGATGATAGCATGACAACTAACTTGTAATAAAATGTGGTGTCCCAGTTATATTGGTGGTATCTTCTAGATGGAGAAACCTTTTTAGTAACATTCTTTTCTGTAGGGATAAATTAAAAGGAAAAATTGTGTTTGTTAGATTTTTACCCCTTCTAGTTTTAAGTAAAAAATCTAATTCATCCATGGTTACAGACTGTTAAGAAAAATCATTCAATATTTTATTCAAATTTGAAGGTTTGAATTGATTACTGTTCTTTTGAATAAAATTTTAGGAGATGAAAAAATAATAGTCAAAGGATATAGCATAATGTGTAATCCTTTGGATGCTGGGGAGATACTTCAGCATTTGGTAGGGATTGTGACACAAGGGAAGCTAGATAGGAAGGATCTGGGCCTTCTGTGCCCACTTTAACCTACCTCTATTTTCTTTTTTAATCTGTTTTATTGGAGTTCCAAGTTAAGATTTTATTTGGGGAAAAGGAGAAAGGGGAGATTTTTGCAACTATTTAAAAGTGAAATAAAGACAAACTTAACTATTACTGTTCTGTTTGAAGCGCTCATTTTTACAGGTAAAGAAACTGATGGTCTGAGAGAATGTCTTACCCAGTTCATAGGGTCTGTTATGGTAGAACTAGAGTTAATCTCTAACTTCAACTCATTCTACTTCTTGGATGATAAGAATTGCCTATAGTACTTATCAACAATAAAGGCTGTCCTTGACCTCTGGGAAATTTGAGAACCATTGTACTATGCTATATAAACTAGCTTTGTCATTGGCCTTGTGGAGATTTTTAAAGTCTTTGAAGGATTGGAAGTGGAGAGACATATTTTAACATCTTTAAACCAGTAGGCTACTGAGGAGAAATAATTTAATATTAACTTCAGTTGTGAATGTCAATGTGAAAGTCTTTATGATCTTCCTAAGCCCAACCATAAAATAACAAAATACTATAATTTTTTAAAAAGTGCTGATCTTTTTAAAAGAATAGAACCAGTTAGCCTTTGTAAGCCATATAATGTAAACCAATGAATTACTTCAGTGTGGCTTTTATTTTCTTCATTTGTGTCATCCTTTGTCTTTCAGGGACAGCACTTGTCCTAGCCAGATTACCTTTGGATAAGATTACTGAATGTCTTAGTGAACTATGTTCTGTTCAAGTTTTGGCATTGAAAAAGGTGAGTCTAATTAAGAGGTGAAACAAATATAGTGTGTTTATATGATAGAAAGAAAAGAGAAGATTCTTTTATTTGCAGGTGGTCTTTTAACTACCTAGAAAAGTCAAGAGAATGAACTGAGACGTTATTAAAATTAATAAATTTATCAAAGTAGCTACATATATGAAATAAGTATTCCCAAATCAATAGATTTTCACTGTATCAGAAATGCCATTTAAAAGATACAGTGGAGAAAACACCATTCAAGTTAACTTCTGAAACCATAACCTACCATGTTTCTTTGAAGACTGTTGCGAAAATGTCAGCTCTTCTCAAATTACATTTATGGTGCAATAGCAATGAGCATACCAATGGTAGTTTTAGGAGAACTTGATGAAATGACTCTAAAGCTCATCTCTAGTGATATACTGGTAGAAGTGTCTAAGAAATTTTAGGAAAGAAGAGGAAGCAATTTGCCTTACCTCTTAAAAAGATATAATAATTTTGAAGCTTTATATTATAAAATTATTATATAAATATATATTATATAGTATAATACATATAATCTATACTATAATAAGAATGTCTATAATATCCTAATCATTATAAAAGTAAATGGGAAAAAATAATACTGTTTTCCTTTTGTTTTTTAATATAAATTTATTTAAATTGGAAGCTAATTATAATATTGTATTGGTTTTGCCATACATCAATATGAACCCGCCACAGGTGTACACGTGTTCCCCATCTTGAACCCCCCTCCCACCTCCCTCCCCATCCCATCCCTCTGGGTCATCCCAGTGCACCAGCCCAGAGCATCCTGTATCAGGCATCGAACCTGGACTGGCGATTCGTTTCACATGTGATAATATACATGTTCAAATGCCATTCTCCCAAATCATCCCGCCCTCGCCCTCTCCCAGAGTCCAAAAGACTGTTCTCTACACCTGTGTCTCTTTTGCACTGTTTTCCACTGTACAGTGATCTATAGTAAAAGTTAATATGCAGTCTTGGCCAGAATGCAGTAAGATGGAGGAAAATAGTTTGCTAATATGAATTTAAAAGTTTTTACCATTTTGAGTAACTTTCAGGAATCTGATTAAGGAAATAGAGATTGAGACAGAGGTTGATGTACAGAGGCATATGTTGCCATGTTTGCTGTAGGTTTGTATGTTTAATGACTGGGTATTAATATCTTTCTGTCTCTTCAGCTGTTGTCTCAGGAGCCCAGCAACGGCATATCCTCAGATCCCACTGTGTTCTTAGATCGCCTTGCAGTCATATTTAGGTAAGAAGGGAAATGCCAGGTTCCTGCCCTGGGTTAAAATCTCTAATGAGACTACTATATAGAAGTAAGAAAGTGTTTTTTTTCCTCAGCTTCTGAGTACCTCCTGTAAACTGCTTCTGTCAGAAGACTAATTTACTCCTATTACAAACTGCAAAGGCAAATTCTAAGAATTTATTTTTGGTAAACTTTTGTCAAAAGACTTTAAAATGTAATTAATTCTTTTGGTCTCTGAATCAGTGATGCTCGAACTTTGAAAAGTGAAAGTGTTGGTCCGACTCTTTTGTGACCCCACAGACTGTAGCCCACCAGGGTCCTCTGTCCATGAAATTCTCCAGGCAAGAATACTGGAGTGAGGAGCCATTCCCTTCTCCAGGGGATCTTACCTACCCAGGGATGAAACCCGGATCTCCCATACTGCAGGCAGATTCTTTACCATCTGAGCCACCAGGGCAGGCCCTCTCAAACTTCAGCCTGCATCAGAGTCACCTGTGGTGCTTCAGTTCCCAAGGCAGCAGATTGCTGGGTTGCATTCCCAGAGTGTCTGATGGATTGGATCTTGATAGGACCCAAGAATTTGCATTTCTGATAAGTTCTCAGGTGCTATTGCATTGTAGTCCAAAGACCATACTTTCATAATCATTGCTATGTAATAGTGTATGGGGGCAGACAAATAATGAATTCTCTTCCGTGACCAGGTGAAATTAAACCTTTTTTGATGTTAAGAGGAGCCTAATAATTAAAAAAGCATTAGAGCAACAGTATTCAGAGAGTGATCTTTCTTAGTTGCATAATATAACTTATGTGTCATATAGCTATATCTGGAATATCAATTAATACTTGTATAAAAACCTGTGTGGAAGAAGTTGAAACTGAGGTGTTGTTTTAGCTTGTTCTTACCTACAAGTATCTTTTTCTGAGTTGGTATAATGCTTTTCTTGTATAATTAGGGGACCCCCTGTTGCATACCATTCTGAGAGCGTATTAACAGTCTTATTTCACAATAAATGAAAGAAAATCTGCAAAAGTTGAAATGTCTTAATGTAAAGAAAAATTATATTTTTTTATATTGGGCTTCCCTGGTGGCTTTGCAGTGAAGAATCCACCAGCAGTGTAGGAGACTTGGATTCAGTCCCTGGGTCGAGAAGGGAATGGCTCCTCTCTGCAGTATTCTTGCCTGGGCAATCCCATGGACAGAAGAGCCGAGAGGGAGGCAGTCCATGGGGTCGCAAGAGAGCTGGACACGACTGAGCAACTAAACAACTACGACAGCATATTTTTATTGTTGCTGTTGAGCTTTTTAAAATTAAAGACTTGTTTTCCTTTAAAGATGTTGGTAGTTAAAATCATAGTTTTTGTTTTTTCCTGCTCTCCTTCAAGTTAGTGGATTCTAGAACTAGATAGATAGGTGAATTCAGTGTATTGTGGTGGGCTCACATTGTGTATCATTGAATTTAGACTAGAACTGTGGGAAACATCTTTGGTAGACCAGTTTCAAAAGCTTTTACCTTCTGAGTGCTGGGAATGAAGCAGTACTTGAGTTTCTGTAGTGGATTCGGATAACTTGAATATATTTATTAATTTGGAAAAAACTACATATTCAAGTTTATGAAAGAAAAAAAAAATGAAAAGGATAGTTGTAGTGCCCCATACCTGCAGCCCATGTACCCAGAGTTGACTATCTGGTTTTCTTTAATTGGTGAGAATGATACTAAGTAAACTAACAGGGATTAGGGCTCTGTGTCCTTGATGAAATTGCTCTTCTTTCACTAATTTGGATCATTGTCTTTCCCCAGACACACCAATCCCGTTGTGGAAAATGGACAGACTCATCCGTGCCAAAAAGTCATACAGGAAGTAAGTATTAATCGATGCCTGTGAAATAAAGCTTTCTTCTTTTTTCCTTATAAGACTCTAGGTAACTAAAGTGAGAAGGTTCTGTCTTCTAGGTTCGTAGGAAGATTCAGTTTGTTGATATGCATTCAGTATCAATGAAAAGATGAATGGAACTATCCAACTAAATGTTTTTGATTTTAGATTTGGTAAGAAAACAGGCTGTAAGGAAACACAGTGAAAGGCCAAAGTAAGAAGAGATTAACTGTGTGAATCCTAGAGTTGTTGAGAGGCCTGGTCAGTACTGGCAGAATGTTTTTGACAAAGCTGATTAACCATCATAGCTTCCTCTTTGACAGTACTTCCTTTGTAAAAACTCAGAGTAACATGAGGATCAGAGGGCATGGTTTGAGAAGTGCTTTTCAGACTTAAGGGGAGAAACACCAGTTATCCTTGAGTGTTCATTGGTATCAGATATCTCTTCCTTTAACTTGTTCTACTTCTTCCCATCCTAAATCAGAAGTTCAGAGTTTAGGAAAATAGAGATCTTTGTCTTTTTAGTAAAATTAGTCATGCTTCTCTTCTGTTGTAAAGAATTACTGTGCTTCCCTTTAAGACGTGGTTGTTTTTATTGATGGATAGTGTATTGAACCCCAGCACATAAACACACACCCACTGACCAGAATCAGGCCATGTGTGTTCCTGTAAAGAAAGATTTCCCCAAATTATTTAAAAGTCAAATCAGTTTTTACCAACTTGGGAGCATTTTTCTCAGCACTTAGTTGTTCATTATTTTCTTCCTGTGCTCTTTTCACTTTCGACTCAGATATGGCCAATTTTATCTGAGACTCTAAATAAGCACCGGGCTGATAATCGGATTGTAGAGCGTTGTTGCAGGTGCCTCCGTTTTGCTGTTCGCTGTGTAGGCAAAGGATCCGCAGCCCTGCTGCAGCCACTAGTCACGCAGGTGAGTTCCCTGAAAGATGGAAAATGTAAAGGATACAGAGTTTTGAAATAGGAGGCTTTAGAACAAAAGCTCTTGCTAATGAAATGAAACACTTCAATATTTCTTAAATACAAACTAAAAAATATTTGAAAGATAAGTAGTGCCTGTGGTGGGTGTGTTATTTTTATGGTAAATAGCCTGTAATCTGTTCTGTGTAGTAATAGTCTAAATAGCACCACATCTTAGTGTAAAATTCATACATGGGAATGATGTTAATGAATCAGCTCTTATGTATTAAGCATTTTATATTAATTTCCTTTCTGAAAATGTGGCAAGTCAAGCTTTGCTATTTCTGGCCTAAAGAGATTTTCTTTTTTCTTCACCATAGTTAGTTGTTCATATAAGTGTCTTATTTGTCAGGAAATAAATTTGACTCTTTCAATCAGCATGATTGGTATGTAATTATGGTGATGTGGCTCTTGTACATGGCTCTCTGAGATCATATCATCTAGAATATTCTTTTGAGATGCCTATGACTAGTGACTTAATTTACTAAGTAATTTATGCTGGGGCCCCAGCCTAACAGCAGGGCCAGAACTAGATTTAGGCAAGTGGGCTGCCATGACCTAGAATTGATGGAGGCAGGGCAAAGTGCCAATCTTGCATTTGCAGGACTCTGAGCAAGTACCTTCTCAAATTTTGCACTCATCTGTGAGGAAAGCTACTACAGGGCTTCAGGCTAGACCTCACCCACTCAACCAGAAGTGGCCTTCTCCAACTGGGCAGGGCATCTATTGGACCGACCCTGACAGTGAGTGCCCCTCAAGTTCTTAAGTTCTGCCTCACTCTTAAGGAAGCTCTTATCCTGAACCAGGGTCATCCTGTTGCTGTGTCAGTTGACACTTACATGATCATGCTTCCTTAAATTATAGATTTGATTGAAGTTTGTAAAGGTAAATATGTTAACAGAATTTTTTTAGTGATTTTTCTGCATTTACTATACCCTGAGTACAACAGTATGTGTTACATTTAGACTGTGTTCAGTTCTGGTCAAGTGTCTTCTTCAGTGCAGTACATCATGGGTCTTATACAATGTGGTTTAATTCCCCTTTGCTATTGGAGGATATGCCCATGACTTCTGGGCTTCCCTGGTGGTTCAGATGGTAAGGAATCTACCTGCAGTGCTGGAGACCTGGGTTCAATCCCTGAGTTGGGAAGATCCCCTGGAGAAGGGAGTGGCTACCCACTCCAGTGTTCTTGCCTGGAGAGTCCTATGGGCTGAGGATCCTGGCGGGCTACAGTCCATGGGGTCACAGTCAAACAGGACGAGTGACTAACACTTTGAGTCATGACTTTTATATTGCTCTTATTCCAGTAGCATAGGGTAGCATCTTATATAGGAGGTATGTTCAAAAGTCTGTACATGTGACAAAAAACCTACAAATTTGAGGTCACTAAACTCCAGCCAGTGGGCTTGCCACTTGTTTTTGTAAATAAAGTTTTACTGATAGTCATGCGTAATCATTTAAGTATTGTTTATTGGCCATTTTTGTGCTTCAGTGGCAAAGTTAAGTGATCAAAAGTTTATAAAGCCAGCAGAGCCTAAAACCCTTTGCTATCTGGCCCAGCCTGTAACTTATTCATTAAGTACAGCATACAATTTTGAGTATACAACACTAAACAGATTCATAGCTTCCATCTCGTATTCTTTTCTCGTGCCATATGCTGATAAGAGCCAATTACTGGACCCTTCCACCCCACCAAGATCAAAGAACTGAATTTATGTAATAAGATCAAAACATGTGTGTTATGATGGCTTTTTTTTTTTTCTTTTTGCCTCACTTCTTGACTTGCAAGATCTTAGTTCCCCGACCAGGTATTGGACTCCAGGCCCCAACAATGAATGCACTGAGTCCTAACCACTGGATGACCAGGGAATTCCCATGTGATGGCATTTTGAATAGATGAATGTATGGTGGCCTAATTTTTGTAGGATAGAAGGGTAAAAATTCTAAACAAATATTTTAAATACTTAGATTGTATTAAAATTTTTATTCTCTAGAGGTCTAGATAATCTTGATTAGAAACACTGTTCTTTACCCAAAAGATTAAATAAAAGAGTTTATAAACCAATTTAAACAATGCCTTCTGTCTCCTCTAAAATGAGGGGCATTTGATACTTTGTTCCTACTGTGATTTTTTTTTTTTTTTAAAGAATCATCTTTAATGCATATAAGAGCAACCTGTTGGTTAGAAAGTTTAGGTATACTTTAAAAAAAAAAAAAAAGAAAAGTTTAGATATACTTTATTAGGGCATTGCAAATATAACAGAAGCCTCAGATAATAACTTATGAATGGTTCCAGTCTGTAGTATTATACAACTCTCCTACAGCATTGTTTTGAAAAGGTGAAAGGTTGAAGGCTTGAAAGAACTCTAAATAGAGTACTTGCAAATTATTGAGCCCTATGGTTTAGAAAATGTTTCCAACAAGCTTTATTACGTTGTCTTAAAGAGAAGAGACCAATCTATCTCAGAATTTCTTCCCTCAGACAGCTACCTAAGCTGACACTCTTTGAGAGATGAATAATTGAACTAATTGGTTTTTCCCTTGGCAGATGGTAAATGTTTACCAGGTACATCAGCATTCCTGTTTCCTGTACCTTGGTAGTATCCTTGTGGATGAATATGGCATGGAAGAGGGCTGTCGGCAGGGACTACTAGACATGCTCCAGGTATGTTCTCTTGGAGGGTCTGAAGGCCTAGCAGTGTGTTCTTCACCATGTCTTTAATTCTGTTGCTTTTAGTTTGCTTTTCAAGCATAATGATTTCCTAATATGGAGGTAGATCTTCCTAGTTATTCTGTGGACAGGCCTGCTTGGAAGAATGAGAGAGAGATTGACCACACAAATATGCTGGTCATTACAGTTATTGCTGTCTAATTTATGTTCTTCAGAGATAGGATTTTTTGGGAAGGTGGGCAAGTGGATTTAAAATAAAGGATCTCTTAGCTCAAGCATGATTGTATTTTTAATGTCTTGCCTGAACAGCCAGTGAACTAGTTTACTTAGCAGGGATGGTCTCACCTTAGGGTAAATAGCAGGCATTGGAAAAGGCTTCTCATATACTGCTTTTACCGTCTCCTAGTCAAAGAGGGGAAAATATATTAGGGAGTTAAATCATGGTGCTCCTTTTCCCAAGATGTCTTTCCCTTTAAAATTGCCATTTCATAATTATTATTATTAAAATGTCAGCTACTCTCTTAGTTGACCAGATCATATCTAGTATATAAGCACAGTTGTCACTTTCAGAAACTTCTAAAACTTTGAGATGACATCTATCCAATTTCATCAACAGAAGTCTGTACCCTAAACCCTTTCTGAAATGTAGGCCTCATATGTGAAGACTGTTTATGTCAACTGAGAAGGATTTTTGTCTTCCCTTTCTTGATCTGAATCTCATCACAGTCTTTTTCTTATCTGTGCTTTACCTCTTTGTTCTCTGTGTATGTTGTGATATTTAGCAAGTCTGAATCCCATGGCATTTATTTACAAGCATTTGTTTTAAAATCGTTTCTGTTTTAGGCACTGTGCATCCCCACCTTTCAGCTCTTAGAACAGCAGAATGGACTCCAGAATCACCCTGACACAGTGGATGACCTATTCAGGCTAGCCACAAGGTCAGTCCTTCTGAAAAGCAACCTTTTCTTTTATTGATCATCCTCATCATTGCTTGGTCTTGTCACCTAACACTTACCTGTTTCCTTCTCTGTAAAATGAGGTAAGAGAAGTAGGTAGAGTAATTATTCATAATCCAAAGTTAAATCGTGAACCAGACTATTCCCATAAATGAAGAAGAGTTGGATAAGTACAAGGGGAAATAACTGAGCTCCTTTCATAAAGGAGGGAACACACCCATGACAATAAAAATGAGTTTTGCAAGAACATTTGACTAGACAGTCTCTAGAATCCTGTGTGGTTTTAATGTTTTGTGCTACTATGATGTCATGCTTTACTTCAGCTTTTTCCTTGAGAAGCTTGGCATCCTTAAAATATAATCATATCTCAGAATACAATTTTTTTAGACTTTTAAGGTACTTTAAAAATTATCTGGTACTGTACTTCCCATTTCTGCTCCTAGCCTGCAGCCCTATTTGTTGCTTGTTTGTATTCATTCTTAGTCCCTAGCTCAGGAATTTGATCCAAATCAGTTGGTAATGAACACTTTTTTTGGTTAGTTTTTGGACAAGTTAGAAAACCCTTTTTATTTATTTATTAATTTTTTGAGTTGGTATGAGAAAAATTGGGTGGGCCGTCAACCTGTTTTCCTGGTGTGTTTCTTGAAAAATTAATCTCAAGAGATTCTCTTTGTACAAATGATTGCCTGGTAAAATAAATTTGGAATGTTATTTTACTTTTTCTTGGAGATTTTCTATGAACATTAGAGGATCTGAGAAAATTGGGAAGTATAGAGTTCCCATATACCTTTAGCTTCCCCCATCCTTCCCTCACAGCCTACCTTGCTATCAACATCCCCCACCAGAGTGGCCCATTTATTAAAATTAATGAACTTCCATTGCCACATCATTTTTAAAGTACTTACTTTACATTAGGATTCTGTCTTGGTGGTTGTCTTCCAAGCGTCTTGTTTAGTCTCTAAGTCGTGTCTGACTCTTTGCGACCCCATGGACCATAGCCCACCAGGCTCCTCTGTCCGTGGGATTTTCCAGGCAAGAATACTGGAGTGGGTTGCCATTCCCTTCTCCAGGGGATCTTTCCAACCCAGGGATCAAATCTGTATCTCCTACATTGCAGGCCAATTCTTTACCATTGAGCGACCAGGGAAGCCAAGGTCTTTCTATGGGTTTGGACAAGTGTATGACATATACCTATCATTACAGTAGCATAGAGCATAGTTTTAGTACTGTCAGTATCCCCTATGTTTTACCTATTCATGTTCCTACCCTCCACTCCGTCAATCCCTAACAACCATTGATCTTTTTACTATCTCCCTAGTTTTGCCTTTTACCCTGGCTACATTTGTATAGCCTAATTTTGTAATTTTTACCTTGCCTATCTTTCCATACCAGGTTTATTCAGCGTAGCCCTGTTACTTTGCTGAGGAGCCAAGTTGTCATCCCTATCTTACAGTGGGCCATTGCCTCTACTACCTTGGACCACCGGGATGCCAATTGTAGTGTCATGAGGTTCCTACGAGACCTCATCCATACAGGGGTAGCCAATGATGTAAGTACAAACAATGTATTAAATAGTTTTTCTACTTGTATCTCATTATCACCTCATATATCATTCCTTAGGGAAAAAGAAACATCTCATTTGATCTGTGTTGGTAGGTATATTCCATAGTGGATCATTCACTAACCAAAATATCAACTAGTAGATTTAAGACAACCTATACTACGTGTTGTAAGCGGTGTAAACTAGTCTAAACTGTCTCTGCTTCCAAGCCATTTGGTGTCTAATTGAAGAGAGAAATAGAGTTGTAAAGAACTAAACAACAGCAGCAAGGCAATATTTGATTGTCAGATAAGTGATAAAAGTTGTGATTGCTGAGATCAGAGGAGGGAAAACTCTTTGGAAAGAAGTAGGTTGGGATAACTTTTTGGACTAGGAGAGACCACAGTGGAGCCATTTGGATGGATTGGAGGAAAATCTAAATGGGTATATAAATCATAATCAGAGAAAGGACTAAGTTTGTTAGTAGATACTTCAGAGACCTTTTTGGCTGGAGGTAAAGTGGTTCACAGAATTTTCAAACGTTGATTTGACTAGATGTAGAGTAGAATTGAAAGTAAGGAAGAACAGTGAAGAAGTAAGTATGTTGTAGACTAATTGAAGAGTTTTGACAGTAGAAAAAAGAGAGGGAAAGAAGACAAATAGCTAGAAGTGAAAGGCACTTTTAAAGGTTTTTTTTCAACATATTAGAAATACGTATATTCAAAGACTAAAAGGAATAAAATAAGTAAGATTTTTTTTTTTAATTTATTATTTTTGTGGCCACACAACAGCATGTGGGATCTTAGTTCCTTGACCAAGGATCAAACCCAAACCTCCAGCAATGGAAGTGCAGGATCTTAACCATGGATCCCCAGGGAAGTTCCTAAGTAAGATTTTTTTGATAGAGAAGATTAGATATTTGATAGAAGTCTTCTTTTTTCAGTTGCTTTTTAAAAAAGAAAATAGGAATACTTTATTTTTTACCAGAATAAAAGGTTAAAAGGATCACTACCCTTAATCTCTAACCATTGTTTCTCTTCTGTGTTCTATTCATGAAAAACCTTAGAGTTAAGGTTAATCTCAACTGAAGCCCTTACCCGTTTCCTTGAAACTAAATTCTTAATATTTTCTTCCTTGTGACAAGACAGTGCACCTTGTGAGTCCAGCTATTATATATAGTTTCTTTTCTGAGAAAGGAAATTATTAAAGGGGAAAGAGTACTTGCTCTTCAGAAAGTTGAAATTAGCACTTCCCTGTTGTTCCTGTTTTCTTACAGCATGAAGAAGACTTTGAAGTACGGAAAGAACTAATTGGACAGGTGATGAACCAGCTTGGACAGCAGCTTGTAAGCCAGCTGCTTCACACGTGCTGCTTCTGCCTCCCCCCATATACCCTACCCGATGTGGCCGAAGTGCTCTGGGAGATCATGCAGGTTGACAGACCGGTAAGACTGTTTTCATAAGGAACCCACTTCCAGTCCTGGATAGTTTCTTGAGAGGCTGACTCTAACTTTGAAACTAGTCCTATTGTATGCTCTTGGAACATAATTTAGGCACATTGTTAAGTTTAATTGTTAAATAAAGGAGCCAATAGAAGGATTCTAGAGAATACGTTTGTGTCACTCTAAGAATCTAATACAGTAGTATTTTTGTTTTTCAAAAAAGTACTCTTTGAGCCCTTGCGGCGTGACAAGTTTATTCCAAACGTCATTGATAAGAGAAATAAAATTTCTGTACTCTTACTTTTTAATAAATATATTTGGTTTCCAGGTAACAAAAACCTTATTATATACATTTAACTTTACAAAAAACGTTGAATTTGTAAGCCTTTGTTATCTCTTATCTTTCTGATCATGACCTTTCTAACAGGCGTTAAGATGATATGTCTTTATAGTTTTAATTTGCATTCCCATTATGATTGGTGACACTGAGCATTTTGGTGTATCTGTTGGCTTTTCATGTATCTTCTTTCAAGAAACGTTTGTTGAGGTCCTTTGCCCGTTTTTTAACTGGGTTATTTGGTTTTTTGCTAGACTTCTGTGGGTTGGTTCTTTATGTATTTTAGATACTAACCTCTTACCAGGTATATGGCTCACAAATACATATTTTTTCCCATTCCTTAGGTTTTCTTTTTACTTTGTTGATGGTTTCTGTGCAGAAGCTTTCAAGTTTGATGTAGTTTCCTGTGTTTATTTTGCCGCTTGTGCTTTAGGTGTCGTTGCCAAAAAATCATTACCAAGACCTATGTCACAGTACTTTAGGCTTTTGTATTCTTCAAGGAGTTTCATGATTTCAGGTCTGTGTTCAGTCTTTAACCTGTTTTGAGTTACTTTTTGTGAGTGGTGAAAAGTAAGAGTCTAGTTTCTTTGTTTTACATGAAAATATTCAACTATCCCAGCATTGTTTATTGAGAAAGCTATCTTTCCTACTTTGGATATTCTCATCTCCTTTGTCCTATATTAGTTGACAGTATACAATTTAGTTTCGTAGTGTTTTTTTTCGGGGGATACTGTGGTTAACTTATGGGTCATTTTGGATGCCAGAATGTTGTCAATTAAGAGTTTGTTCTTCCTGTTTGCCTCTGCTTGTTTCTGTCTAAGTGGTGTGTTGTCTTCCTTGGAGGCAACACTTCGAGCATTCTGTGGTACTTTAAACATTTATAGTGGAATATTACTTTTGGTCTAGTCTGTGGTGATCATGTGCTTAGTCACTCAGTCTGTGTCCGACTCTTTGCGACCCCATGGACTGTAGTCCACAGGCGTGTGTGTCCATGGGATTCTCCAGGCAAGAATACTGGAGTGGGTTGCCATTTCCTTCTCCAGGGGGTCTTCCTGACTTAAGAGCTCGAACCTACATCTCTTGTGTCTCCTGGATTGGCAGGCAGATTGTTTTCCACTGTGCTACCTAGGAAACCCCATTGTGATCATAAATTAACATAGTGGAAAAACACATAATGTAAAAAATTTAGGTATAAAAAAGTTCTTTTACAGCTAAAAACTGTGACCAAAGCATACATCCTACTTAAAGACATGAAGAAAAATTAGAGCCAAAAAAGAAAACAAAAGGAGCAACAAGATAGAATTTTCTTAACCCAAAGACCAGGCAGTTATCACAAAGGAACTGACTGGATGTGACTTCTACTGAGAGAAATGACCTTAAAATCCTTAAGATTCTGGATTCATATTTGTATATACACTTTTTTAAATGTTTACTTGTTTTACTTTTTGACCCTGCTCTTTCTAGTACCCGAACTTTTGCTTTGGGTTGCCCTTGATCTCTAAGCTCAAAAGATTTTTGGCAGCAGTCTGATTTTTAAAATATTGCATAAGTTTAATGATAGAAACAATAATAACTTCATCCAGAAGAGACTTTACTTCCAAGGTAGAGGGCTTCATCTGAACTGATGTCTGCTGCCCCCTTGAAGGGAGCCTGGGCATGCCTTTATAGACTGTTCCAACCTTCAGTAGGTTGGAAGGCCAAAAACAGTACTTCTGTTAACTCCTTTATTTACTTCCAAGTGGAGCACAAATGCTACGAAGGAAAACTTGTGGGTTTTTGTTATTACCTGTAGGGTCTCAATTGAGTAAGCCCTGCCTCCTTTTAAAATGCTTATCCTTCTTCTCTGTACAGACTTTTTGTCGGTGGTTAGAGAATTCTTTGAAAGGTTTGCCAAAGGAGACAACAGGGGGAGCCGTTACAGTGACACACAAACAACTTACAGATTTCCACAAACAAGTCACCAGGTGAGTGATCAACAGCAGCTGGCGTATGTGGAAAGAATATCTTTGTTTCTTATATCATCTTAGTTACAAATATACCCAGTAATATTTTTGTGTGTATACCTTTATAAATTAAAATTTTGTGTCTTCTTAACTCTTGAATTGCACAAATTGGTGTTGGGAACCAATCTGTGGGGAAATACCACCATGTGTGCCTGTTTTATTGTTCATATGTATCAAACATATCCTAATAGGTAAGTGGAAGCATTGTGTCTTCCAAGAGAACAACAGTGCCTTGAACAGCTCACTCAGTTCAGTTCAGTTCAGTTCAGTCGCTCAGTCGTGTCTGACTCTTTGTGACCCCATGAATCACAGCACGCCAGGCCTCCCTGTCCATCACCAACTCCCAGAGTTCACTCAAACTCATGTCCATCGAGTCAGTGATGCCATCCAGCCATCTCATCCTCTGTCGTCCCCTTCTCCTCCTGCTCCCAATCCCTCCCAGCATCAGAGTCTTTTCCAATGAGTCAACTCTTCGCATGAGGTGGCCAAAGTACTGGAGTTTCAGCTTTAGCATCATTCCTTCCAAAGAAATCCCAGGGCTGATCTCCTTCAGAATGGACTGGTTGGATCTCCTTGCAGTCCAAGGGACTCTCAAGAGTCTTTACCAACACCACAGTTCAAAAACATCAATTCTTTGGCACTCAGCTTTCTTCACAGTCCAACTCTCACATACATATATGACCACTGGAAAAACCATAGCCTTGACTAGACGGACCTTTGTTGGCAAAGTAATGTCTCTGCTTTTCAATATGCTATCTAGGTCCAATATGCTATCTAGTGAACAGCTCACTATCCTTCAGGAAATCTGTATCTTTTAAAGTCCTTCCCAGCCCTTATCCATATTCAGGGGTCAAGAATGCAGGTGTCTGACTAGGTGAACCAGTGGTTGTAAAATATTATGGAGTGATGTAGACTGATTGGGAAATTTTTGCCATGCCTAACTTAGAAGATAGGCAAATTCTAATTGAATGCAGGCCAAACGAAACCTCTCTCTGGGACACATTAGTCCCATGAGCCACTTGCTTACAACCTAGTTAAAATGTTAAGTATACATGTATGGGTTTGTTGGGTTGGTTTTTTTTTCTTACTGTAAACATAAACATTTTAAATATAGCTACGTAGTCTTCCTAATTACAGTTTTATAGCTGTAAGACATTGATTTCCTTACAGTGCCTCTATTAATTTTCATTTTTTTAGTATTATGAGTAATACTTAATATCTAGCCTTTAACTTCTTTTGACTCTTTTCCTTAAGAAATAATCACTGACTCAAACTTATGTGACTTTTATGGTTCTTGATAGTATTAACAACAGCAGCTTAAACTGGATTTTGTAACTCTGTGTTAACCTTGCTCTGATATTTCTTTTTCTGTCTAGTCTTTAGAATTTTGACTAAATTTTAGGCAATGGCTTATATTCATACAGTTGTGTAATGATTTTAGGTCCAAAAGTGAGTTATTGCAGTAATGTTTGTAACAGTGGAAAAGAAAAAGGAAAAAAATACATGTGATGATACATAAAATATATATAAGATATAAAGGGAGAAAAAACTATCATATAACCCAATTTGCACTTAAGATTTTTTTGATTTAAAATTTTGATAAAATACAAACAAAATTTACTGTCTTGACTTTTTTAAAACCATTTTTAAGTGTATTATTCAGTAGTATTACTACATTCACACTGTTGCGGAATTAACCCCAAATTTTTTTTATCTTGCAAAACTGAAAGTATATTTATTAAACAACTCCCTTTTCTCCCCCTTCCTCTAGCCCCTAATAATCATTGGTCTACTGTCTTAAGTTTCAGTTCGGTTCCGTCGCTCAGTCGTGTCTGACTCTTTACTCATAAAATGAAATCATATAGTTTTTGTCCTTTTGCGATTGACTTAGCATAATGTCCTTAAGGTTCATCCAGCATTGTAGCAGGAATCAGAATTTCCTTCCTTTTAAAGGCTGAATAACATTCCCTTGTATGTATATGTTGTATCTTCATCCATTCATCCTTTGATGGACATTTGGTTGATTCTGCCTCTTGGCTATTGTGAATGATTCTGCTATAAACATGAGTGTATAAATATTACTTCAAGACCCCACTTTCAGTTCTTCTGGACGTATACCCAGAAGTGGAATTGCTGAATCATACGGCAATTCTGTGTTTAATTTTTTTTTTTCGCGTAACTGCCATACTGTTTTCCATAGCAGCTATACCATTTTGCATTCCCATCAATGGTGCACAGGTTCTAATTTCTCCATATCTGTTTTTATTTTTGTTGCATGTGCTTTTGGTGTTACATTCAAGAAATCATTACCAAATATAATGTCATGAAGCTTTTCCCCAATATTTTCTTCTGAGAGTTTTATAGTTTTGGGATTTACACTTAGGTCTTTGATTCATTTTGAGATAATTTCTGTATGTGATGTATGTTAAGGGTCTGACTTCATTCTTTTGCAGTTTTCCCTGCACTGTCCATTTTTCATTGAATGGTCTTGGTACCCTTATTGAAAGTCATTTATATGTAAGGGATTTATTTCTGGACTCTCTATTCTATCCCAGTGGTTGTCTTTATTTCAGTCTCATACTGTTTTGATTATTATAGCTTTGTAATAAGTTTTGAAATTGGGAAATTGAGACCTCCAACTTTGTTTGTTTGTTTTCAAGAGGTTTTTGGCTATTTGGAGTCCCTTGAGATTTCATATGATTTCTTTTTTGGACTCTAATCCTAGGTTTATTCAACATAATCCTTTTACTCTACACAACAAAGTAGTACAAACACAACATTATCTAAAATACTACAAAGTTACAAAACTCAAAACAGAAAATTTATAGTACTGAGTCAACAATAAAGGCCAAAGAAGCAGTGTACACATTGCTGAGGTCAGCTGCCTCGCCACCATGAATACCAGCACAGCAGGGGGAACTGTGTTCATATGAATTTTAGGATAGGTTTTTCTGTTTCCACAAAAAAATGTCATTGGCATTTTTGACTGGGATTGCATCGTATCTGTTGATCACTTCATTATAGCATTGACTCCTTAACAATATTGGGTTTTCTAATCTGTGAACATAAGATGTCTTTCCATTTATTGGTGTCTTTAATTTCTTTCAGTCACATTTTATAATTTATTTTACTCTTTTTCATGCTGTTGTAAATGAACCAACTTGTACTTTTAAAAGCTGTTCTATTATATACACACACACACACAGGCTACTTTATTACAAATAATCAGTAGTAAATTTATGGAAAGATGTACATAAGATTTTCCTAACCTGTGCTATTTGTTGTTTTTTTTTTTCATGAGCATAGTATATATATACTTTTACAATTAAAACCAGACCTAGGTTTTTAAAAGGAGATAAAACTAAATGTTAATCTTTTTTTGTGAGAATTGATTTCTTGTTACTCTCAAAAATAGTTTACTTTCTCATTCCCCAGAGTCTCCAATAATTTTGTTAATGTTAAAATCCCTAATCTTTGAGTATTACTTTTTGTAGTTTACAAAGTGGCCTAACTTCATGTCCCAGAAATAACTGACTTTGGGCCACAGATCAAGTGACATGCATGACTTAAAAATAGCATGTGACTGCCTTCATGACATATTTTGCCAAAGGAGGAGATCTCCTCTCTAGTAGAGAGTCATATACTAATTTGGATAACCTTAAAAAACTCTCTCTTTTTGTTTTTTTTTTAAACTATGAATCTTCCCAGTAGAAGTAGTATTCTACCTACAAGGTGTCTCAGGGGAAAGAAGTATAACAGTTGTTTCTCTCTGCTTCTGTTTTTCTCTGTTTTATCCAGTGCTGTTCTTTAGAAGGACAGGATCGTATTGGCCCTAGATTAGGGCGAATGAGAGAATGGGGAGAACCTTCAAAGGAGGACTGGGCTTAAAGTCAAGGCTGTTGGTTTGAATCTTGCCACTTACTGTTACTTTGCAGGAAATTTTTTATCTGTAAAATAGGGTTAGTGATACCTAGCTTATAGGGTTATGGTGAAATACCAAGTAGAAATTTAAAGATGATCTGGCACGTAGTAGGTGATCAGTGAATGTTAGTTCTCTTCTTGGAAAAGAGCCTGCCAGAATGTCATTATGTACTTGCAAAACTAGCTAGAGCATGTCTCCCTCAGCTCTAAGGCAGCCACCCACACATGGAATAAGTCTCTACCAAGTTCACATTTCCTCATCCAGACTAATACATGATAGATAGAAATACAGCATAAGTCTGAAATAGAAGTCATGGACATTCCATAATGTAAGGAAAATCTTGAGGCTAGGAATATGAACCCAAATAATGCATCGCTTTAAACAAAAATATCTGTGATCTTTGTCCTGTAATACAGGAAAATAAGATACATTATCAACCTGGGCTGCTTGATTTCTTACTGCTAAGCAAGTTTTACAGCTCCTCCTTTAGCAGGCTGTGACATATGGTGGGAAATGAACAGAAGTAAGAGGTAATATTGAGGTTCTAGAGAAAGGATTTGAAATTGCTCACCTCCTCTTAGTAATTCTCTTTCTCTAGTGCGTGTATTGCCCTTGAACCTTCTGTTCCACACATGACTCAGTCTCCCTTTTGGTTTTAAGGTCCTGTTACTCCTGCCTCAACATGCTGCTTTGTTTGCCATCCTAGCAGGGAGGGTAAACTGGTTCCGTTTCATTTCAGCAAGTCCAAGCCTGTTTCTCATATGTACTGGTAATTAATTCCCTGGCATGTTTAGCTGGCCAACTTGAAGAAAACTGGAGTTTTTCATTCTGAAATATCATTCTTGCTTTCCAGATACTACTAAGCATGTCCAGAAGAATTTTTGCTGTCATTTCCCATTTCTCTTGTCTTGGTACTTACTCTGTGAGTGTCACTTGCATGAGGATCTCAAGGTCAGAAGATAGGAATACAAAGCCCTGACACTAGAATAGGCCGGTATGGGGGTGTCTTCTTTCTGAATGAAGTCAGTAGTTAGAGCTTGATTACTTTCCATATGCACATCAGATGAAAAGAGCTACATTTCTCAGCACACTACTGGGATTATGGGGCTTGAGGAATAGTGACCATGAAATTACTCAAAGGTACAATGAAAGTCTCCTGGGCATGTATCTGGAGAAAACTATAATTTGAAAAGATACATGCACCCCAGTGTTCATAGCAACACTATTTACAGTAGCCAGGTCACGGAAGCAACCTCTAAATGTCTGTCAGCGGATGAGTGGATGAAGATGTGGTGTATATACACAATGAAGTTCTACTCAGCCATTAAAAGGAATGAAATAAATGCCGTTTGCAGCAACATGGAAGGAGCTAGAGATTATCATACTGAGTAAAGAAAGTCAGAAAGAGAAAGACAAATAACATTATGTGGAATCTAAAGTATGACACAAATGAACATATTTAAACAACAACAGACAGATATAGAAAACAAACTTACATTTACCAAAGGGGAAAGGGTTGAGGGAGGGATAAATTATACCACATTTTCAATCAACTCTACTTTGATTATTTAAAAATAAATAAATAAAGGATAAGGATTAGGATGGTGGGACTAGAAGTCAGAAAATTCTACAAAAATAATCGCAATTTTGAATTAATGACTATAAATAAATAAATAAGTGTAAATTAAAACAATCCCAAAATATTAAATGCCAGGAGGACTGAGGCATAAAACAGAAAATAGTTCTAGTTTTTAAGGAAGTTTTTATTTTATTTATTTATTTTAAATCCATTTCTTTGGACTTAATCACCAAGGACACTTAAGTTAAACATTGACTAAAACTCCTGACAGCAGAGCAGTTCTGACAGGATTCGGGGCAGAAGCTGAGCTGATTCGAGAGACTAACTATACCTCATTTCACCCTGTCTCAGCACAGTTCTCCTGTACTTGTATTTGGGTTTCAGTACTTTTTCTTGTGTCATGAAAGAGGCTAAGAATGGAGTTGTCATTTCTTTTCCATAGTTAACCAGGATCTCTGGCTGAAGAAGGGTAGAATTGAAGAACATGTAAGGCTTTAGGATCACAAAAGATTTGGGGCTCTAACATTATCCTGAGTTTCTCTCTTTCCTGTTGTTTTAGTCCCTTATAATAACAGTAGCACACCACACAGTGACTTTTCTAGAGTTACATATCTTCCTCCTTCATGACTTTCAGAAGCATGCGTGATAGGGGTTCACTCACCAAGGCTGCCTACTTAGAGTCAGTGTTAATTTGGAAATAGAGAAATGTTATGCTTTTATTGAAACATGTTAAATTCACAGGGCAAATGGCAGAATTTCCATAAAACTAGAAGATCTTCTTTAATTTCCTTACATTTTTAGGATGGAGGGAGACTAGAGGAAAGTTTCTGTTTAATCAAGTCCTGAAATCTAAATCAAAGTTCTTAGTGATGTTTCAGACCCTATAATAAATAGCTGGGGAATCCAGATGTAGGCACTTAAGGTGATGGCTCTCGTTACCTTCTTTTATGCTGGATCACGGTTAGTGATTCCCGCTCTGACATTTAACCATTACAGGAAGGAGAGAGCTTTCTTCTGACATTGACTCCTAGGCTATAGGCTGTGGTCCCTGATTTTTTCAGTGCCAAAGAGAGTGCCACATAGTGTGAGCATATTATTAATTGAATATGCTTTGTTTTCCACAATTTTAGCTGAGCCTCGTGTTCAGTTACCATATTATGAAGACTGGCAGAAAAGAATGCAGCTGGCATCAACAGGTTTTTTTGGTGACAGTCTTTAGACAAAGGAAGCCTTTTGAAAAAACAGGGTCAAATGAATATTGGGCTATTCATACCACCTAGGCATCTCTGTGCTTGCCTGAAGACCAAGACCAGCTTCCTCCTCCTCCCTTTGTTCATACCTTAACCCTTTCCTCTCTCCTCTCCCTTCTCCTCCCACAGCATGAAATCTTGAGCAGCCTGTTCAACTAGACTGATTGAGAGTTACTTGCTGAATTGGGCTTTAAAACAAAATCTGCTTTTGGAAAAGAATGAGGAAACCAGGGTACCTAAGTTAGCTCAGTTCATAGAGTTAAAATGATCCACCTTAGGTGAATATGCTTGCTTTTTTACTTTGAGGGTTCTGACTTTTCTTAGATTTATCAAGGACTTTAACCAAGTATTGTTATTATTATTTGGCCGCACAGCATATGGGATCTTAGTTCCCTGATCAGGGATCAAAACTTTGCACCCCTACAGTGGAAGTGCAGAGTCTTCCACTGTTCTACCAGGGAAGTCCCACAAACAAGTTTTATTGTTACAGCAGCCTATATTTGTCAAATGCTCTTTTGTTCCTATTCTGTTATCCTAAGCACTTTACATACAGGAATTGATTTAATCCTCAGAACATCGTGGGGTAGATAATGGATGAGGAAACTGAGGCAGATTGATAACTTGCTCAAAGACACAATGAAACCAAGATTTAGACCTAAGCAATTTTTTCTCCAAAGCCCACTCTTTAAGGGCCACATAGCTTATAATTATTCCCATATACAGTAGTTAATATTTACCCCTGAGTTACAGAAAGATCAAAAGTTGGGTCAGGAGCAGAGCTGGGACAGTTCTCAGGGTCCCTCAAAGTTGTGGTTGCTTTTCAGTGTATATACTTTTCTTACCAGGCAGGGACCAACCTACCTTTCTTTTCTTTTCTAGTGCTGAGGAATGTAAACAAGTTTGCTGGGCCTTGCGAGACTTCACCAGGTTGTTTCGATAGCTCACACTCCTGTTCTGTGCCTGTCACCCAGGTGAGTGGTGGCTGTCAGGAGTACTTGAGGGTGGGCACAGGTTTTAATGCCCATCATGGGACTAGTACTATAGCTGGAGTTGTGGATGCCATTCACCCCCATAAGAAAGTTACTGTTGCAGAATATCTTTTTAAAAAAATTCCTCCCTTCCTCTTCTTACAGATATTTCCAGAATGGTAAGTATGTGTGGTGACAGATGAGAGTACTTTTCAACCTGGCTGTTTTGGTGAAAACAGTGCTGGCCTTAAAGCCATGATACATGGCACTGCCCTCCTAAAACTGATCTTTCAGATTTGAGGAGCAAAGAGGCTTGTTCTTACCAATTTTTGTAATTTTAACACTAAAATGCCAGGTTTTTGACCGAGGCAGGAGGTATAGGAAAGGAGCTGGCCTATTTGTCTAGCCCCTGATCATCATCAGTTTTCTCCATGGACTTTCTGATTCCAAAGTAAAGCAGAGAAGCTTAGCTGAGGGAGGGAAGGACCGAGTGGTGGGATCTGGGTGCCTGTTTCTTGACTGAGAGAAGAAAGGCAGCTCTCCTGTAAGCCCACTCTGTGATGTCTTAAGCCAAATTTATCCTTCTTGGAGGTAATTCTTGATGAATGTGCAGCCCTCTCATTGGTGGTTTTGGGATTAAATGCTTTATGGGTGAAGATGCTGTTCAGTGGTACCTCCCATACCAGAAATTGTTCTAAACTTTGATTTTTTAATTAGTAATATCATTTGGAATGCTCAAGTTTTGCAGTGTCTGAATAGCTAATACTGATGCACATAGGGTTATTTGTGCATAGCTGTGGGTATTCATAGCTAACATTTATGGAGCCCTGATTGCATGTCTGGTACTATCCTAAGTACTTTGTATCATGTACAAAGCATATTATATACTAACTGTAAGATAGTCCTCACACAGTCCTCTGGATTAGTTACTATTATTATTTCCATTTTACAAATGAGGAAATTTGTAAATGAAGTTTGAAGATGTTAAGTAATTTGCTTGATGCCACAGTCAGTAATTGATAGACCCACAGTTCACTTTTCTGGTGTCAGAATCTTCACCTTTACCCACTCTACTTAAAGCTTTTACATAGTACCCTTTACATAAAGTCTAGATCAATGGTTTTTAAACCTTTTTTTAGTAGGCAGAGCCTTCTTTCAAAATAAAATCTTGCATGAAACCCCAGTATTTATTTAAGCAGACTTAAATGGAGGTTTCCGGGTTTGGTTTTGGAGTGGGCAGCCTGGATCTGCTGGCTACTCCTTACTCCTACATATTACCCCTGAGCACACTCAGAATTGGAAAACAGCAGACAGTATTTCATTAAACCAGTAGCTCCTTTAAAATCACAAGGTAAAAAATCCAACTACTACTTTTCCTTTGTTTTTAAACTGAAGTTCTTACATCAGAGGCCAGAGTGAGGTACTGGAGCAGGTATAGAAATTTCTGCCTTGTGGTTGACTTTATGACGTGCTTGCCATCTCCCGGACCACAGTTAATTGACTGTCTTCTTTCTTTTGTCAGGAATGTCTTTTTTAATTAGAAGACAGGAAGAAAACAAAAACCAGACTGTGTCCCACAATCAGAAACCTCCATTGTGGCAGAGGGGCCTTCACCCGCCACCAGGGCATCCCGCCAGACAGGGAGAGACTGCAGCCTTCCAAGGCCACCCTGCCGAGTTCCTGTTTGGGGATGTGAGGAAGAATCAGCTGTTTAGAGAAATGGCTGTGGCCTGTCCAGCGTGGTGGGAGGGGAGCTGGTTTCCTGGTGAACTTGTTTCTAAAAGGAAAAATAATTTTAAGGAAATAAAAAAGAAAAAAAAAAGGAAAACTAAACTGAAACTACAATTGCAACATTCTCCTGGTAGCAAATGACACGCACACTTACATACATGCACCCACACACACACGCTAGCACGCATGTGTGCACACAGAGAAATACAAGTACAGAACTGTCTGTGAAACAAAAGCATTTACTTAGGGAAGATGGGAATTCAAATGAATTAAACAGCTGCAATTGGAAGGAAAGGGGCAGGATCATCTCTTAAGGTTTTCTTTTGTCCTTTCCTTCTCTCCTCCCCTCTCTTCTTTTCCTTTCCCCTTCCTCTTTTAATGAAAGTGAGTCAAAATTTCTCCTCGTGTCTGGTCCCAACTGTTTATTCTCACCTTTAGAGTTGTTCATACAAGGAGAAGTAAGCAAGGCGCCTGTTCTGCTTTTTATCATGGTCACATCAATGATATTAGGACCTGCCAGGGCCAAAATTCATGTGTACCCCAATTCTGACCCTACTCAATCTCTTTAAGTCCACTTCCAATCTACCTTGGATTGTCATCTTTGGAGAGAAGAGCCAAAATTAGGGTGAGTGGGATACAGATACTTTTTTCTTTTAGTTTTTTTTTCCTTTTTTGTTAATTTTTTACCCATAGACTTGAGAGAGGAAAACAGAAGGTGGGAGAATGGAAAAAAGTGTTTACAGGGCTAACTATATTACTAAAAAACGTGGAAATCATTTGACTTAATGGGGGGTGAGGCAGGAGAGGAAAGCTGAAGCAAGCCCTGATGCTTTCAAGGAACTGTAGCCCTGCACAGGCACTGGACACAAGAACACGTTCTGTCTGGTGGTGTCGCCATCTCAAGAACAAGTCAACAGCAACAAAAGAAAGAGAAAGAAAAACAATAAATTTTTAAAATTTAATCAGTGTTTGTTTTTCCTTCCTTTCACTGCCTCATAAATCTGAGATGTACAGCTGGTGACTGCCTGAGTGAAGAGTCTTAGTTATTCTCTAATAGATGTCTGGGTACGGAGGTTGAAAGCCAGGCCCTGCCCACTGCCCAGACTGTTCATATTTCAGGGGAGTGGCTCGCTCTGCGTCTTTCATTCTTCCAGCTTACCCTAAAACTCCTGCTACATTCTGTCCTCCTGTATGGCCTCAGTGGGTAGGAGAATGGGTCATTTGGCATGTTAAACAAAATGTAGTGTGTTCTTTTTGCAGTGGCCATCCAAGTAGATTGTTTCCTAACTACTGAATAGTCAGTCTTAAAAAAAAGAGCCCTGTAATGAAGAGTCATTGACATAAAATAAGCTGCATGTGTTTAAGGTGTACAGTTGGTAAGCTTTGACATAGGGTACACGCATGAAACCATAAAGACAATGAACATAAGTTCTTTTCCCAAAAGTTTCTTCATGCCTCTTCCCATCCTCTGCCATACTCAAGTACCCACTGCTCTCCTGTCATTGTGGGTTAGTTTGCATTTTCCTGAGCTTTATGTAAATGAGATCATACAGTATGTTATAGTAATTGGGCTTAGAGCTAATAACCTTGACCACAAAGTTGCATCTAGCATTTGGAGTCCTTGAAACAAACCTCTCTGTATAATATCAGCTCTGAGTTTTATTCTCTAAAGAGGCAGTGTTATAAATGGAGAAAAAAACTTGAGTATGGAACAATATTTGGAATAAGATGATCAAATTCTGGGGATCAGCACCTTACCTTAGCCATCCTGCTCATTTTCTGGCTAAACAAAAGTTTGAAGCCTAATTCAGCCTTAGATCCTTACAATGACCCATTGACTTTGGTCTGTTTAAGGAATTTGGCTTTTATCACAGAAAGTCGTATCTGGGACTAAAAGATGTAGAAGACTTAATACGACTCCCCAGCCACCACAAAATAGCCTTTGAAATATATATCTTAGTATATATCAAGAACATCTCCACAGCTACAATATTGAAAACCAGAACTGTTACTAATGGTTCTCACTGTACTTTTCAGTGTCAGATTGTTTAGACTACTTAATACAAATAGTCTTGCTAACAACTTTTGTCATAGCAAGGATACCCACCTATATTTCAGTTTAAAAGGATCAGTTTACTGTCTGGGATCAGGTATCCTAATATAGTACTGTCTTCCTGCTTGACATTGTCTAGTGGGAGTAGAATGAGTCTTACACCTGAATTAACCTGTCATAAAGTTCCCACGGAGCTGTTCCCTTATTTCCATGACTGACTTAGCCAAGAGATTTTAGTCATGATTATGTGAAACACAAATCACCCATTCGGCCTATTCCCAGCAAGATTTTACTAAGGAGAAGTAACTTGTAATTTTATGTACCTGTTCTATAAAGATCAATAACTTGAGAGTGTATTGTAAATAAGATAGGATCTTTTGGATGGCATCCACACCTCATGAAAAGTACGTGTCCACATTGTGTAGCCCTGGTACTAAGTCGCTTTACAAGGATGAAAGCCAAAAATCCAGAGAAGTTAAATATCTAAGATTTTGCAACAAGGTATGCCCAATTGTGAGATGTATTACCAGCAAGTGAGAGGGTTGCCTTGTGAGAACACTCCTCTGACAAAAATGGGGGAAAGCTATCAATATTCTCTCCTACTGGATAAAGACTGAAAAGTTCTTCAGGTTAGTGAAAAGCTGAATAAGAGGAAGGAGTCTTGAATTAAAAGGGAGTATTATGTCGGATACAAAGATGAACTTGGGGAGAAGCCTTGAAGAACTGAGGGAAACTACCTCATGCTAAAGAGATGTATTCATCCCCGGGATCATGAGCATCAGTATTCTGTGGATTCCAACCTGCACGCTAGCAGAGGCCACCAGGGCAAAGGCCACTACCAAGTGGATCTGGAGCCTAGTGGAGCAGTGAATGGCAACGCTCCTGGCTTTAACTCTGGAACTTAATGATACTCAATATCTGCTACTGTGGGGCCGGCAGAGCGGGGAGGGGGCGGGAGTGTAGCGGCTAGTGTTCCATCCACCACTGGCTACTACAGCACAGTTACCCTACAGGAAATGATGGCCAGGTGTGCTGGGGTTTTTGCTTTTTGCTTTCATTTATGTTTTATATAAGAAATCAAAATGTAAATAGAAGCCAAAGGAGGATCCTCAGCAGCCACTGCACTGCCTGCAGTATTGGAGAAGTCAGTCCAGGGATGGTTGCCTACTTCATTATTTCATCTACTCTGGTGAGAATGGCAGTTCATCTCTGTGTCTTCCTTGCAAAAAACCATGAGAGACATCAGGTAAATCCAGACTGAGAGACATTCTAAAATGTACCCTCCAAGCCATCCAAGTCATCCAAAACCAGGGAAGTCTGAGAACCAGTTAAATCAGTGATAGCTAGGGAGACACGATCACTAAATGTAAAGCGATCCTTTGGATAGGGTGCTAGAACAGAAAAAGTATGAGATTAAAAACTAATGAAATCTGAATAAAGAGTGGAATTTAGTTAATAACGATGTGTTCACTTTGTTCATTAGTTGTGACAAATGCTCCATAGTAATGTAAGGTACAGTGTGAGATGTCAACAGTTGGGGGAACTGAGTGTGGGTCATATAGGCACTCTATTAGCTACTTTCCTGTAAATCTAAAACTATTCTAAGATTATTATTTTCTTTTAATCACTAAAATCTGCACAGGCCACTTAACCATATGAAGATGCTCATCCTTGTTCATAATGAGAAATGGTAGAGATACTATTTCTCACCTAACAGATTGGCAAAATCCAAAGAATTGGCATTATAATCTGTTGAGATTGTGGGGAAACAGCTACACTCAAATTCGACACATTTTTATCCTTTGACCCAGAAATCCCATTTCTGTGGATTCATCCTAAAGATATACTGGCAAAAGTAATAAAAAGACATAAATATGCACAAGCTTATCCACTGTAGTGTTGGGAATTTAGATGAGAAGGACTGTGAATTGATAATTATTGAAGCTACTACATGGGAATTTTATACCATTCTCCCTACTTTAACAGATGTTAAAGATATTCCATAATAAAAAGATAACAGCAAAATTGTTCAGGTCAGAAAATTACATCTGTAAGCCAGATTCAAACAGTGAGCTCCCAATTTGTATGCATTGTCCTAATATATTTAATAGCATATGAATATACATGAGGCTAACAGATAGTAATGGTCCTTAGGTGAGATCCAGCCCCTTTTCACCATTTCTTATGGGAAAATTGATTTGGACAGAATCTTAGACTCTGCACACATTTAAAAGTCCACGCCCTTGCTTCAGCCGGCTTCCTCCTGGAAAGCACAGCCAGCCAGCCGAGTGCTTGTGAAGGCCTCACTGACTCATCAGCCTGGAAGGCAGGCCCTCCCTGTGTCAACAGCCCCAGAGCAGGAGGGCAGGTGCTGGGGTAAAGAAAGCTAACTGGCAGGAGAAATACGGCCCAGTAGAACAGCATGGGAGCAACTGGTGCTGAAAAATAATGACTGAGTCTGTTTTTAATATTTATTAATCCAAAAATACATAAATGTCCCCTTTCTATCCCAGGTTCTTAGTTTCTCAAGGGAGGTAGCTGCCAGACTTAGTATCTGGTGTAATACTTAATCTGTCTCTGGATGTTGTGAGGAAATGAGGCTCAAACTGTGTGTGTGTGTATGTGTGTGTGTGTGTGTGTGCACACGCGCGCACGCGCGCTCAGTCATTCAGTCATGTCTGACTGTGAACCCAAGGATTGTAGCCCAGCAGGCTCCTCTGTCCATGGGATTTTCCAGGCAAGAATACTGGAGTAGGCTGCCATTTCCTCCCCCAGGGTATCAACGCTTAAGCTAGGGAACTCCGAAGTCAGGCCCATGCCCTGCAGAGGACCTGCCAGGGAGGTCTGACCCCCAGCACTTGGCTCTTCTTACCCAAAGAAATGAGGCACCCACAAGAAGGGACTGCTCTGGGGCAACTCCCTCTGTACAACTAGGCCCCCTGAGTTGGCAGAGTTCCTTCCCTCCACAATGATGCTGATGGCTGAGTTCCCCCAGAGCCAGTCCAGGAGAGACATATGCAGGAAGACAGAGTCCTCAAAGCAAAACTGGCTTCCAGCTTCCCTCAGCTTCTGAGGAGAACCTGGAACTCAGGCCTCTTTTACCTCTTCTTCATGACCCAGATCCATTTCTGGAGACCCCAAGATAGGACCCTGCTGCTCATCAGGTGCCCCCAGGAACTTTTGCCCTCCACATCTCTGCACAGCCACCCAGGAAACCTGGGCCAGTCACTACCTGCAGCCTCCTTACTGCATGCCAACTGGGTGCATGGGCCAGGGTCCCTGTGCAGCACTGAGGCCTGGCATGGCAGGGGTTTGGGCTACAGGCTGCAGATGCTGCTGGGACAGCCAGATGTGATGGAGCTCCTTGAACTGTTCCACCATGCGGTCTTTGAGGTCTGGGTTTGAGATCTGTAGCCGGATGCTATCAGCTGACCAAGAAAGCTCCCCCGAGAACATCTCCAGCAACATCCGGGCTGCTACGGGTACCACCTAAGCGGGTGAAGAGGAGACAGGATGGGGTGAACTGTCTGGATCGGCAGGGCTGTCCGATTGAGTTATGCATGAGGGGATCCACCAGAGGGCAGGTGGTAGTTTACATCCGCCAGAAGAAGGGGCACCAATTTCTACTTCGTAGAAAGGCAGCTTATGTGTGAGCAGTGCCGGTCATCAATTAACTCTGACCACTGAATTCACCCTACCCAGACAGCCCTGCCCCTCCTGGGGCAAGGGCCCAGGATTTCCCAATATTCAAAGCAGAGTTCAGGAGGTTGATGATGGGAGTATACCTGTACAGTGATGAGCTTCTTCTCCCGGGGTTTGCAGTCAGGCCACTCCTCCCCAAAGCAGAAGAAGATCTCGAATGGAGGTGGGGTGTTGGTCTGGCCCTTCTGGAATAGGATGAGCTCTGCATTGACAGTAAGACCCTAAGTCAGAGGCGGACACCAGGCCCCTGGATGAAAAGAGACCCAGAGGAACATGAGGCAGGGCCCTCACCATTGAGGAAGTCCTCCAGGCTGAAGAGCTTGGTCTTGACCTCCCGCTGGATGGGGTTGGGGTGTGAGCCCTGGGCTGAGGCGCAGGGCCCGCTCCAGAACACCTTGCACTGGCACAGGCGGATGGCATACAGATCCTGGCCTTGTAGCTGAAGGATGAGCCCACGGTCCAGGACGTCCAGCAGCTGGTTGGTATAAAAGCGTTGCTTCTCGCTGGGGATGTCCTCGGGGCTGGGGAAGCGCACTTGCTCCAGGCTCACCGGGCCAAAGAGCTCCACCTGCTCCTGGGTGGCTTCCAGTTGGCTGTAGAAGAGCCGGCAGCCTTGAGGGTTGCTGATGGTGAGAGCCCGGGGTGGCCGTCCCCGGTACTGGAACTTGATCTCCAGGTCGGTCACTGCAGGACAGAGAGGCAAGCCCACCCCCCCATGAGCCCCATGCCTCCCCATTCTGCTGCCCACTGATCTCTCCCTCTCTCCCCTGCGGCCAGGCCATCATCAGTCCTCCCCACTTCCCTCCCAGCCAAGCAGGGACTGGTATGGGCATTTTTGTTCTTCTCTTCATCATCCTCCACCCTCCTAGCTGCTCCTCCGTGCCCGCCCCCCCCCCCCACCTCCCGTGGGTTCTTACGAGGCAGCATGTGGGGGCTGATCAACAGGTCGGGCAGGAGTTGTTCGCCTGTGGGGGCCAGGCTGGTAGACAGGGACCCAGGCTGCGGTTGCGAGCTCGGCAGAACCTCAGAAAACACCTCCCCAAAGTCAGCGGCATTGCCAGGAGCAGGGACCAGCAGGTTGGGGCCTGGAGCAGGGGGGGCCAACACCACAGGTGGCTGGAGAGTGGGTGGCCACTTGACATCCTCTTTGGGTAAAGAATAGGGTGCCATGGCAGGGCCGGGCTGCACTGCTTCTATAGAAGGTGGGAGTGGACAAAATTTTAATGTCACTTCTAGGAACTGCCTCCAGGCTCACCTACTCCCAGCCCTGGGCCAGCCCCCAGCCTCCCTTCAGCCCCCTCCCAGGTACCTGTGGTCCCCACAGCTCCTCCTTATACTAGACCCCCAACCACACCACCTCCCAGCCCCACCTGTGATGCTCAGGCCTGGTAACATCTTCTGGAGCTGAAGAGAAGACACAGGCAAAGGAGGAGCGAGGAGGCCAGAGAGAGAAGGAAGACAGGTTATTAAACTGATCCAATGCTGAAGAATGAGACCCACAAGGCAACTCCCTGATCTTCAGCTTAGGCGAGGCCAGACACTCAGGCCCAACTCTGCCATCCCAGGCATGTCAGTAGGCTCTTGGTACCCCAGTTTCTGCCTCTGCAGGTGGGAATACCTGCTAAGCCCCAACTACTGAGGCTGAGACCATGTGCGAGCATGTTTTCTACCAACAGAGTCCCAGGGAGGTTCAAGGTGGTGACTTTGTTCTTGTCCCCAGAATCCCAAGAGAAGAAACCCAGAGAAGGGCTGCAGAAACAGCAGCAGGCTCCAGAGGAATGGAACTGCCCAGTCCTGCAGTGGAGTGGGACAAGCAGCCAGGCCTAGCGAGGCCCAGGGCGGCGGCACAGGCTGCCAAGTGCGCCCCTAAGCTCACCTCTTCCTCTTCTTCTTCCTCAGCGTTATCCTCACTGGGCTGTGACTCTGCAGAGGAAGACAGAAATGAAAGACCGGAAGGGAGTCAGGAGGGGAGAGGGAGGCTTCAGGGCTCCAGGTGGCTTCTCTCCTGCCCAGAGCTGCCCAAACACAGAGGGAAAGGCCACACAGCCACCAGCAATCACTGGGGACACCGCCCTTGACCCCACGGCGCTCCCCTCCCTGGGTCACCCGACCTACATTCACTGGGTCACCTGACCTACATTCACGGAGCCAAGAACCAGGATCGGGTGAGGAAATCAAACCCGGTGGGGAGGGGCCTGGTCCATGCCAAGCCACTCCTAGCCTCACCAGTGATCCACTCCTGGGAGCCCTGGGTTTCTGCCCAAGCAGCACGTCCCCAGCCACTGCACATTGCAGGGGCCCCAGGCCTCCGTGCATAGCCCCCTAGGTGGCCCACATACAGCCAGGCAGGATACCTGCGGGAGCCGGGCCATTGGAGCAGACCTCGTAGACCTTGTAGGGCTGAGGTGGCATGTCCCGGGGCCCATCATAGATGAGGCGGAAGTCACGGCTCTTGTTCAGGGCACAGCGCAGGTTGGCCTTCCACTTGGCCGGATCGGCCTCGTCCACCCCCTCGGTGTACTTCCCCGTCTCCTTGGCCCAGGCCTAGAGCAGGAAGACAAGACAGACAACCACAGAGAACCTCTCCCCTCACTGAAGCCCAGCCCCTCCAGGCCAGGGGGAGTCACTGCTGTGGATGAGACCATCACACAGGCTGAGCCCAGCGCCCATCTGCAAGGTGGGAGTTAGGAAGCCAGTCTCTTACGGCTCCAGCAAGCTAGAGGAATTCTAGATGCTTTGAAAGGCATCATATTCACTGGTCTTAAGGTGGCAAACAGGTATAATCTCTAAGGAGGATGGGATAACATGGTGGATGAGAGGGGCCTGGAGAAGAACTGGGTTTGGATCGGAATGTGCCACCACTACCTGTGTGCCAGGGCCATGTCACTTTGCCTCTCTTTGTTTCGGTCTCCCCATCACAGCACCTGCCTCACGGTGTGGTGGTGAAGACTCAGGCTTAATGCCCATAAAGCTCTCTGAACTGTGTCTCCCCTTGGGATGGACTCTGTACACTTGGGCTGTTGGTATTATGATGATAATGATTTTTTTGTGGAGGGGGGGGCCTCACCATGTGGCTTGCGGGATCTCAGGTCCCTGACCAGAGATTGAATTGGGCCATGGCAGTGAGAGCACTGGAGTCCTAGCCACTAGATCACCAGGGAACTCCCAGTACTGTTATTTTGGAAGGTAATTTGGTTGATCTCAGGATTACACATTTCCATCCTTTAACCCAGTAATTTGACTTCTGGGAATTTATCCGACATATAAAGATGCATCCACACAAAAGCTTGCGCATATAAGCTTATTCATTGCAGCTCTGTTTCTAAAAGAAAAAGACCCTCAATTATCTAAATGTCCATCAATGGGGGCTGGTTAAATTATGGCCAACCCATAAAATGGAATATTGAGCAACAAGAAAAAAAAAAGGAGGAAGTTTTTTATATACTGACATGTTGTAATCTTCAAAAAATGAGGTGCAGAAGAAGATGTAAACATCTACCATTTTTGTCAAAAGTAGGGGAAAGGATCAGAGAAGGCAAGGGCACCCCACTCCAGTACTCTTGCCTGGAAAATCCCATGGACGGAGGAGCCTGGTGGACTGCAGTCCATGGGGTCACTAAGAGTTGGACACGACTGAGCAATTTCACTTTCACTTTTTTCACTTTCATGCATTGGAGAAGGAAATGGCAACCCACTCGAGTGTTCTTGCCTAGAGAACCCCAGGGATGGGGGAGCCTGGTGGGCTGCCATCTATGGGGTCACACAGAGTCAGACACTACTGAAGTGACTTAGCAGCAGCAGCAGGGGAAAGGATAGGCACATATTTGCTTGCATATGTACAAAAATCCCTCAGGAAGGATAAACAAGAAACTGAGAATACGAACTGTCCCAAAGGAGGATGTTGGATGTCTGGGAGACTGTCTCCCATTTGGGAGACTTTGCATTTTACACTTTTTTAAATGTTGAATTATGTGACCATGCTACTTATTCAAAAATGAGAAATGGATTTGAAAGGAACCTTGAAAAGACAAACACTAAGTGCAAAAACTAAGCAACACGTGGCCAAAACTTTAAAAATAAGCATTCTCTTCAACCCAGAAGTGTTTAACTCTAGGCACTAATCCCAAAGAAAACCATTTGAGATGTGCCAAGGATAAGAGTTTAGAGGGTGTCCATGGCAGTGTGGTCTTCAACATGGAGACACTGAAAGCAACCTAAGGTGTCCAAAATCTGGCATTTGGTGACTAAAGTGTGCTCCCTGCTCCGATGGAACATTCAGTGGCATTTGAATGTGGCATTTGTTGGAATGGGAAAGCCAGTCCTGATGTTGGGTGGAAAATGCAGGTTACAAAATAGAATCTATAGCTTGATTCCATCTTTGCACTTCATATACACATGGAGAAAACTGATAATACAAGCAAAAAATATTCATAGTATTAAGATTATGGGGGAATTCTGTGGTCCTTTAAGCATATGTGTACACCAAATGTGCATCCTGGACAGGTGCTCATGTGTGATGAAAAAGCACAAAGAGGAAGAGGGGGAGGAGTTACCTGAAGGTCTCCTGGGGCCCCTCAGTCCTCACCTTGCTCCAGGGATCGGATTAGAAAGGTTGCCCAGTGGTGATGCCTGCAGCCCCTTAGCCCCGGCCTGGGGTCGCTGGCCACAAGGCAGCTGGAAGAGTGGCCAGTCTGATGTAGTGGGGAGCCCTCTTCTAGGGAAGGGCCTTCAGAGGCCCAGGGCTTACCTTGAAGATGGTGTTATCTCCATCATGGCTAGGGCCGTGCCGCGTGGCATGGCGCCAGGGGATGTAAAACAATTTCTTTTCCCCGTTGACCCACTGAAGCCCTGGGTACTGGCAGCTGTTGACCTGGGCCACCAGCCAGGGCTTCAGCCGCACGCGCCGGGGCGGAAGCAGGGCGGCGGGGGCCGGCTGGTTCATGGCACAGGCGTCTGGCAGAGAGAGCAGGGGGCAGTCAGTACACATCAGAGGGCCGAGCCATGGCCCGTAAGACTCCCCCTCTTCCTCCCAGCACAGGAGGCCAGAGTCCCTCCAGCCTGTCCAGATGCTTAAGTCAGTTTTCCTCTCTAAGCATCAGCTTTCCTGTCACAAGGTCCTTGTGTCTGGGCTTTGTGTTTGAGGGAAAGGAGGGAGGGGTACACAGCTGGAGTGGACACTGTGGGTGTCCCACCCAGACGTCCTGTGCCCGGCGGGGCAGCAGTTCCCCAGCTGCTGTGAGTCCAAGCACAGCACAGAGCTGCCCATTGCCGGAGAACTGCCCTCAGCTGCCCCACTCCAGGGCCAGGCCACCCCTCCACTCTGTGGGGGAGAGCCCACAGTCAGTGACACACTCAGGGACAAAGGGCTGGTCCCCTTGCTTCAGGCAGAGCAAATGTGCGCTCCAGGGTCCCCACAGGTTCTAGCTGAAGCCAGTCTCTGGCTGAGCCCACATCCTTGCTTAGCTTTCTTCTTGCTTCCCCTGTTTCCCTCCCTCTCCCTCACCAAACCAACTTTCAAGAAACTCTGCTAAGACAAGGCAGAACCTGTGAGTCAGGGAGGGGTTTCCACACCCAGTCCTCAGAGCTTCCTTCCTTCCTTGGTTTCCCTCAGGGATGAAGCTTCCCACCCTTCTCCGACCTGGATATCTTGAAAGAAATCCCATGAGCCAACTCCATCTACCACCTGAATCGCTGGCAAGGACAGTGGCCACCAAACTTAGAACTTCTGCTTTTCAAGGCAGCAATTTCCTAGACTCTGGTTCCTCCACCAACCATGCATTCATTCAGCAGCACCTTATGTTTGCTGTGGGATCCACACAGATAGAGTCCCCACCAGAGCAAGTGCCACCCCCCACCCCAGGCCACAGACTTGCCTTCCAAGTCAGAGGCCAGCTGGCCACAGGGAATCCCTGCCTCCTCCACTCTACCTGCCAGCTCCACTCCCCTCCAGACCCTGGACTGAAATTTCTCTTCACTGTCCTGAGCCCACTTTCACTCTCCTCCACTCCTGCGTGGTTTCTCCCCTGCACTTGCCCCTCACCTGTGAGCCCAGGGTCAGCGACAGAAGGGACAGAGCCAGCATAGCCCCCCGTCCTGAGACTCAGAGAAGACTCTGTCGATGGGCAAGGAAGGAACAAAGGGCTGATCCACGATGAGAAATGAGGCTGCCTCCCACCCTGGGCCCTAGGTTTCTGAGCACATGTGAGTTAGGTGGGCGTGCACTTGTGTGTGTAAGAGGACACACACTTTGCAGGCACCATGCTCCTCTCCCACTGCCTTGGTCCACCCAGCCC
This sequence comes from Bos indicus x Bos taurus, assembly GCF_003369695.1. Lineage (NCBI taxonomy): Eukaryota > Metazoa > Chordata > Mammalia > Artiodactyla > Bovidae > Bos > Bos indicus x Bos taurus. The sequence goes on from NC_040079.1 coordinate 26,844,687, forward strand.
CTGTAGAAGATGCTGCACAAGTGACAGAGAGGGAGTGGTGGCCATGATGGTGGCGTAGGGATGGGGTGGGCCGGGGTCTTTGGCAGAAGTCATGCTTCCTGGAACAAGGGTGCCAACACTAGCCCTCCGGCCGCAACACTCACAGCTCCCTCTCCAGAGAGCCATGGGCTGCCCTGGACTCTCCTCCACTGAGACAAGTGGGGCTCCTATTCCGTCCTGCACAGCCTCCCCCACCCAGACGTCTCGCTTACTTTCCAGGTCAGGGGGCAACCTCTTCAAGGGCAGGAGTGCCTCCGGTTCTTTCTTCCTCACCACTCGCCCCTCCTGGGCATCTGCATTTACTGGACCAAAGTAGGACCTAAGGAAGGCCAGCCAGATGTTGGAAGCGTCCGTCCTCCAGCTGTTTATCATCCCACCCCCACCCCACTGCCACCCCAACCAACCCTGCCCTCCCCAGGATCCTCCTCCGACTCAAGGTGAGACCAGACCCAAGAGGGAAGCTTCGAGTGCTGTGAGGCAGTGAGGGTCTGAGGTGGGCAGGCTTGTCCGGGAAGGGATGACTGAAGGAAATGAGGTATCTGGGTGGCTGATGTAAACACTCAGTGGGGTGGGGATGAGAAATACCCCCGTGTGGCAGAAAGACTAGGGTTCAAGTCAAGACCAACACAGCCTCCCCTGCGACAGACTACATCCTTGCTGAAGAACCTTCTGACAGCTAAAGCCACCCAACCACAGGCTGGACTGTTGCTGGGAGCAAAGGCTTCTGGGAGTACACAAGTCTTGGTGGGCTTCCTGGCCTGCACTGGGATACACACACACACACACCATCATCCAGGCCTGCTTCAGAATGTCCCCTGAAATTCCCTGCCCAGAATCTTTCTGGGTTGTGGCGGCTAAGTGCCACCTCCACGCTGCTAAGGATTCTTGTCTGTGGGCCTCTCCCCAGAGCAGTGCCCAGCACTGGGCTGGGACAGAGAGGATGGGAGAGCACCCGGCCCTGCCCCCAGGTCTCAGAAGATGAGTGGCTCGGTTCCCCTTTCTGCACTAGCCTCCACCCAGCCCTAGGGGAAATGAAAGTGGCCAGACCGGACAACTCGGAAACCTGACTCACTATGAGCTGGGGGAGGGAAGGGATGTGGAGAAAATCACATTTGGGTCCCCCTGACCAAATGCTCCATCTCTCATCCTGTAGCCCATCCCCCAACCCTCAAGCCCGCTGGCAGTCATCATCCATTGTATGATTCACAGCGTTGGAGAGCTTCATCCAATTTGTGTCTGCAGCATCCCCACGCCTCCCAAAGGCCTGGGTCCTAGAACAGATAGGTGACAGTCACAGCGGCAGGCCATTCTGGCTGCGGGAAGGTGGATCGAGGAAAGTTCTGTTGACAGAGGGCAAGGCAAGCTTCCCTGATGACCCCCACACATGGTCGGGCCTGCAGCTGTGCCAGAAGTGGTGAACTGGGAGGCCAGGAAGATCGATTTCTCCGCCCAGGGCAAGGAGGAAGTCAGGGCAAGGCCCGCCGCACTGCTCTACAACACAAGCCTCTGACCTTTTGGCAGTAAGGTGCACCCCTTCTAGCAGCACAGGGAAGGGAGAGGAAGGGAAGGGAGCTCTGGAGAGGGCCTCCCACCAAAAGCCTGGCCATGGCCAAGAGAGGGTCTGCCCAGCATGCCACACAGGGAGCTTCAGCCACAGGTTTCCCTGCATCCGGGGGCATCAGGACCAGGCTCAGCATCAGCTCCCCAAGGAGGCTGCTTCCTGCCTGGAGATGGACTTAGACCTGATGCAAGCTATCCCAATGCCAGGAGTTCTGAATTTCAGTGCCTTTGCGCTCCATCCTGATAGAAGCAGTCACTCAGATCCCCAGGGGGTCCCAGAAGCACAGCCCTGAGAAAGTCCATTCTACATCCCTCCCCCACCAGGAAAGCGGCTCACGAGGTAAAGAATCTGCCTGAAATACTTTGCTCTAGAATACCAGGTTCTATCTCTGGGTGGCGAAGATCCCCTGGAGGAGGGCATGGCAACCCACTCCAGTATTCTTGCCTGGAGAATCCCCTGGACAGAGGAGCCTGGTGGGCTACAGTCCATGGGGTTGTAAAGAGTCGGACACAACTGAGCAACTATACACACACACACACACACACCCCCCTCGTGGCTGCTGGGAGGAGGACTTGACTTCCCATCAGGATGCAGGCTGGTCAGGGGGTCTGCCCTGATTCCTCAACAGCTGTGCAGGTTTGCAACCCCCAGACTAGCCTTGTGGATTAGAACCCTGAAAGATGGAGGAAAGCCGGATGAGCATACATCAGCTTCCATGGAAACATCAAAGGAGGAGTGGCCTGCTGAGGACCTGTTAATGTTAAGTCACTTCAGTCGTGTCCGACTCTGTGTGACCCCATAGACGGCAGCCCACCAGGCTCCTCTGTCCATGGATTTTCCAGGCAAGAGTACTGGAGTGGGGTGCCATTGCCTTCTCCGGCTGAGGACCTGAGGAAGGCCCTATTATGGGGAAGGGGCAGCCCAGGAGCATCTCTGGAGGTGCACGGGCCCCACAACTCCTGACCTCCCAGGAGCCAGCCACAAGGGAAGCCTGAACACTGTGGGTACCAGGGACCCCCTAGGGGAGGAGGCTCTGCAGCCCCCAGTACTGCGCGATCAGCAAGCCCTTGCACCTCCTGAATTTGATTCAGACGTTTCCCGCAAACTCCACACCAAACTCCTGGAGAAGGCATGGGTGCCCTGCGCCCAGCGAGACGTTAAGCCCCTCCCCCTCCGGGGGAGACGAGCTGAGACTCCAGGGCGGCAGATGCGGGCAGAAAGACGCTTCCCTCGGCTTCCTCTGGGGGCACGGTGGGGTAAGGCCAAGGCGCAGGGCGGGGAAACCCCAGGGTTAAAAAAGGGTGGTTTCCCAAGGCTTCCCTCGACTTGCTGGGAGCCCCAGTAGCCAGTCCTACAACCCTGCTCTGGCCGGGCTGCCTCTCCCGGGAGACTCTAGCTTTCTCCATCGACGCCGCCCTCGTCCTCATTGGTCCTGGTCACTCATCCCCGCTCTGGGAGCGCAGGGAGCCCCAACTCGGCTCCGCTCTCAAGACAGTCCCCGCAGGTGCCGCCCGGGGCGGCTTGGCCGCGCCTCCTGGCCCAGCCCACTAACTACCCCCACTCCCTCCCCGGCCCGGAGCGCTGGTTTAGGGTCTGCCTCTCCGACCGCTCCTCAGGGTGGAGGCGACCCCGCCCTCATCCCCGCTCTGATGGGCGCAGGGTGGCGGCGAAGCCAGGGAAGTCCCCTCCGCCCCAGCTCCCCAGGGCCAGATCCGGTGCCTCCGGGGCCACAGAGACAACTGGGCGCCCGGGCCGCGCAGGTGTTCACCGTCTCCTATCCCGCAACACGCTCACACTGGTCTCGCTTTCCCTCCACTTTTAGATTCTCGATTGTTTCCTTCTGATGTTCGGGGGAAGGCTGTAGAGGAAACTAGTCTACGAAGTATCTCGTCCGTGGTTCTTCTCGCTCAGGAGGGTCAGCACTTTCTTTTCCCTGCTGCAAGTAAAAGGACAGCCGGCGCCTCGCCTGACACCATCTTCCTACCCACTCTCTGCCCTAATTCTTGCCATTGGCCTTAAGATCAAGGGAGAGATGAACCTCTTAAACCTCATTCTCTTACTGGAAAGGATGAGGGGAGGGCTGCCCGGGGAAGGGGGATCGGAGCGTACAGAACTCTAGGGAGAATCGGGGCTTTCCCTCCATGGCCCCAGCCGGGCGCTGCCCATCCACCGCGAAGGCGAGAGGAAGGGAGAGAAGCCGGAGAGCTGGCGCCCCTGGCAGCGGTGCGGACTCCGCCGTCCGCGCCTCCGGGCTCCTCGGGTGCCTTCTGGACCAAGGCTGCTGGTGCGGGGCACCGTACTCTGATCGAGAAATAGGAGGCATCTTGGAGGCCCCCACAACGGCGGGGCGCGTCCTGCCTTGGGCGTTCCCCACCCTGAGCTTGGGCACCTGGAAGAGCCGGATGCTGACCCCTCCCGCGCGCCTGCCCCGCTTCAGTCCCCAGCCCGCCGCCGGCAGGTGCCCCGCGGGCGCGGAGAGGAGCGCGCGGCCGCCTGGACCTACCTGTCTGCTGTGCGCCCGCGTGGCTGCGCCCGGGAGCCCTGGCCAGGCGGTGGGGCCGAGCTGCGCTGTCCTGGAGCCGCGCTGTCCTGGAGCCGCGCGGGTCCGCCCGCCTGCTCGCCACTTCCGCATCACCCGCCCCCGCCCCTGGGCCGCGGCCGCCCAGCCTCGGTGCGCCGGCAGCGCCCCGCCCTGCCCCGCAGAGCCACCCTCGGGTCCCCGCGCAGACTCAGCCACCGAGGGACGGGGCTGAGCCCCGGGCCAGGCTGGTTCCCCTGCAGCCCAGGGCCTGGCGGAGACGCCCGGCAGCGCGGTGGCCTGAACGGACTGCTGGGCTCCTTGAGAAATCTGGAGGCGCAAGAGTCGTTCGACAACCTCAGCCCCCCAACCCTACCCTGCCATAGTGATCGGCTGGGCCCGGGAACTTTCTAGCCTGTCCCTCTGGGAGCTCTAGATCGGTGCGGACACTGGCGATCAACCGAGCCATGTACGAGGGCGGTGGGGGTACTAGTCGCCCCTGGCCTTCGCCCCACGCGCCCGCGAACCCTTCCGAGGGTCGCCCAGTACCCAGCCACTGGCATCCAGACTCAGACACTCGCTCCACGAGGTGCCTACAGACAGGGATGCTCAGGCTACTCTGATTCTTTCTAATCCTTAACCTTCGCATCTGCCTGCCCCTGCTCCCCCTCCCTGATCGCCTTGGGGACCTCTGTGCGTCAGCGCTTTGGTCTCTTGTCCCACCTCTTCACTCACGGATACCTTGACCATCCGTCTGCCGGTCTGAACGTTTTCTGGTTCCGCAGGCAGGCCTCCCTCGCTGGTCGCAACCCTCACACTGTCCAGTTACCTCTCCTGGAGTATTCTTCGCTTTGGAACTCCTGCTCCTCTTCAAATTTTGTTTCAGCATCACCTCCTTTGAAAAGCTTACCTTGACTTTGTCTCCTAGGTAGGGTTCCCAGACCCTAAGGCCTGTCTTCACTGGTTTTCACTTAGGAGTTTAATGTCTGATTTCCACTAGAATCAGTTTACTCAGGAACCACGCCTATCTTTTCATCTCCTATTTTCTATAGTAATTTTTAATAAAAATACATTTTTATATGAAGGAAATTTATGTCAATCGATTACATCTTAGATAGAAACTAAAATACATAAGTTCTAGAAAGTACTCTTTGCCCTTTAAAGTTTAGCGCCTGTATTTTTAACAAACACAGCATAGCAGTTAGTTGATGAATCAGAACTTTGACCTTCCCTTCCCGCCTCCATCTCTGTAGAAATACCTGGGTTAATCTTCACCCCTGATCTTGTATCATTGCTCGTTACGTGTTGTCCTTTTTCTCCTCTCTTGCATTTCTCTCCTTCTCCCCCACTCTTGTAGCCCTAACATAAAATAGAAATATAATCTTATATAAGTATTGTATTATTTGTATCTGTTGAATATGTCACTATTTAAGATTTTTAAGATTTAAAGTGTGAATGCAGAAAATGAGGATAGGGAGATCGTTCTATATTTCTTTCTTTAAAAGTGAAACTGCTATTTAAATTGACCAACTCTTAGCAACCCGATGGACTGCAGTCTACCAGGCTCCTCCGTCCCTGGGATTTTCCAGGCAAGAGTACTGGAGTGGGTTGCCATTGCCTTCTCCAAATTTGAAGAAAGAGTGTAGATTTGGGAAAGAGGGGACATGAGGTCTAGAGGCGTCAGTGTGACAGTGCTGGCCGAGTGGGGGACTTCAATTCCAAATTGAAAATAGTTGCCCCCAAAATACAAACCTTTTTCATTGGAGGTGAGTCGTGCTTAATAGGAAGTATTCTATGTTGGACTAGAAAATATATCTGGAATGATCGTCAAGAAGAGTCTTATTTTATTGCTAAATGCCCCCCACACACAGTCTAAGGGAGGCTAAGACTAGGATTCTGCACCCTGCCCGCCCCCAGCACTATCCCCAGTCCTCAGGTGAGGCGCCCCACACTGAGAGCCCCTGAACTTTGTCTAAAACCATTTGGGGGATTTCCCTGATGGTACAGTGGCTAAGACTCTGTGCTCCCAATGCAGGGGGCCCAGGTTTAATCCCTGGTCAGGGACCTGGATCCCACCTGCTGCAAATAAGACCTGGCACAGCCAAATAAGTTAAAAAAAAAGAATCCTCTGGAGGCTGTGTGTAGAAGAAGGGGCACTGCCCTTGAGCGTGCATCCATTTCTGCTGTGTTCAAGCTCAGGGGCCTTAGGCGGGTCCTGTGAATCTCATTTCCTGCGGTAAAGGGGGAGGTGATGGTATTATTGAGATCGCAGCATTGGCATGAAGCTCCAGGGCCAGGGGCTATGCAAGGGCTCCACACCCCTTGGGTTCTGCCTTCCCCAGGTTCAGGGGAACCTGAACCAAGAAGCACTCTGGGCCAAAGACACGGCATCAGGAGGACGGGGTGGAGACAGAGAGCATTTCTCAGGCTCTTCCAAAATTCAAGGGTCCCCTTGCTTCCGGATGCTGACTTATGGTGAGGCTCAAGCAAAGGAGAAGTGAGACTGCACCAGTGACCCCATGTGATCACTCCAAGTTCCCCCACAGTGGGGCCGAGGCACACGGGGAGCGAGGAGACGTGGCCTCCGCAGCGCTGGGAGCCTTGGCAGAGATGTGTGTCCAGGCCTCTCACTTCCAATGGTGAGACAGCCTCTGCCCCCACTTCCCCTGCTTGGGGCATCAGATTGAGGGTGTGGTGAGAGGCCTGATTCCGGTTGAAGCCACGGTGCGTGTGTGTATGTGCAGGGGTTGGGGGTGGGGGGAGCCACATCACCAAAGGGAACCGAAAGCCCAGTGTGAGTGGTGGGGAGAGAACCTAGAGGTCCTGCAGGCAGCCGGACAAGACCCCCTCCCGACTCTAGACCCGTCCCCTCAACACAGCCCCGGGACCCATCCCCACACCCCCCCTCCAGGAGACCTGGCCCCTCAGTCTGGGCTGTCAGGCTTCCCCGGGGCCGGCCTGGCCCTTAGATATTCACCCCCATTTCTGGGAACTTGTTGGCGAGACACTGGGCTCTGGGATCCAGCTGGCCCGAGCCATACCCTGGCTCTCCCCTCTGGAATGGTCTGATCCTAGGCAAACCTCAGACTCCGAGGACCCCCAAGTCCTCGAAATGTGAGAATGATAACCTGAGAGTCACAGTGAGGCCTTCGGCCAAGCCAGGTGAAAGTGGCCAACCAAAGTCCACTTGGTCTAAATACCCCTGCCCTCCTGGAGCTTCCATCTGTGGAGCCAGACAGACAGTCAGTGCCTCAGGAACAGAGCTGGGCCAAGGGCGCCCTGTGGTCGATGCACAGGCTGAGCAGAGGCGCCACGTGGTCTGACCAGGCTTCATGCTGCCACTCTGGCTCCTGCCTGCAGAGGACATGACACCATATCTGACACGCATCACCATGGCCCAGGACACCACAACTGGGGCTTCCTTCCCCTTTCTCATTAAACCCTCCTCCTCGGAGCACTCTGAGGTGTGAGCTGGAAGTCCCCCACTCGGCCAGCACTGTCACACTGACGCCTCTAGACCTCACGTCCCCTCTTTCCCAAATCTACACTCTTTCTTCAAATGGCCTGAGTCCCAGGAAGCTCCGCCACCGCCCTCGTCCATCCCCAGGCCCACTGAGAACCAATGCTACTTCCCTTTTCCTCCATAGTCAGCCCCTCTCCTCTCCCTAATCCTCAACAATCTGGCGCCCACCCTTTGCCCATGGATTCTGCTCTGGACCTTGGATCCACAGCTCCAGCAGTCCCTGAAACCCTCAGGTATGCCTCAGAAACTCCAGTCTCTGCGTCTCTTTCTCACTTCAACCCTCAGATCCTGAGATTTCACTATTGCTTGAGTTTCTCCCTATCCACTGTAAATAAATGTCCTGGCAATCTGCTCCTAGCTCAGCTCGGTGTCTTAGTGTCCTCCTCGACCCCACGCCACCTGCCCTCTGCCCTGCCTCTTGGTGCAATCGTCATTGGTCCTTCTGCCAACTGTCCCCCACTGAGACATGAGGATGCCTTTCGCCCAGATCCTCATCTTCGCACCCCTTCCTCCCATCTGCCCTTAGTCTGATTCAGACTCTCCTACAATATGCTTAGTTCAGTGCTTTGCTCAAACCACTTCCCTCCCCTCTCCTGGGCTGTGTCAAGGAAGGGGCCAGGGCCTCCATCCTTCCTGCCAGTCTGGAGGACTCACTTTAGAGCATGCAGCTGTTGGACAAGGAGGAAAAGAAAGAGAAGGAAGTCCAACCTGGAAACAGGAGCCCTCCAGGGCTCTGGCAGTGGAAATGGCTAAGGCCCTGCTTTGTGGGTACGGAGGCCACCCCAGTCCCATGGGAACCAACAAATGGACTTCAGTGTTCCAGCTTGTCTCAAACAGACTTGGCTGAAGCCTAGAATTCATAGGTGTCCCCACTGGAGAGAGGGGTCCCATCTAGATGCATGAGGACCACCCATCATAGATGTGGGAGGCAGGAGGCCCCGTGGCTTCTCAGCCAGATTCATCTCAAGTCCCTGAAGCTTACAACCAAGGGTCAGGATCCCCCTTGGGGCAGAGACTATTGTCCCTCTAAGGTGGAGGGTGTGTGTATGTGGCTCAGCTATGTTCAGGATGGCAGCATCAGCCCAAGGACACAGGGGGCCTCTTCTCAGCTCACATCTGGACCTCAGGGTGGTGGAATGAGGCCAGAGCCACCCTGGATGGGAACGGACACCCAGGATGGCTCTGGGAGTCCAGAGGAGGCACTCTCTGACCTGGAGGGGCTGGCGCGTGAGATTATGGGAGGGAGCAGGGGGCAGGATATTTGTCCCACGTGGCCTCTCAACACTTCATTGTGGGAAGGGGATGTCCAGGCTGTCCCTCTGGCCTCCTAAGGGATGGGCTGGCTGGGGGTCGTGGCACAAGCACATCATGTGTGTAAAGGCAGGGCAAGGAGCTCCTGGGGGGCCGGGAACCAACAGAGCTGTGGGTACAGGTGTTTGGTTCTTCCCAGCCAGGTACCCTTGGGCCAGAGCTACCGCCCTGTAGGAATCAGGCCTGGTGGCCCAGTTGGGGAACCCCTAGGCTGCTCTGCTGCTTCTATGGCCTCTGATGTTGGGGGCAGAAAATCAAGAAAGCAGAGGGCCCTGAAGGCTGAGGACTCTGGAGGTGGGGGAGGTCTCCTAGGGCAGGACCACTCCTCCCAGAGAAGGGGAGTGGGTTAGGCCTCACTGGAGAGGAATCCAGAGGGAGTTCTTACCAGGCCAGTGTCCTGGAATCTCAGTGTTTCACAGTTTTCCAAGTCGAGAGCCAGCTGGCACTCTGATGCCCACCCAGGACCCTGTGCTAGGCAGACTGGACCCATGCCACACTGGTGGCATGCAGGATCCAGGAGTCTCTGCTGATCTGTGTCAGTCTGCGGACCATTCTCCCCTACTTCTTTCAGCCTATCCTCCTCCCTTTCTTCTGAAGCAGCACTTCCAAAGCTGCAGGGAAGGCGATACGGCCTGACAGCTTGTCCAGGGCCATCAGTGACTTCCAGGACAGGGACAAGTATTTACTGTGTAACCCATTATCCACCAAACATGGGTCACATTTGATTCTCATAACAACTGTGCAAGGCAGGGATATGTACTATCTTCATTTCTTTTTTTTTTTTTTAATACAATGACTCTTTCTAAGTCCTGGGACCCACAATACTCCTCTTAAATGCATATTTTCTCTTTTTGCTACAGAAGGCTAACATTTTATTCTCTCAGTGATCTATTAACATAATATGTTACCATCTTTCTAAATTCCATATATATGTGTTAGTATACTGTATTGGTGTTTTTCTTTCTGGCTTACTTCACTCTGTATAATAGGCTCCAGTTTTATCCACCTTATTAGAAAGGATTCAAATGTATTCTTTTTAATGGCTGAGTAATACTCCATTGTGTATATGTACCATAGCTTTCTTATCCATTCACCTGCTGATGGACATCTAGGTTGCTTCCATGTCCTGGCTATTATAAACAGTGCTGCGATGAACATTGGGGTACACGTGTCTCTTTCAATTCTGGTTTCCTCAGTTTGTATGCCCAGCAGTGGGATTGCTGGATCACAAGGCAATTCTTTCCAGTTTTTTAAGGAATCTCCACACTGTTCTCCATAGTGGCTGTACTAGTTTGCATTCCCACCAACAGTGTAAGAGGGTTCCCTTTTCTCCACACCCTCTCCAGCATTTATTGCTTGTAGACTTTTGGATCGCAGCCATTCTGACTGGCGTGAAATGGTACCTCATAGTGGTTTTGATTTGCGTTTTTCTGATAATGAGTGATGTTGAGCATCTTTTCATGTGTTTGTTAGCCATCTGTATGTCTTCTTTGGAGAAATGTCTATTTAGTTCTTTGGCCCATTTTTTGACTGGGTCATTTATTTTTCTGGAATTGAGCTGTAGGAGTTGCTTGTATATTTTCGAGATTAGTTGTTTGTCTGTTGCTTCATTTGCTATTATTTTCTCCCATTCTGAAGGCTGTCTTTTCACCTTGCTTATAGTTTCCTTTGTTGTGCAGAAGCTTTTAAGTTTAATTAGGTCCCATTTGTTTATTTTTGCTTTTATTTCCAATATTCTGGGAGGTGGGTCATAGAGGATCCTGCTGTGATGTATGTCAGAGAGTGTTTTGCCTATGTTCTCCTCTAGGAGTTTTATAGTTTCTGGTCTTACGTTTAGATCTTTAATCCATTTTGAGTTTATTTTTCTTTATCTTCATTTCATAGATGAAGACATCGAAGTTCAGAAAGGTTAGGCAGTTTCCCCAAAGGCACACAGCAACTAGCAAAATGAAGCACTGGGATTTGAACCTGACTATGAGTGATCTTTTTTTTTCTCCTTTGCTTTTCGCTTCTCTTCTTTTCACAGCTATTTGTAAGGCCTCCCCAGACAGCCATTTTGCTTTTTTGCATTTCTTTTCTATGGGGATGGTCTTGATCCCTGTCTCCTGTACAATGTCACGAACCTCATTCCATAGTTCATCAGGTACTCTATCTATCAGATCTAGGCCCTTAAATCTATTTCTCACTTCTACTGTATAATCATAAGGGATTTGATTTAGGTCATACCTGAATGGTCTAGTGGTTTTCCCTACTTTTTCAATTTAACTCTGAATTTGGCAATAAGGAGTTCATGGTCTGAGCCACAGTCAGCTCCTGGTCTTGTTTTTGCTGACTGTATAGAGCTTCTCCATCTTCGGCTGCAAAGAATATAATCAATCTGATTTCGGTGTTGACCATCTGGTGATGTCCATGTGTAGAGTCTTCTCTTGTGTTGTTGGAAGAGGGTGTTTGTTATGACCAGTGCATTTTCTTGGCAAAACTATATTAGTCTTTGCCCTGCTTCATTCCGTATTCCAAGGCCAAATTTGCCTGTTACTCCAGGTGTTTCTTGACTTCCTACTTTTGCATTCCAGTCCCGATCCAACCAGTCCATTCTGAAGGAGATCAGCCCTGGGTGTTCTTTGGAAGGAATGATGCTAAAGCTGAAACTCCAGTACTTTGGCCACCTCATGCGAAGAGTTGACTCATTGGAAAAGACTCTGATGCTGGGAGGGATTGGGGGCAGGAGGAGAAGGGGACGACAGAGGATGAAATGGCTGGATGGCATCACTGACTCTATGGACGTGAGTCTGAGTGAACTCCGGGAGTTTGTGATGGACAGGGAGGCCTGGCGTGCTGTGATTCATGGGGTCGCAAAGAGTCGGACACGACTGGGCGACTGATCTGATCTGATGAGTGATCTTTGATCACTTTAATGTCAGACAGACCTTGAAGTCAGGTCACAGCTGTCTGATCCTGGGCAAAGCATTCAGCCTCTCTGAGTCTCAGTGTCCTTGTTTGTAAAGGGGTTTAACACCCTACTGTCAGGAAAGAACTGCTATTCAGTAGGGGGGTTGGGGGGTCGGGTTGTCTAGCCCAGTGCCTGGCACACAGCAGCAGAAGTGATGATAATTTAAACATAGCAGCAGCTACTCCCCAGAGTACATCCTGTGTTCTGCTGTTTCTGGGTGGCTGCCTCACTACAGCCAGATGTCCTCGCTGAGTCCCTGGGGTAGGCAGAGCCAGAGAGGCAGGCAGATCCCACCCTCCGCCAGCCCAGAGCATGCTGGGGCTATCCCCCCACCTCCAGCCGCCGACCCAACACTGGGAGAGGAGAGGGAGCCGGCTGCTAGGGGCCTCCTTCCTCATGCTCAGGCCCTGGGGGATGGTCTGTACAGAAAATGTGGCCTGTGTGTGCTGGGGTATGCTCATGGCCCCTAAGAGAGGCTGCCCACTCCCCAGTTGCCTCACCCTCAGAAATAGGCCCAGAAGAAGGTGTAGGGTCACAGAACAGAGCTGGGTGGGTGGATGGGGGACTGTAGGAAGGGGCTGACTGCCAAGGGGGGGCAATATGAAGTGATGGGAAGGGTTCTCTATCCTGATCTGATTGTGGCGACAGTTATACAACCCTGTGCATATGCCAAAACTCAGAACTGTACACTAAAAAGTTTTCATTGTATGTAGGGCATTAAAAATAAATAAAAAGGGCACTCAGAAAATCCAAATTCTACATGTCAAGAAGTTTTAGGAATAGAGACTTCCCTGGGGGTCCAGTGGCTAAGACACTGTGCTCCCTGTGCAGGGGTCCTGGGTTTGATCCCTGGTCAGGGAACTAGCTCCACATGTCACAAGACTTTGCATGCTGCAACAAAAGATCCTGCATGTGGCAACGAAGATCCAGCACAGCCAAATAAATGAATAAATAAAAATAACTATTTTTTAAAAAGAAGTTTTAGGAATAGGAATAGCTTAAGAAATGTATTTAGCTTGTAATTTTCTTTTCATGGAAGCAAAAGACCTATATATGGTAAATAGGCCTTAAAGAACTCTTTCAGTAAGTCTTAGATAAAAATTCTAAATAATTTTTAAAAGAAAAGTAAAAGAACAGGCTCAGCACACAGACACTGGGGTGGTGATTGCCCCGACCCTCTCCATTTCTTCTTCCCTCTGCCTGGCTCTTCCGCCCTTCCCCTGCTTGTCCTGACTTCCTCCTGCTCTCAGGAAGCTGAGTACTGTCTCTGGGGTTTGATGACTTCTCACAGGCCCCCCGACTGCCCCAGGGACTCAGAAAAAGGGGCCACCTCAGTGTGGGCAGCTCCAGATAGGAGGCGTATGAGGCGAGGTTGTGGCAGGATGCAGGTAAAATTAAATGGAAGCAAGTTTAGAATATTTGCAGAGATGTGAACAAGATTGGGCTTCCCAGGTGGCGCTAGTAGTAAAGAACCCGCCTGCCAATGCAGGAGACATGAGATGCAGGTTTGATCCCTGAGTTGGAAAGATCCCCTGGAGGAGGGCATGGCAACCCATTCCAGTATTCTTGCCTGGAGAATCCCATGGATAGAGGAGCTATCCATGGATAGGTGGGGTTACAGTCTGTGGGGTCGCAAAGAGTCAGACATAACTGAAGCAACTTAGCACACATTAACAGGATTGACAAAGCCACCGTGAAACTTCCAGGCCCCCAAGGTGAGCATCAGTAGGGAACTGTCACCATCCACAGAGGGGCTGACCTCCAGGATCCATGGCCATGCACGATTGGGGGGGGAGAGGGGAGCAGGGGGGGCTCCATCCGTTCCACCCTCCTGTCCTCCTATTTTTTTCCAATGCCTCCCCTTAGCCAATTCCGCCCAGAATTCAGAGGCCAAGGGACCCCATGTCACACAGACCCAGCAGCTTTGGGGAGTGAAGTAGAGCAGAGAAAAGCAGAGGGTAGTGAGGATGGTGGGGCAAGAGGTGAGAAACCAAAACGCTGGGAAGGGAGGACTCTCCTGGGGAAACTGGGGGCATACCCTGGTCCCATGGTTACCTCAGGCTTCTACCGAGGGCCAGCCAGCCATCCTAGCTCTTCCATGGTGGGAGCTCCTGGATGAATGAATGATAGATGGGAAAAGGAATGGGCGACAGAATGAATGGGAAGGGGTCTGTTTCTATCGGCACTAAGAACAAGGTGGGTCCTTTTCCCCAGGATTTCCACCTTTCCAGGCCTTTAAGGACTACTTCCTAAGTACCCACTTTGGGGCCCTACAGAGGACCCTGAGCAAAACAAGCTGAGGTCACGGGCTGGGCAGGATGGGGCGTGGTGGGCCATCAGGTACAGGGGGAGCCTGAGGGTCCTGCAGGATAAAAGGCCTGGCTCCTCCTCTGTTTCCCCGGAAACCTACCCCGGAAACCTTCCCTCCCCAGACCCCACCTTCTCCATCGGGGAAGGACATGGGCTGGGTTCACTGGGCTCAGTCAGGCGTTGGCGCTGCCGAGGAGGGGAGGAAACTGAGGGACCTGTCATTCTGAGTAGCACCCGTGTGCTCATCCGCGGAGCAGCGGCCATGCTCCCCAGAGCGGGCCTCCTGGTTGGGGGAGCAGCGCCTGGCCTTGGACCCCCACACGCTCTGAGTGCCCTGGGAGGCGGGGCTGGTAGCTGATGGAGAAAAGGAGGGTAGCCACCATTCCCACTGAGCCCTGTCGCCTGTTGGTCCCTGGGGGCCGAGGGGAACTGTGGACCAGCTCAGGGGTCCACACTGGGAGGTATCTGAGGGGCAGGATGGAGCCACAGGGGCAGCTACCTGGGAGCCTGACTACAGGGCTACCAGTAAGTCCTGCCTGGACCTTAGAATGTTCATTTCCCTGAATGTGGACCTCTGCCCTGACTCAAAATCTGAGGTCCGTGCAGCCCCACAAAGCTCCATCACAACTGCAGCCTGGGGCCACCACCCTGTGGCCATCTCCCTGGCTCAGTCCTGCCTCCTGTGGCCCATCTCTAAGGCCATCTTTCTTCAGGCAGCTCCCCTGCCCACTTGCTCTGCCAGGACCTTTCCCGGGGACAACTTACCTGGATGGGACGGAAGACAGTAAACTGTCCACAAGGAAGCCCTAGAATAACCACTAAGAAAACAGAAAAAAGTTTTTTAAAAAAATCATTAAAGGAATAATTAAAATGTTATAGAAGAAATTACTGACTTGGAACTTGCCTTGTGGTCCAGTGGTTAAGACTCCATGCTTCCAATGGAGGGGGCATGGGTTCAGTCCCTAGCTGGGGCACTAAGATCCTACCATGCAGCATGGCCAAAAAAAAAAAAAATTCATTTAATACAAAAGGAGGCAGTCTAGGAGAAACAGAGGAACAAAAATAGGAATGATATATTTAGAAAACAAGTAAAATCCCGAATGCAAATACAACTATATTAGTAATGTGAATGAATTAAACAGTCCAATCAAAAGGCAGAGATCATCAGACCAGATTTAAAAACAAGATCCAACATAATACTGTCTATAAGAAGGATACTTGGAAGATACAAATATATTCAAATTGAAAGGATGGAGAAAAGTTTTATCATACAAACAGCAGCCGTAAGAAAACTGGAGGCACTATAGTATCACCAGACAAAATAGATTTTAAAACAAAAAACGTAACTTAAGGTAAAGATGGACATTTTATAATGATGAAAGTATATTCCATCAGAAAAGTGACCATTATAAACATGGGTACCTAACAACAGATCCTTACTCACTCCATATACAAAAACTAACTCAAAATGGATCAAATCCTATATGGAAGAGCTAATACTATAAAACTCTCACAAGAAAACACAGGGATACATTTTTCTAACCATACACTTGCCTATATTCAAAGCTATGGTTTTCCCAGTAGTCATATACAGATGTGAGAGTTGGACCATAAAGAAAGCTGAACGCCAAAGAATTGATACTTTTGAATTGTGGTGCTGGAGAAAACTCAAGAGAGTCCCTTGGACTGCAGGGAGATTCAACCAGTCAATCCTAAAGAAAATCAACTCTGAATATTCATTGCAAGGACTGAAGCTGAAGCTCCAATACTTTGGCCACCTGATGTGAAGAGCTAACTCATTGGAAAAGACTGCTGTGAAAGATTGAAGGCAAAAGAAGAAGGGGTTGGCAGAAGATGAGATGATTAGATAGAATCACTGACTCAATGGACATGAATTTGAGCAAACTCTGGGAGATAGCAGAGGACAAAGGAGCCTGGCGTGCTGTAGTCCTTGGGGTCGAAAAGAGTCAGACATGAGTTAGCTGAACAACAACAACCATATACTAGGCAATGATTCCTTAAATGTGACACCAGAAGTACAAGGCACAAAAGAAAAAAACAGATAAACTGGACTTTACCAAAATCAAAAACTTTTGTGCTGCTAAAAAAAAAACAAATCATAAAAAATAAAAATGACCCACAGTATGGGGGAAAAATATTGGCTATCTATATACCTGATAGGAGAAGGCAATGGCACCCCACTCCAGTACTCTTGCCTGGAAAATCGCATGGACGGAGGAACCTGGTGGGCTGCAGTCCATGGGGTCGTGACTGACTTCACTCTCACTTTCCCCTTTCATTGCATTGGAGAAGGAAATGGCAGCCCACTCCAGTGTTCTTGCCTGGAGAATCCCAGGGACGGGGGAGCCTGGTGGGCTGCCATCTGTGGGGTCGCACAGAGTCGGACACAACTGAAGCGACTTAGCAGCAGCAGCAGCAGCAACATATACCTGATAAGTGACTTGTATCTAGAATATATAAAGAACTCTTACAAAAAATAATAAAAAGACAAGTAACTCAATTTTTTAAATGAGCAAAAGACTTGAATAGACATTTCTCCAGAGAAGAAACATAAATGACTAATAAGCTCATGTAAAGATGTTCAACACGATGAGTCATTAGACAAATGCAAATCAAACCACAAAGAAATACCACTTCACATTCACTAGATGGCTATCATCCAAAAAATCAGATGATAATAAGTGTTGTCAAGGAAGTAGGGAAATTAAAACCCTCATACATCACTAGGCTTCCCTGGTGGCTCAGACGGTAAAGAATCTGCCTGCAATGCAGGCGACCTGGGTTCAATCCCTGGGATGGGAAGATCCCCTGGAGAAGGGAAAGGCTACCCACTCCAGTATTCTGGCCTGGAGAATTCCATGGAAAGATGAGCCTGGCAGGCCACATTCCGTGGATTGCAAAGAGTCAGACATGACTGAGTGACTTTCACTCTATCACTTATCACATCCCTGGTGGGAATGTGAAATGATGCAGCCAACTTTTGAAAACAATTTGGCAGTTCCTCAAAAAGTTAAAGTCACAGTTACCATATGCTGTAGCAATTCCCTGCCCAGTAATATCCCCAAGAGAAATTATGGCGTCTGTCCTCACAAAATCTTGCACACAAATATCCATAGCAGCATTATTCATAGCAGCCAAAAAGCAGAAACAACCCAAATGTCTATCAGCTGATGAGTGGATGAATAAAGTATGGCACATACACACAATGAAATATTACTTGGCAATAAAAAAGAATGAAGTACAGATACATGGTACAAAATGGATACATTATGAAAACATTATGCTAAATGAAAGGCTGGACAAAGGGCTACTTACATGAAATGTCCAGCATAGGCATACACATAGAGAAGAAATGTAGTCGAACGGTTGCCTAGGACTGCGGTATGGATGGTGGCGGGAAATAGTGGGGGAAATGCTAAAGGGTGTGGGGTTTATTATAGATAAATGTTCTAAAATTAATCACAGTGATGACTGCACAACTCTGTGAATATATTAAACTATCAAATTGTACGCTTTAAACAGGTGAATTTATGGTGTGTGAATTATATCTCAATAAAGCTGTTACCAAAAGCCCCAGATGAGTAGGAGTTTGAGATCAATACTGGATGCCAAGACATCTGGGGCCTCAAGATGGCCCCAGCTGTGGTTTTGACCCACTGGCCTCCATCCCCTCACCCTCTGACCCCCTCTCTTCATATGACCTGGAGTGGACAGCTGCTATTTCCCCTCCCTCAGCCTAAGATCTTGCTTGTGTCAAAACTATGGAGTGGAGCTATGGTGCTGAGTGAGGTCAGGGCCTTTGTCCAGAGGCCCCTGGCAAGTCTTGGCCCAAACTCCTGCAAGATTCTCTCTTCTGGCCAGCCTTCATGGGAAGGTCTGCATGGGCAGCTTCTTTCCTACCTGCAAAGGAAGTCAAGAGGCAACCATTCAGTCACATTTCTTTACACTGCCATTCGGGGACAGGACCTGGAGCCATGGCAGCCACGTGGGGCTGTGTGCTGCACAGCTTGAGGAGGCCTCATTCCCATCTCTGCCATTGCGAACCTATTATAAAACTTTCCAGCCCGTGGAAGGGAGTAGGCTGTCTTGTTAAGCTCTCCTTTTCACTAATTTGCACAAGGTTGCCTTACAGTCTGAATATGTGCTATGT
Organism: Bos indicus x Bos taurus; assembly: GCF_003369695.1. Lineage (NCBI taxonomy): Eukaryota > Metazoa > Chordata > Mammalia > Artiodactyla > Bovidae > Bos > Bos indicus x Bos taurus. Next base: position 26,863,070 of record NC_040079.1, read on the forward strand.
AGCCACTAGCTACACAAAGCTATTTGTATTAAAATGAGTTAGAGTTAAATAAAGCTAAAAATTTAGATCCTCAATTGCACTAGCCAGGAGCCTCGTGGGGCTCTTGTATTGGACGGGACAGATATAGAACATTTCCGTTGTCACAGAAAGTTCTATTGGACTGTGCTGCCCAGAACCAGCAGAGGAGGTTTTATGGGATCTTGAGAGCAGGACTATGAGGCATTGGAAGAAGAGAAATGGGTGGGAAGAAGAGGAAATTGCAGGCAGGAAGCCACACATATTTCCTCTCCTCTTTGCCCCACCCTCTCAGCTTCTTCATGCCCTAATGATGTCCCCACGGGTCATTATTTGTGAAAAAGAAAGTCAAAAAAGAGATTGGGGAAGTCCCAGTTTCCCCAATCAGCCCAAGGCTGATTGGCAAGCTCCCCTCCAGGCTGGAGAAACTCGTGGCTTCGAGGTCCCTGTGTGGTGCCTGGAAATATTCTGCCAGTACTACCCAGCTCCAGGTGCTGGCTCTGTGGCAAGGTTCAGATAGGCAATCTGACTGCACTGGTCTCTCTTTACCAAAAAACAGTAGCCGAAAAACAGACACACTCCTAAAATCCCAGCAGGTTCCATCCAACAAAGGAAGTACTGAGTTCCAACTCTGCTATTAACCTGTGAGCAGTGACGGTCAAGTATGGGGGCTGACATTGGTACTTGAGTAGGCATGCTGCGATTTGGCATGATCCCTGGAATACAGTGGGATGGACACCTGCAGGCATTTTAAGGGGCAGAAGAAGTCCTTTCTGGAAGGGGCTGGCAGCCTAGTTATTCTGAATCAGGCAGAGGAGTGGCCAGCTGTGGGATACAGCTGTGGAATTAGAATCAGATCTGTGATAAACAGCGCTCAGTCAGGGTAACCTTTGCCTGGGGTGAACATGATGTTGTGAGTGGGGAGAGAGGGTCCTGGGTAAATAGGGAGGTGGAGACAGGAACCACCAAGAAAGGAGCTTCAGGGGTGAGTGGGTGACTTGCAGGGGCAGACTGGGTGGGGGAGAGATGGGATCCTGCACGGCCTTTTCCCAAGCACCACACCCAAACGAAACCATGTGATGCTCACAGGCTTGCATGTGGTCGTGTGGGCCAGGGGATGGGTGTGGAACAACAGACCTTGTCACCATTGGTCACGTTGGGGGGAGTGATAAGCAAGGAAGGGCTGAAGCAGGTGTCATGATGCACTTGCCTTTATAACATTGTGGGCTTACTTCATTTGTTACAACTGGCGTGGTTTGAAAGGTTGCTGTCGTTTAGTCGATAAGTCGTGTCCAACTCTTTTGCGACTCCCTAGACTGTAGCCCACCAAGCTCCTTTGTCCATGGGATCTCCCAGGCAAGAATACTGGAGTGGGTTGCCATTTCCTTCTCCAGGGGATCTTTCCGAGCCAGGGATCAAACCTGAGTCTCCTGCATTAGCAGGTGGATTCTTTACTACCAAGCCACCTGGGAAGCCCCGGACTTGAAAGGCATTAAGTACAAAACTTAACAATTTCCTTATCCCTATCTCCCTCACTCCTTATAGCAACCTCTTGCTTCCAGCCACAAAATCCAGAGGAAAATCAACCTGCTGCTCTTGTCAGTACAACCAGAAGGAGGGGAGGAACAGAAAGTAACTTATGTTGGGTTCTTTTGCGTACCAGGCGCCACACACGTGTCAGGCACACATCACATGTACATTGCCTCATTGGACTCTCCCAACCTACAGCAGTGGTTATTACTTCCTTTTACAGATGGAGGGGCTTCCCAGGTGGCTCAGCGGTAAGAATCTGCCTGCCAACGCAGGAGATGCAAGAGACGTGGGTGCGATCCCTAGGTCCAGAACATCCCCTGGAGTAGAAAATAGCCACTCCGGTATCCTTGCCTGGAGAATTCCAAGGACAGCGGAGGCTGGCAGGCTATAGTCCACGGGGTTGCCAAGAGTCAGACACAACTGAGCACTCGTATGCACGTATTGCATTACAGATGAAAGATTTTGGCTTAGGGAGGTAGAGTATATGTGGTAAGATTAGCATATAAGCTAAAGGCCCAGGAGAAAAGAGAATTCCCCTCCAAAGGGGTTAGCTAAAGAGAAGTTTAATAAGGGACCATTTACAGATCTGCAGACATGGTTAAGAGAATCACCAGGGATGCTGAGGGCCAGGAACTTGTTAGCAGGGATCCACTGCCACCCTCTGGGCTGAGCAGATAAGGGGCAGGAATAGTGTGGTGAGCAGGAAGCCAGGAAGAAATACCCCAACCACTCTCCTCTCCTGCCCGCAGGTCCTGCCTGTGCCTCTCTTTGGCTCACCCAACAGGAAGACAGAGGGCATGAAAGCCAAGGTGAAGCAGTCTGTAAGGCGTGGAGGGGGAGGATGAATGGAAGAGGTAGATCACTCAGCACAGACAGTAAGTGGTGGAGCAGGATTTGAACTCAGGACTCACTGACTCTAGACCCGAAGCCCTTCTGCTGCCATACTGAGCTACACACGCTACTGTGCCTACAAGCCCTGCTGAGTCACAGACCTGGGGACACCCTGTCGAGTAAGGACTTAAGCCTGGGCCAGAGTTATTCCTTGTTTCTCTAGCCAGAAAGTTCCTGGCTAAAGAAAACAAGAAAGCATTGGTTTTTGGTGAGGATGGTGGCATCTGGTTCCACTAGCTGAGCGGAGAAATATGAGCCCTTTATTCCAAGCCTGACATTTGCGTGCACCTAGGGTCGTGTGTTCGTGCCCCTCCCTCTGCCAGGGGCCACGTCCCACATCCCTCGGCCTGGCCCAGGGCATTCTGCCCATTGCTGTTCCTGATTTGTTCATCCCTATATTCCTGTATCTGGCTCAATACCTGGCACCAAGAGGCTGTGATCAGTCATGGTTGAAACTCAACTGCCTCTCCCAAACAACACCCTTTCCTGGGTTTTTATTTCATAGAGTGACTTTTCCAGAAGTTTCTGTACCTTCGGTGGGAGACAAAGAAAGCTAATACTAGCTTTTCAGGTTGGGCTTCAGCAGGAGATGACAATGATGTCGATAAAAATAATAATATGTTTTGGGTGCTTAACACGTGCCAAGTACCATAGAAAGACTTCTACAGGCATTGTCTCATTGACACCTCTTCTGCAAATTATTTCAATTCAGTTCAGTTGCTCAGTCATGTCCGACTCTTTGTGACCCCATGGACTGCAGCATGCCAGGCTTCCCTATCCATCACCAACTCCCAGAGTTTACTCAAACTCATGTCCATTGAGTTAGTGATGCCATCCAACCATCTCATCCTCTGTCGTCCCCTTCTCCTCCTGCCTTCAATCTTTCCCAGCATCAGGGTCTTTTCCAAGGAGTCAGCTCTTCTCATCAGGGGGCCAAAGTATTGGAGTTTCAGCTTCAGCATCAGTCCTTCCAATGAATATTCAGGACTGATTTCCTTTAGGATGGACTGTTTGGATCTCATTGCAGTCCAAGAGACTTTCAAGAGTTTTCTCCAACTCACCTGCACCTTAATCCATTCTCCAAAGCACACAACTCTGCAAACACGCATCCTGGCAGCGTCTTGCCTCAGGCCCCAGCTGTCAATTGCTCCCATCTTGCTTTGGAACTTCCCTGTTGCACGGCGCTGGACACCTCAGGAGCCCACTTGAACACTTGTTCACACCTGACTGGGAGCAGCGAGTGCCCTGTGAGGCTAGCTCAGGGGAAAAGTGTTTCCTCTTTCCAGCTGAGCTGCTTTCACACAGATGGACCTGTGGGATTGGACACACAGATGCCCAACACAGTGATCAGCTCCTCCACAAGGCGGTCTTGTATCAGCTTTCCATCCTTCCCACCCTTCATTCCTGCTCCCTGGGATCATATTCCAAAATAAACCCACATGTAAGCCTTTGTCTCAGGCTCTGCTTTCAGGGAACCCAGGCTAAGACAGCCCTTATAAGAATCACGAGGGAGGTACTATCATTACCTCTACTTCACAGGGGAGGGACCTGAGGCTGAGAAAGGTTTGATAACTTGCCAAAATCATATAGTGGATAAGGGTGGGGCCACTGAAACATTTAGGAAGGAAGGCAAGGGTATGAAATGCTCCTCTCTGGGAACAGGAGATTGGATTTACCAGGGATTTTTTTTTTTTTTTTGGCCTCATTGCACAGCATGTTGGATCTTTGTTCCCCAACCAGGGATCAAACCTGGGCTGCCTGTAATGGAAGCATGGAGTCCTAACCACTGGACCACCAGGGAATCCCCTTACCAGGGAACTGTAATAGAATTCCTGACGCTGTTGCATGTCCATTGAAGTTTGTAGATATGAATTTGAAGGGAATCTAGTCACCCAAGGGTGGGGATGTTCTCCAGCGATACTCAGGTACTCTGACAGAGGATGGAGGGGCTGGAGTGGGCACGGTAGGAGGGCAAGGGTGTGGGGGGCTGGCCAGAGCAGGAAGCAGCTGGGAGCTGGGGTGGCCAGGGCGGGTGCTTGGGCTCCTGGTGGTGATATGGAGTATGAGCTCTGGGGCCCCAAGGGCCTGGCATTGAATCCAGGCTCCGTGGTTTACTTCCAGGGTGACTTACCTGACTTCTCAGCTGACTTCGCAGCTAACCTGACTTCTCAGACTCCTCACCTGTAAAGCGGGAATGATGGGGTGACCGACATCCCAGGGGAGAAGCGATAAGACCTAATGCCTGTGTGCCAGGCCCTGTGCTGAGTCCTCTTTCCAGCCGTTAATTTGCTAACCCTCACACACCGATGAGGTGGGTGCCATTAGAGCCACAGAGAAGAAAAAGTAGCCACTGAAAGTTAAACGACTTGCCTGAGGTCACAGCAGAGAGCATCAGACTCTAGACTGACCTGGAGTCTGCTCTTAGCCTCTCCTCCACGCAGCCTCCCGGGGCCCTGCTTCTGACAGACATCACTTTCCTTAAACCTGGTGGGAGCACAGCTGCCACTTCCTTGTTCCTCTTCCATCCAGCTGGCCCTGGTGCTCTTCTGCTCCCAGGAGCCTGGCTCCAGGCTTAGCCAAGCCAGGTCTCAGAACTGGCCCATAGCTGCCCTCCCTGCCCCCTGCTGCCAACTGCTGGGGACCTTTCAGGGGTCCACACTTGGGGTGGGGGGGTTGGGCGGGGGTGAGACACACCTTTCCCTTATGGAGCTTGGCGAGTGGGCTAGAGGGACCTTTAGCCCTGTCCTGGGCGAGGGTGGGGAGCTCTGGTTTTCTGGCTTTTGTGGCTGGGGCAGGGGGTGGGGGGGCAAAGACTGCTATGGTGGGATTCGTGGCTCCACCCTCCATGTCCCTGGGCCTGTGAGCTGGGGCCCATCCCCACCTCCCCTGCTTCCCAGCTGCACCGAGGAGTTTCCCAGGCTTGCGGTCCACGTGACCAGTGTCTCTCACTTCCTCCCTTTGGCCCCCTCCCCCTGCGGAGCCCAGGGCCTAGCCCGGCCCCCTGCCTGGACTCACAACGCCCCCCCTCCCCAGGCCAGGCCTGAGCCCAAGATCTGGAAATGGGCTGGGGAAGGAAAGTCTTGGCATTTGGGGCCCAACCTGGGGCTATCAGGGTAGATGGGGATGGCGGGTAGAGTCCAGGAAAGAAATGCAGAGGTGAAGAGAGGAGGAGGAGGAAACGAGGAGTCCTTGACTTTGGAGACCTGGAGCATCACCACTTGTTTTCAGTTGTTTACCGAGCACTTAGTCTGTGCCAGCCACTACCCTACCCTAAATTCCTTATCTCCATAGTCTCTCTTAGTCCTCACTGCAAGTCTATAAAGTAGATATTATGACCAGTTTACAAATAGGGAAACTGAGGCACGAAGTTAGAGGCCTACGGGCACGTGGAATTGGCTGAGCTGGGATTTGAACCCAGCTCAGTTTGCTTCTCCTATACACAGGTGAAGAAGGGAACCCCAGGGTGGCAGAATGACCCAAGGGTCAGGGAGACCAGCGGTCCCAGAGCCTGAGAGTGATGAATTTGTGGGGTTTTTTTTAAGGAGTGGCTCCTGGACCCTATGCAAGAGAAGTCACCCCCACTTGCTTCCAGCTTCCGGCCCCCCAGGCACTCTCCTGCACCTCTGAGCCGGGGCTGGGGTCAGGATGGAGGTGCCATCAGGCAGGCAGGCACCACAGGCCTGGATGACAGACACCAGAAGCCCTCCCTGAACAAAGGCTGGGTGGGAGGCGGCCTGGTGTGTCCCCACCCCCCCTCCCTGTGCCTGCTGAGCCAAGACTGCAGTCAGCAAGGCGGGGAGAGCATGGCCAGGGCCGTGGCCGTCCTGCTGTCCCTCATTCTGCAGCTCGCAAGCCGGACACTGGCCCCGGGGACCAGCCGAGGTAAGTTGGGGTGCTAAGGGTTTGGGGACAGCCAGGTGGGACCTTACCTCTTGCTCAGCCCAGTCTGAGGGAACAGCTGGGCTGGGAGGGGGGCTGCCTCCTGGGGCCCTGCCTTGCAGTGTGTTCGCCTCTCCGGCCAGCCTGAGTCCTCCCCATCGGTGGAGGAGCCAGCGTGGTGCCAGCGGCACAGAGACTATGACATGAGGTTCTGGGGTCCTGGGGCAGGAGGGGGCTTCCTGCTCTGGCCTCGGGAGGAATTCTTGCAGGCAGTGGTGGGGGAGAGGCTGCCCTGGAATCTGGGAGTCTGAAGTTAATTATTTGTCCTGAGAACAGAGGGGAAAAAAAAGAAGGTCCGCCATGGGAACTGGCTTTGAGTGTCTGTGTCTGGCTTTCCTCCAGAAGGACCGGCAGGAGTAGAGGGGTCAGTGCATGGATTGTGTCGGGCGGGGGGGGCAGCGCGGGGAAGGGAGGGGAGCTGAGGACAGTTCCATGGGGAGGAATCAGGCTTTGCACAACAACCAGGAGCTCTTCTCTGCAGATCTCTCCAGGAAAAGGACTGGCTGGATCTTCCCTGAGGGTCCCACAGGACCCCAGCTTCTCCTGACCCCCTGACTGTGTTTGCTTAAGCAGGCAGGCAGTGGCCTGAAAGGAGGAATCATGGGGCATGGGGTGTAGAGCTGAGGTGAAGGGTATAAGATACTGGGACCACCCTTGGCCACCCTTCATGGGGCCGGGAAGGGAGCTAGATACCACACCAGGACAGAGAGCCATTCCAAGTGATGACACCCTGCCCAAGGTTTGTTGGGGGGTAGGAGAGTGGGCTGAAAAGATAATGGGCACTTGGGAAAGGTCACATTTGGATTTGCTGCTGGGCACCTTCAGATGTGGGATTTAAAGCAACTGTGCCAAGAGAAGAGGAGCAGCTGGAGGCAAGGAGACTTCAGCCTCCAGAGTGGAGATGAGAGGGGAGAGGAGCAGAGCTGGGGAGATGGGGTGAGGGGATAACCGGCTGAGACCAGAGACTGATGGGGTTTGGGAGGGGTACCAAGAGGGCAGCTGAGCCCCAGATTTCTAGGTAGGTGGGGGTGGCATCGAGCTTCCCAGGTGGCGCTAGTGGTAAAGAACCTACCTGCCAATGCAGGAGACCTAAGAGATGCAGGTTCTATCCCTGGGTCAGGAAGATCTCCTGGAGGAGGAAATGGCAACCTACTCCAGTGTTCTTGCCTGGAGAATCCCATGGACAGAGGAACCTGGTGGGCTACAATCCACAGGGTCGCAAAGTCAGGCACGACCAAAGCAACTTAGCACGCACCACAAAGGTGGCGTTAACCAAGCCAAGGAACCCAGGACAAAGCAGATTTGGACAAAAGAAGACAATATAGGTTTTGGACTAGACTCTCCAACCCACTTTGGTGGAGGCAGTCAGGCGGCTGGGGAGTGAGCGACATTGTGCCCTTGCTTCCTTGGACTAACGTTCACCAAAAGCTCTTTCAGCCACCCAGGCCAGCCTCACTAATGAGATGCCTCTGAGGAAGAACTCTTCCCTTTCCCTCCTCCCCTTTCTCCTCCTCACCCGCCTCCCGCTCCAGACCCTCTGCTGCCCTGCCCACCTCACCCAGAGGAGGGATGATGTTTGGGAACCAAGCCTGGAATCAGACGATCCCCATCTGCATGGTCTTTATTTTCCTGATTGTGGAATAGAGATCAAAGTGAGGCAAAAGTGGCCTTCCCCAGCCTCTCCCAGGACCCAGTGTCATCTAGAACCCAGGACAGGCTGTCTTCATTCTGATGGAGCCTTGAAAGCTAGTAGGGGCCCTGCCAGCACTTTCCCCTAACCCTTTAAGAAATGCAGCCACATCCTGCTTTCTGGAGCACACCCTGCCCAGTGTGGGTTGCCAAGCCCCTCTGCCATAGGCCTGGAAAAGAGTGGCAAGGCTTGGGTGTGACAGCAGGGGGGAGAGTTGCCCATTGCTGCGCCCAGAAGCGGTGTCCTTTCTGAAGATGAAGCCAAGCAGATGGAGGCGGGGTTTGCTCACAGACCCCAGGTCCCTGAAAGCAGGCCCATCTTTCACTGGTCTGTCTCCCTCTCCTGCTGACTGTGTTGACTTGTGGGCCCTCCCAGCATGACATGTCAGTTCCCCAGGCTGTCCCTGGCAAAGACCCTGGTCTGAATGAGGCTGGATGACCCTGCACGTCCCCCGTGGCTGGGGACCCCTGCAGAGTCAGAACAGACTACAGGGAAACCTGGTCTGTATCCTCCCCCAGGCTCCCAGTGAGCTGGGCTCCCTGGGGCTTATACCTGCCTGAGGTTCTTGTTACTGTCGTTCAGTCAGTAAGTTGTGTCTGACTCTTTGATACCCCATGGACTGCAGCATACCAGGCTTCCCTGCCCTTCACCATCTCCCGGAGTTTGCTCAAACTCATGTCCATTGAGTCGGTGATGCCATCCAACCATCTCACGCTCTGCCACCCTCTTCTCCTTTTGCCTTCAATCTTTCCCAGCATCAGTGTCTTTCCCAATGAGTCAGCTCTTCTCATCAGGTAGCCAAATTATTGGAGCTTCAGCTTTAGCATGAGTCTTTCCAGTGAATATTCAGGGTTGATTTCCTTTAGGATTGACTGGTTTGATCTCTTTGCTGTCCAAGGGACTCTCAAGAGTTTTCCCAGCCTCACATTTCAAAAACATGAATTCTTCGGTGCTCAGCCTTCTTTATGGTCCAGCTCTCACATCCTTACGCAGCTACTGGAAAAACCATAACTTTGGCTATACAGACTTTTTTTTTTTTAGCAAAGTGATGCCTTTGTTTTTAATATGCTGTCTAGGTTTGTCATAGCTTTACTTGGGAAAACTGGTCTGGGTCACTTTTGTCCACTCAGGGCACCCTCCTCCTCCTCCAATGCTTTCCAGCCCCTCACAGACCATTTTTCCTTCCCAGGACGGTGGGTTTGGCAGGTGGACAAGGGTGGGATATAGGACTGATATTGGGAAGACAAACCCAGGAAGCCTTGCTAGCCCCTCACCCATAGGCCCTCCCTGGATTCTTGTGCCTTCAGGTGGGGCCATCTCCAGGGAGCCCCTTGGCCTTGCTGACATCCAGGACTACCAGTCAGAGGGGCCAGCCCACTCCTCAGCCCCTGCTGGGGTCCCCGAGGAATGGTGGCGCCCCCTGGAGGAGCAGCTGGAAAGGCTGGAGGCAGAGGTCACGGAGCTCAGAGAACAGGTACCATTGAAGGTGGTTGGGTGTGCAAGGGGCAGGGCAGGCCTGGCGTAGTGGGAAGAAAGGAGGGAAGGGGAGCTTGTGGGACCCTGAAACAGAGTTTTGTTTTAAATGCACATAGAAAGGCTCTTATCTGAACAGTTAACATTGGTTCTTTCTTACACGAGAAGGACCTCCAGGTATCTGTCAACCAGATTTTCATTTTCTTTCATGTACTTGGTGGACATTATGGAGTGCCTACTTCATATAAGACATTGTCAGGGAAAATTTTGGATGGATTAAGGTCTTTAACTGTTGGGTAATGGGGACTGGGTCCCCTTTTGTCTAAAGAAGAGGACTGGGGGCCCATGCTCCTCTGGGAGCCCGTCCAGACCCCAGGCCGTGAGAACTGGCGCTGTCTGAGGGGATGCTGCCCGGAGGTGGGCCCACCTCTGCTCCATCAAGTTTCCTTCTCATCCTGCCCTGGCTTTCATACGCTGTGGGAAACGGTGGGGGAGGCTGAACCAGTGCCTCCCACCCCCACCTCTTCCCCAGAACAAGGACTTGCAGGGCAGGGTGACGCAGCTGGAGTCCTGTGAGTGCCACCCAGCTTCCCCCCAGTGCTGGGGGTTGGGCCGGGCCTGGCCCGAGGGGGCTCGCTGGGAGCCCGACGCCTGCACAGCCTGTGTCTGCCAGGACGGGGCTGCAAACTGTGTCCCCAAGCCCGGCCTGGCCCGCTGCCACGGTGAGTGCCATCTGCCTGCCCGCGGGCACCACCCTGGGGCCTGGAGATGGCCCCGAGTGACAGCACCGTGTCCTCCCTAGGCTGCAGCCACAATGGTCAGGCCTATGGCAATGGGGAGACCTTCACCCCAGATGCCTGCACCATCTGCCGCTGCCTGGTAAGTTCTCACGGGCCCCTGGGATACCCCACCCCTGTCCCCCTCACCTCAGCTGCCTGTTGCTGCAGCTGGTGTGCAGAATGTTTAGAAGGGGGGCGTTCTACCTGCCATCCCTCCAAGCCTTGCCTCTGGCAGCCTTCAGTTGATTCTGAATTGTTGTGCTTTCTGGAGCTCAACCTCCGCAACACACACAGAGGGGTTCTTATCCTCCTGTACCCACTCCTCACCTGTGCACCCTCAGTGTCCCCCACTCATGCGTCTGTCCCTGTTATCTACCTGCCTCTTCTCCCTCGCTTGGCTCCACCTTCCTCCAGCCTTCCCTTATTCACCCCTCCATAGGAAGCCCTCTATTCCCTTCCCAGGATCTCCCTACTCTGGAGATGTGGCTGGCTCTTGAAAGCGCTGGTTTCCGAGGGTTGAGAGTGGCAGGAGATGATGGGGGTGGGGGAAGGATGTCCCTTTTCTGCCCTTGGGCCAAGGGCAGCCTGCAGACTCTGAGCCCGTTCAGCCTCTTGCTCCTCCGGTGGGTCCCAGCCTGGGGGGAGGTTTCAGTTCTGAAGGACCACCCTCCAGAGTTCCATCACCTGCTTCCCCACAGGAAGGAGCTGTAACTTGCACCCAGAAGCCATGCCCGAGAGGACCCTGCCAAGAGCCAGGAGCATGCTGCCCACACTGTGAGCCCGCTCAGCTTCCTGTCTGCCCCAGCCGCACTTCCCACACTGGTTCCAGGGCCCCCAAGCCTGGCCTGCCTCCTGCTATGTGCCCAGAGGGTGCCCGCCTGCTTGCTCCGGTTTAGGAAGTTTGGAAGTGAAGTGCAAGTCAGCAAATGCTGCCTCTGGCCTGGGACTGAGCCAAAGGCTTGACATGATCTTCTTCCTTCCCTCCAGGAGCTTCTAATCTAGTGAGAAGATGAATTTACATAGCTAGTGTAATACAAGATTTAAGAGCTAGTGAACAGATTAAGAGGAAGCAGAGAAAGGTAGTAAGTGGCCAGTTGCCAGAGGAGAGGGCAGGGAGGGCTCTATGGACAACGCATCATCCAAGCTGGGTCTTCAAGGAAGAGTGGGGTTTCCACAGAAGGAGGGTCCTCTGCACACCAGAATGCGGAGACGTGTGTCACAGCAAATCAGCCTGGGAAGGCCAGTGGGAACAGGCTGCTATAAGCCTTGCAGTTTGGACATTCTTCTGTGGACAATGGGAGCCATTGAAGGCTGCAGAGCTGGAGTGTGGCATGTTCCAAGAGGCATTTTTGGAATATTCATCTGGTATGGGCTAGATGTAGGAAGACCAGGTAGGGGGTTATTACATGCTCAGTGGTCTGGGCATGGAGCCAGAGATGACAGTAGGCTACAGAAGAAAGGTTGTTTCTAAGGAACATGGTTGTATGCCATAGAACGTGGACTCCGAGCTTTAGGAGACTAGGAAGGCCATGGGCCAGTGACATGAAGAGAGCTGGGCGGAAGTGGAGGCAGTGACTGCTGGGAAGTGTTACTAGCTCACAGTTAGGAAGATAAGGTTTCCAGCTTCAGCAAATAAAAACAGGATGCCCCGTTATATTTGAATTTTAGATAAATAGCACATATTTTTAAGTATGTCCTGTGCAATATTTGGGGTGTACTTATACTAAAAAATTTTGTGTTGTTCATCTGAAATTCACATTTAAGTGAGTGTTCTATATTTTAATCTGGCAACCATACTGCAGGAAGAATAGCAGCTGGTAGTTTGAAAGGTGGGACAGGGGTCCAGGCACTGGTTGAGGTCTGGCAATGTAGCCTGAAAGTCTTGGCCAAGATGAGATGAGGAGTAATGTCTTTGGAGTCATTAGATCTCAGTGAAAAGGGACACACACACACACACACACACACACACACACACACGTGCTCGCATGCGCCCGCACACAGCTTGTAAGATAAATGGTGCCTCAGGGCCATTGCTAGCCCATATGATGTCTTAAAGAGCTGACTCATTTGAAAAGACCCTGATGCTGGGAAAGATTGAAGGCAGGAGGAGAAGGGAACGACAGAGGACGAGATGGTTGGATAGCATCATCAATGGACATGAGTTTGAGCAAGCTCTGGGAGTTGGTGAAGGACAGGGAGGCCTGGCGTGCTGCAGTCCATGGGGTCGCAAAGAGTCGGACATGACTGAGCGACTGAACTGAACTGAACTGATGATGTCTTTGGTGAAATTTTTAAAAAGTCACTCTTCCCTCACTGCTTGCATGTGTTGTAAAATGATGGGCCTACTGATATTAGAGTCAGACACTATACTGCCATCTGCTGAGATGTTGTAGTAAATATACAAATCTGATTCTCACCCAAACAGTGCCCCTTTGATGTCGCGTCCTTGTCTTTTGCCCCAATTCGCTGGGTCCCTTACTTGGGGCCTGGCCCTGGTTTTGCAGGCTGCCCTGGAGGCTACAGGGATGGGGAAATGTGGCAATTGGAGCGCTGTGTTATCTGCACCTGCCAGGTAAGGGAATCAGAGCCTGGCCCCAACTACCAGCTACATCCCTGCTGTCTGGCATACCCCAGGCCTGGCAGTGCTAAGCCTGACCTGGGGGCCAGGCAGGGCTGCTGCTGCCACCCTGGCACTGAGCCCTGGAGTTGTCTAGGCCTCCACTCGGCTTGGGCAGTGGAGAAGGCAGGAGGGCTCAGTGTCTGTTCTGCAGGCAGGGACAGTGCGGTGCCAGGGGCCCTCATGCTCAGAGCTCAACTGCCTGGAGAGCTACACCCCACCTGGGGAGTGCTGCCCCGTCTGCCGGCCAGGTGACCTGCCCTTGTCTTGCCTACCCCCTCACCCTGGCCTCAGCCCCAGAGGGTTCCATACCTACCTGGGGTCATGCCTTCCCCTGGGTGATGACCAGCCACCTTGCTCTCTACTGACTAGCTTGTCTTTCTGGCAATCTTCCCCAGGCTGTGAGTATGAGGGGCAGCTTTACGAGGAAGGGGCCAACTTCTGGTCCAGCTCCAACCCTTGTCTCCAGTGCTCCTGCCTGGTGAGTCCCCCGCACCTTTGCCCGGGCCCTGCTCCTCCTGGGATACCCGCGCCTGCTCTGGGCCGCACCTGCCACACTTTCAGCCCCTCACATACCTCCTGAGGCCTGGTGCCAGAGAGATCCTCCCTCCATCCCCGCCCTGTGGCCCAGCCTGCTCTCTCTGGGAGCCAGAGCTGGAGGCAGCACAGCTGTGGGTGTGTTACAGAGGAGCCTGGTTCGCTGCGTGCCCACGAAGTGCCCGCCCATCCCCTGCCCCAAGCCAGTCCTGAGGCCTGGGCACTGCTGCCCGACCTGCCAAGGTGAGAGCCCCTGCCCCTTCCCTGGTGGAGCTCCAGGTGGGGCTGTTAGGCTGTTTCATCAACCCAGAGCTCACTCTACAGACCCCTGACCTGGGGGTTTCGTCAGCGGGGGAGCCGCGCCTGACCACACCTGCTCCAAGTTCTACCCTTGTCACTTAGCGCTTGTGTGCCTCTGAGAGAGTTACTCCGTGCCTCAGTTCCCCATCTGTAAGAGGGGGATAATGATACTGTATATACCTCGATAAACATTGACAATTACCTGCTTTGTGCAAAGACACCCGTGGACCCTCGAGGCAGACCACTAGAGGGCGACACTGAGTCACAAACTAGGACTGGCAAAGGCGGGATTAAATTACACGCAGATACTATAGAAACTCAGAGGAAGGAGACCTAGTGGAGACCTCGTCCAACCTGGGCACGGAAGGGAGGGCGTCCTGGGGGTGGTGGGTCCGGACTGAACCTCAAGGCTAGACAGCAGTTCGCTAGGTGAAGGGCAGAGGGCATGCCAGGAAGAGAGGGCCGTTTGGGACTGACACTCCATGTGAGGTGGGTGTGTGTTGGTTGGGAAGGCGCAGGCTGGTGGGCGTGGCTTACACTGAGAGGTGGGGGGCAGGGCAGAGACAGGTGGGCGTGGCCATGCTGGCCCTCGAAGACCTAGAAAATCAGGCTGAGGAGCTTGGGCTTGACCCTGCCTGGGGTGCTGGGAAGCTGGGACAAGGGGTCCAGGCAGAGGCAGGATCTGGTGGGGTTTAGGGTCTGACGAGGACCCTCAGAGGGCATGTGGAGGAGGGAGGGTCTGGCTGAAATTTCCACCAGGCTTCTTCTCTGCCTGTCTCCCCCAGCTCAAGGCTGCACAGAAAATGGTTCTCACTGGGAGCATGGCCAAGAGTGGACCACCCCTGGGGACCCCTGCCGGATCTGCCAGTGCCTGGTGAGTCCCCATGCTGCTCTGGGGCTGTCCCCACCACTACCCGACCCCGGGTCACCCAGATTCATTCCTTCACTCCACTGAACACATCCCAAAAGGCACTGTGAGGGGACAGAGATGGAAGAGACCCAATTCTGGAGGCTGTGAGGCTGGGGAAGGGGTCGTGCCCGTATGTCCAGTTCCAAGCACAGTAGGTGGGCAGCATGTTTGTGAACCCAAACAAGGCGCTTCAGGTTACAGGAGGAGTGAGGCTGGGCAGACAGGATGTGACGGGGGCACAAACTCCAGGGACGGAGAAATACAGTTGATCTGAGATGTCCAGAGCCCTGCTGTCTGAGCAGGAGCCACTCCGTGTGGACACTGAGCCCTCAAAATGTGACCGTCCTGTTTGAGATGGGCTTTAAGGGTAGACTATGCACTGGATTTCAAAGACGAATTACAAGAGAAAGATGCATAAAATATCTCATTAACACTTCATGTTGATTACATGTTGAAATAACTTCTTGGATACATTGGTTTGAGTGGAATATAATGTTAACATTTAGTTCCATCTGATTCTTTTTCTTTTTGAATTTTGACTACCAGGGAACTTTAAATGACATATGTGGTTTGTGTTCTATTTCTATTGGGCAGCACAGATCTAGAAAAACTTCGGGGTGGGGTGGTGTTTACTTAGGTCTGAATGAGTGAGTAAGATTTGAGCAGGGAGGAATGGGGGGACGCTCCAGGTGCTATAGACTGAATGTCTTTGTGCCCCCCTCAAATTCATATGTTGAAATTTTAACCCCTACATGATGGTATTAGGAGGTGGGGCCTTTGGGCGGTAATTACTTCTAGAGGGTAGAGCCCTCATGATTGGGATTCTGTTGTTGTTCAGTTGCTCGATCCATGGGGTCTAACTCTTTTTGACCCCATGGACCGCAGCACACCAGGCTTCCCTGTCCATCACCATCTCCCAGAGCTTGCTCTAACTCATGTCCATCGAGTCGATAATGCCATCCAACCATTTTGTCCTCTGTCATTCCCTTCTTCTCCTGTCTTCAATCTTTCCCAACATCAAGGTCTTTTCTAAAGAGTTGGCTCATCGGATGGCCAAAGTACTGTAACTTCAGCTTCAGCATCAGTCCTTCCAATGAATATTCAGGACTGATTTCCTTTAGGATGGACTGGTTTGATCTCCTTGCAGTCCAAGGGACTCTTGAGAGTCTTCTCCAACACCACAGTTCACAAACATCAATTCTTCGGCACTCAGCCTTTTTTTATAGTCCAACTCTCACATTCATACATGACTACTGGAAAAACCATAGCTTGACTAGATGGACTTTTGTTGGCAAAGTAATGAACGGGATTAGTGCCTTTATTTATATATATTAAAAAAAAGACCCCAGAGGGATTTCCCTGTGGTCCTGTGGTTAAGACTCTGTACTTCCACTGCACGGGGCACAGGTTTGATCCCTGGTTGGGGAACTAAGATTGTGTGTGCCACAGAGCACAGCAAGTACAGCCAAAAATAAAAAAAGACCCCAGAGAGCTCTCTTGCCCCTTTCACCATGTGGGGGATGCAAGCAAGAAGACAGCCATCTATGAAGCAGGACTGGGAATATCCCCTGGAGGAGGGCATGGCAATCCATTCCAGTATTCTTGCCTGGAGAAGCCCATGGACAGAGGAGCCTGACAAGCTACAGTGCAAAGCATCTCTAAGAGTTGTACATAACTGAAGCGACTTAGCAGGCACTCATGCTTGAAGCAGGAACAGGCCTCTCACCAGACATCGAAACTCCTAACACCTTTATTTTGAACTCCCTGGCCTCCCACACAGTGAGAAATTTTTGTTGTTTATAAGCCACCCAGACTACAGGATTTTTACTACAGAAGCCTGAATAGACTAAGACACCAGATATAGGGAAGAGTCAGGGCAAAGCCTGGGGGAGAAAGGCAGAGACACGAAGGCCTCACGTCCAGGCAGGGTGCACGCCAAGTAAGGCTATGATTCAGAGGGCTGAAGCCAGAGCCACAGAGCTTCCTGGCAGCTCAGCAAGGACGAAGGACTCCACTGCGAAGGCCATGGTGCACCCACCCCCTTGTTACCATGTGCTTCCCCGCCCTGTTCACATGGACACCCCACATGCCCACCCCACCTGTGAGAGACACTCATGGGGCTGGAGGTAGCGAGCCAGGTATAGGTGTGAACTCCAGGGACTGGGTCTGTCTGGGAAAGACCGTGGGGAGTCGTAGCAGCTGTGTGTTTGTTAAGTGTCAGCTTCTGGAGATGGATGGATAAGTATGTGGTGACATACTTATCTTATGCCCATACAAGGCTGTGAGGATAGCACTATTATTGTCTCCTTAAAATTTTTTTTATTTCATTATTTTAAAAGTTCTTTATTGGAGTTTAATTGCTTTACAATGTTCTGTTGGTTTCTGCAGTACAACAAAGTGAATCAGCTATCAGTTCAGTCAGTCAGTCGTGTCCAACTCTTTGCAACCCCATGGACTGAAGCATGCCAGGCTTCCCTGTCCATCACCAACTCCTGGAGCTTACTCAAACTCATGTCCATCAAGCTGGTCATGCCATCCAAAATCTCATCCTCTGTCATCCCCTTCTCCTCCTGCCTTCAATCTTTCCCAGCATTAGCGTCTTTTCCAATGAGCCAGTTCTTCCCATCAGGTGGCCAAAGTATTGGAGTTTCAGCTTCAGCGTCAGTCCTTCCAATGAATATTCAGGACTGATTTCCTTTAGGATGGACTGGTTGGATCTCCTTGCAGTCCAAGAGACTCTCAAGAGTCTTCTCCAACACCACAGTTCAAAAGCATTCATTCTTCAGGGCTCAACTGTCTTTATGGTCCAATTCTCACATCCATACATGACCACTGGAAAAACCATAGCCTTGACTAGACTAGAATCAGTTATGCGTATACACATGTTACCTCCCTCTTGAGCCTCTCTCCCACCCCTCTAGGTGGCCGAGCTGAGCTCCCTGTGCTATCGCAGCAGCTTCCCATCAGCTAGCTATTTACACATGGTAGTGCATATATCTCAGCGCTACTCTCCCAGCTCCTCCCCTCCCCTACCTCCTTCCCTCGTGCCATAGTCCATTCTCTACGTCTGCATTTCTATTCCTGCAAATAGGATCATTCTCTTTTTTTTCCAGATGAGTAAACTGAGTCACAGAGAACTTTAGGTGACATGCCAGGTTATACATCTGTATTTGTTTTTAG
The DNA here is from genome assembly GCF_003369695.1 of Bos indicus x Bos taurus. Taxonomy (NCBI): domain Eukaryota; kingdom Metazoa; phylum Chordata; class Mammalia; order Artiodactyla; family Bovidae; genus Bos; species Bos indicus x Bos taurus. The sequence continues at coordinate 26,880,934 of NC_040079.1, forward strand.
GGCTGCAGTAACAAAGTGCCACAAAGAGTAGCTTAAACAACAGAGATTGGTCCTCTCATGGTTCTGGAGGCAGAAGTCCAAGATCGAGGTGCTGGCAGGGTTGGTTCTGACTGAGAACTGTCAGGGAGACTGTTCCAGGCCCCTCTCCAGCTCTGGCAGCTGGATGGCAATCCTTGGCACCCTGTGGCTTCTGCCTTTGTCTCCACATGCTGCTCTCTCTGTGTGTGTCTGTGTCCAAATTTCCCCTTTTTAAAAGAACACCAGTCGTTGGATCAGAGACCACCCCCTTCCAGTCTCACCTCATCTTATGTGACTACATCTGCTACGACTCTATTTCCAAATAAGGTCACATTCTGATGGGGTTAGGACTGCAACATAAGAATATGAAGGGGGACACAATTTGCTCATAACAACATCTAGTTAATGGATAGCTAGGACTCGAAGGCTATCTTGCTACCTGGCTGCGCTCTGATAGCCCCTTCCTCTGTCCCCCACAGGAAGGCCACATCCTGTGCCGCCAGCGGGAATGTGCCAGTCTGTGCCCATACCCTGCCCGGCCCCTCCCGGGCACCTGCTGCCCGGTGTGTGATGGTGAGTCAGCAGGTGGTCGGGGGATCGGAAAGCGGATGGACAGCCTATCACAGGCCTCCTGAGAAGATCAGGACACTGACTGGCACACGGCCCTGAGGAGGGTCTCAGCACCGTCTTCCCAACAGGCTGTTTCCTAAATGGGCGGGACTACCGCAGCGGGGAGCCCGTGGGCTCTGGGGACCCCTGCTCGCGCTGCCGTTGTGTCGTGAGTGTGGCTGCCCGGTAGGGAGGGGTTGGCGTCTGGGCCTGCCTCTCACATGCTGACCAGGCCTTGTTGGCAGAATGGGAGTGTCCAGTGTGAGCCTCCACCCTGCCCACCCACGCCCTGCAGACACCCAGGCAGGACCCCGGGGGAGTGCTGCCCTGTCTGTGACAGTGAGTGAGGGCTCCAGTCACCAGGGGGAGGGCTAGCCACTGCCCCAGGAGAGGCTCTGGGTCTGGGGGTGGGGGTGGTTGCCTCTACCGAACCTACAGAAGCCCCCTTGAACCAACCTAAGCTCTGTCACCAAGGGTGAGGGATGAGTTCTCTCCTCACCTCATGGCATGCTGGGCACCTGGGGGCTGGTGGAGGTTGGCAGGCAGGGCTTCCTGGAGGACATGTGTGACTGTCCTTATCAGGATGGAGGGGTGGTGGAGGCCTCAGGTGTGGTGAGGCTTCCCCATCAGCCCCCAGCCCTGTCCCCCTGCCCCTCTGTCCTCCTGTCCAGGCTGTGAGTACCAGGGACACAAGTATCAGAACCAGGAGACCTTCCAGCTCCAAGAGAGTGGCCGCTGTGCCCACTGCTCCTGCCAGGTAGGCAGTCCTGCTGTCTCACATCCCAGTTCTGTCTTGTCCCCTGAGGGCCTCTCACCCAGCCTCCCTCCTAGGCTGGTGAAGTCTCCTGCGAGGAGCGTGAGTGCCCAGGCATGCCCTGCACCCTGCCTGACTCTGGCCCCGAGCCCTGCTCAGGTGTGTGTATTGGGGGACGGGGCAGGGAACAACCATGAAAGGGTGCTGCTCACAGCAGCCAGGAGTGTTTCTTCACAGTAAGGGAGTGGGGGCACATCCTTAAGTCCACCAGCCATTCCAGAGTGGGTTCAGAGGCTGCTGTGGGGATGGTGAAGCTAGGGTCCTGAGAAGGGTTCTGGGTAGTCTGGGAAGGACAGGGATGGATGGAGGTGCCTGGGTTGCCATGGTGACACCCATTCCCTGCCTCACACCACTGTAGTCTGCGTGCTTGATGGAGAGGAGTTTGCTGAGGGTGTCCAGTGGGAGCCTGATGGCCAGCCCTGCACGACCTGCTCCTGTCAAGCTGGGGTACCTGTGTGTGGGACTTTGCTCTGCTCCCCAGCCCCCTGCCAGCACCCCACCCAGCCCCCGGGTGAGTGCCCTGCCCCGAGCTAGCTTTCTCCCCTGTGCCTTGACCAGTTCACCTTGATGTGTAGGGTTCTGACCCACCTGCCCTGCCCAGGTGCCTGCTGCCCCAGCTGTGAGAATTGCACTTACCATGGCCAAGTGTATGCCAACGGGCAGAACTTCACAGACGCAGACCCTTGCCACACCTGCCACTGCGAGGTACCTCCCCAGGCTTGCTGCTGCCCGGCTCAGCCCCTCCCAGGACCCACTGCCATTGCCCTCTCACCTGCTCCCAGGATGGGACCGTGACGTGCTCCTTGGTCAACTGCCCTCCCACAACCTGTGCCAGGCCTCAGAGGGGACCCAGCCAATGCTGCCCCAGGTGCCCAGGTATGTACTTACTGCACCTGTGTGGCTCGGGGGACCCTTGACTCTAACACTCCATGGACCCTTGGGCCCTTAGTGAAAGTGAAAGTCGCACAGTCATGTCCAACTCTTTGCTACTCCATGGACTATACAGTCCATGGAATTCTCCAGGTCAGAATGCTGAAGTGGGTAGCTTTTCCCTTCTCCAGGGGATCTTCCCAACCCAGGATTGAACCCAGGTCTCCCACATTGCAGGCAGATTCTTTACTAGCTGAGCTGCAAGGGAAGCCCAAGAACACTGGAGTGGGTAGCCTATCCCTTCTCCAGCAGATCTTCCCGACTCAGGAATCAAACCAGGGTCTCCTGCATTGCAGGCAGATTCTTTACCAACTGAGCTATCAGGGAAGCCCCACCTTGGGGGCCTAACCTTAACCCTAACTTTAGACAGCAATGGCCTTCTGAATTGTTTTCAGTCTGACACAGCTTGGAACTCTCCGGAACTCACAAGGCAGGGGTGGGAGACATGGCAGACATCCGTTTGTCCTTCATGTTACTACACCCACCCTTCTCTCCCATCTTGTACTACTTCCTCTTCCACTGCCCGCACACCCGGATCTCGTGTAACTACCTGTACAAGACGGGTTCAGATGACAGGTGTTCAAGTTTTCCATACCATAGGCTGGGAGCTGGGATGTGGTGTGCCCTGATCCCTGCCCACATGGAGAGTGTGCGGGGCGCAAATCACAAACACAGGCAGGCACATGCACTCGCGCTACAGCTCTTCACCCTCAGAGGCACACACATCTGCCTGCAGGTAAAGGGACTACACACATACACACACGCGCGTGTGCTCACAGAGATACCCTTGCGTGTGTACAGCCCCTCCTCCCCCTCTCACTCCATGGGGACAGCTTCTAAGTGGCACTTCTGCGGTGGCTCTGGACTCAAGGCGGGAGGGGCTGTCAGTCTGCTCCTTGCGCTGTCTCTGTGCCCCCATCGTGCCCACCCCCCACCCCACTGTGCAGACTGCGTCCTGGAGAAACAGGTGTTTTTGGACGGTGAACGCTTCTCGCACCCCCGAGATCCCTGCCAGGAATGCCAGTGCCGGGAAGGCCATGCCCACTGCCAACCCCGGCTCTGCCCCCGGACCTCCTGTGCCCACCCGCTGCCTGGTGTCTGTTGCCAGAACAACTGCAATGGTGAGGCGAGCAGAATAGGGGGTGGTTTCCGGGATTGCTTGGCCTTTAGGTCTGGAGAGGGCAGCGTGCCCTTGGGGGAGGAGGGCCTCCCCTGGGCCTCTAGCTGCCCTCTCCTCCAGGTTGTGCCTTTGGTGGGAAAGAGTACCCCAACGGGGCCGACTTCCCCCACCCCTCCGATCCCTGCCGTCTGTGTCACTGTCTGGTGAGTCTGCCATACGGATGGGAGGAGGAGTCGGGGGAGGGAGGGTGGGGCTTGGGGAGACCAGGAAGGTCAGCCAAGATCAGGGTGGGAAGGCGTGGGGGCTCCTCCACCTCCTACGCTAACTGGCCCTGGACTGGTCCACCTGCAGGGAGGCACTGTGCAGTGCCTGGCGCGCCGCTGCCCACCCTTGCCCTGCCCAGAGCCGGTCCTGCTGCCCAGACAGTGCTGCCCACGGTGCCCAGGTAGGCACTGCGCCCCTCGCCACCTCTCCAGGCTGGATCCCCTCCACAGCTTGTCCCCAGCCCCGCTGATGGAGGCTCTCCCCTGCAGCTGCCCCCTCGGGCTGCCCCCGGCCAGGGGGCTTGGTCCCTGCCCACCACCAGGAGTACTTCTCCCCGCCCGACGACCCCTGCCGCCGCTGCCTCTGCCTGGACGGCTCGGTGTCCTGCCGGAGACTGCCCTGCCCTCCCGTGCCCTGCACCCACCCGCACCAGGGGCCCTGCTGCCCCTCCTGTGACGGTAACGCCCTGGTCATCCCCCTCCCTGCCCTGTCCCCCCTTCTTCCAACTCCACCCCTCGCCTTCTTGGTGCCCCTCTTCCTCCACGCCCCTCTTTATCTCCAGGAGGATGCCACCTCCTCTCCCCACTTCCTCCTGGCCTGCCCCTCCCACATCGGGGTTCTCACTAAGAAAATGGGGAAACAGTGCCCACCTGATCCACAGGGCCTGGCAGGGTGGGGGGTGGTCTCCGGGATGGCTTGGCCTCTAGGGCTGGGAGGGCAGCATGCCCTGGTAATGCGCCTGGTACTCCACGAGCCCCCAGCCTCTCACCTGTCCCACTAGGCTGCCTGTACCAGGGGAAGGAGTTCACCAGCGGGGAGCGCTTCCCTTCGCCCACTGCCAGATGTCACATCTGCCTCTGCTGGGAGGGCAGCATCAGCTGTGAGCCCAGGGCCTGTGCACCTGCCCAGTGCCCCTTCCCTGCCCAGGGTGACTGCTGCCCTGCCTGTGATGGTGAGGGGAAGGGACTGGGGGGTGGGCTGGGAGAGCAGGCTCAAAGTCTTCTTTACTGCCCAGAGCGCATGCTAAGTCACTTCAGTCATGTTCGACTCTTTGCGACCCCATGGATTGTAGCCTGCCAGGCTTCTCTGTCCATGGGATTTTCCAGGCAAGAATACTGGAGTGGGTTGCCATTTCCTTCTCCAGGGGATCTTCCTAACCCAGAGATCAAACTCAGGTCTCCTGCACTGCAGGCAGATTCTTTACCATCTGAGCCCCGAGGGAAGCCCCTTTACTGCCCTCAGTTCAGTCACTCAGTCATGTCCAACTCTTTGTAACCCCTTGGACTGCAGCACACCAGACTTGCCTGTCCATCACCAACTCCTGGAGCTTTCTCAAACTCATGTCCATAGACTCAGTGATGCCATCCAATTTACTGCCCTGGTATGGGTCAAAGATATTTATTATTATAAGAAAAAAAGCCCTGGACTAAATTCTAGGTGGATTTTCCCTATAGACTGCACAGGGGGCTTCTTTGCAGACCAAAGGGGAGAAAGTCTGTCCTTTGGCCAGTCCATCCACCCCCCTGCACAGCCCCCTCCACTGCCAGCACTTAGCCCTGCCCCTTGCCCCCAGGTGCCCTTTGAGCCCTTGAACTCAGGCCAGGTCCAAGCTCATAGTCAGATGACCGGTCTCCTCTCTGATTTCCGCTCCTCCACCTTGGCCTCCCTGTTCTCTCTTGAAGGCTGTGAGTATCTGGGGGAGTCCTACCTGAGTGGCCAGGAGTTCCCAGATCCCCGCGAGCCCTGCAACCTGTGTACCTGCCTCGGAGGCTTCGTGACCTGCGGCCGCCGGCCCTGTGAGCCCCTGGGCTGCAGCCACCCACTCACCCGAGCTGGGCACTGCTGCCCGACCTGCCAGGGTAGACCTGCCCTCCCATTGCCCCTGTCAGTGGGTCTGGTCACTGTCACCCTCCCCTGAGACAGCCTCACAGCAAGCCCACACCCTGGATTCTCCTCGGGTTCCTCACCCCATTCTCAGCCTCCTCTGGGTCTCTGCTGTCACCTCACGCTGACTGTCGTACTCACCAAATACGCAGAAGGTCTGTGTGGCCAGACCTTCACGTCCTTTGGCTGTCACCCTGCCTCCCTCAAACATGTCATGAGGCTAGAAGCCGTTCAGTGATTCCCACAGCCCTTGAGTCACCCAACACGCCCAGCACCTTCCTTCCCTCCTGGCTTCCTTCATCCACCCTCCCAAGCCCAGCCCACCTTTATTTCCAGGTGCCCCTCCCTCACATCCGCCTCCCACCCTGGCCTGTGCTCTGCAATCTTACTCTGTCCTCCCCCGCTTCACGCACACAAGTCTCTCCACCGTGGTCTGGCCGAAGTCTTTCCTCCCGTCCCTCCCCCTCCCAGCCATTCACCTCTCCCTTTCGGACTGTAGCTAAGCTTTGGTAGAGGACCCCAGGCCCGGCTGTGGTGTGTGGCCCGGTGTGTGTGTGTGTGTGTGTGTGTGTGTGTGTGTGTGAGTGGGTGGGTGGAAGGCTCCGCTGATTGCAGCCCCTTCCACTGCATTCCCTTTTCTCCCAGGATGCCTCTATCATGGCGTCACTGCTGCCCCTGGAGAGACCCTTCCTGACCCACTAGACCCCGCCTGCTCGCTCTGCACCTGCCAGGTGAGGTGGCCCTCTGGGGGCTTGGGAACCCTTAATCCCTTGATCCTCCTCTCTGGCAAGAAAAAAAGGTTGTTCCTCCTCCCGGGCTGCACTCTGCCTGTGACATCCACTGGGAGCAGGATTGGGTTCAGGTCTGCCGGGGCCAGGGGAGGGGGTCAGTACAGGTACTCCCCACGGAGGGGCCGTGTGCAGCCCTGTTTGAGGGTGTGATGATACGGGGGTCGGGATGTGGCCGGGCGACCTCTCTCCCCCAGGAAGGCTCCATGCGCTGCCAGAAGAAGCCGTGTCCTCCAGCTCTCTGCCCTCGCCCCTCTTCAGGACCCTGCTTCTGCCCCGTGTGCCACAGTGAGCACACACGCCTGCCCCCACGCGCTTCTCTGCCCCTCCTCCCTCCCTCTCTGCCAGGCCTGAGGTGGGACCGGGCAAGGTGGCTCGACCCTGCACCCTCACCCAGGACACGTGTCGCCCACAGGCTGCCTCTCTCAGGGCCAGGAGCACCAGGACGGGGAGGAGTTCGAGGGGCCCACAGGCAGCTGTGAGCGCTGTCTCTGTCAGGTGTGGCAGGGAGGTGGCCGAGGGGCTGGGGGCGGGGGGAGCAGCCCACTGAGCCTGCCTCTCCCACAGGCTGGCCAGGTCAGCTGTGTGCGGCAGCGCTGCCCACCCCTGTCCTGCCCGCTCCAGGTCACGGAGCCGGGGAGCTGCTGTCCTCGCTGCAGAGGTGCGCCGGGCTGATGGGGGCTGCCCCCTTGTTTCCGTTGCTGGGTCCCGTGTCCCTCCATCTGCCCCACCGCCCTCCCCTCAGCTCTCCTCCAGCCTTTCCACCTCCCTGTCCACCCTTCTGGCCTGCCCACACCTCAGGACTTGAGCTCTCACCATGCCCACCTTCATCTCTTCCTTCCTGTTCCTGCCCCTGGCCTGCCCAGCCCATTTCTCCTTCTAGATTCTTACTGGAATATCCTCAAAGCTATCCTGTTCCTAACCACACCCCATTCATATCAGTTCAGTTCAGTTCAGTCTCTCAGTTGTGTCCGACTCTTGGCGACCCCATGAACCGCAGCATACCAGGCCTCCCTGTCCATCACCAACTCCCAGAATTTACTCAGACTCATGTTCATTGAGTCAATGATGCCATCCAGCCATCTCATCCTCTGTTGTCCCCTTCTCCTCCTGCCTTCAATCTTTCCCAGCATCAGTGTCTTTTCCAATGAGTCAGTTAGTTGCATCAGGTGGCCAAAGTATTGGAGTTTCAGCTTCAGCATCAATCCTTCCAATGACTATTTAGGACTGATTTCCAGGCTGTCACTGTTTCCATTTCCCCATCTATTTGCCATGAAGTGATGGGATCAGATGCCATGATTTTAGTTTTCTGAATGTTGAGTTTTAAGCCAACTTTTTCACCCTCCTCTTTCACTTTCATCAAGAGGCTCTTTAGTTCTTCTTCGCTTTCTGCCATAAGTGTGGTGTCATCTGCATATCTGAGGTTGTTGATATTTCTCCCAGGAATCTTGATTCTAGCTTGTGCTTCATCCAGTCTAGCATTTCTCATGATGTACTCTGCATACAAGTTAAATAAGCAGGGTGACAATATACAGCCTTGATGTACTCCTTTCCCAATTTGGAACCAGTTTGTTGTTCCATGTCCTTCTAACTGTTGCTTCTTGACCTGCATACAGATTTCTCAGGAGGCAGGTCAGGTGGTCTGGTATTCTGGTCTGTTTAAGAATTTTCCACAGTTTGTTGTGATCCACACAGTCAAAGGCTGTGGTTCATAATGGTACTCATGATAGTTAACATTTGTTGAGTATACACCATGTGCCAGACTCTGAGTTAGGCACTTTATACACACCATCTCATCAGGTAGGTATTATGATTAATTATTTCCATTTTACAGGTGAGAAAACTGAGGTACAGAGAGTTAGCATAACTTACCCGTGGTCACTTAGCAAGTAGGTGGCAGAGTCAAGATTTGTATCTAGGCTGCCTGGTTCTAGAATAGGGGTCTTTTTAGCCTATGAAGAAGACCCTAACCCCATACACTGCCCCAAATGGTATAAGAACCATGAGTATCTGCTTGGCCTGGGAGGTAGGCAGGACAGAAGAAACCTCCATTTAATGGGTAAGGAAATTGAGGCTTGGAGAGATGGAGTTACCTTGGGCACATGGCTAGTGATGGAACCTTTCATTCATCCCGTGCATGCCTGCTAAGTCGCTTCAGTCCTGTCCGACTCTTTGCAACCCCATGGATTGAAGCCTGCGAGGCTCTGTCCATGGGATTCTCCAGGCACAGATACTGGAGTGGGTTGCCATTTCCTCCTCCGAGAGATCTTCCAGACCCAGGGATCCACGCTGTGCCTCTTGTGTCTCCCGCATTGGCAGGCGGGTTCTTTACCACTAGTGTCACGTGTGTGTATCGCCCTCCTGCCGCAGGCCGGGTACTGCTGCTGGTGCTGGGCTGTGACGGGCAGCGCTTACTGCCGGGCTCGGGGTCTAGCAAGCAAGCAGAAACAGGATTAGAACCTGGGTGTTCTGACCCTGACCCAGTGTCTTTCCCCTCCAGCACACACAGGGGTTCTGTCCCAGCTTCCTACTCCAGCCCCGAAGAAGCCCCTCCTGGTTACCCACATGCCCTACTGACTACGCAGAGTGGGGCAGGGGATCGGGGCAGACATGCAGAACCCAGACTCAGAGCTCACCCCTGCCCACCTTGGACACAGGCTGCCTGTTTCATGGGGAGGAGCACCCCGAAGGCAGTAGCTGGAAGCCCCCTGACAGCCCCTGCTCCTCCTGCATGTGTCATGAGGGTGTCATCACCTGTGCCCGCATCCAGTGTGTCACCTCCTGTGCCCAGCCCCACCAGGGGCCCAGTGACTGCTGCCCTCGGTGCTCTGGTATGCCCTCGATGCCTGGGGAGGGGTGAGGCGGGGGGTGGCAAGGAGGCAGAACCAGTCAGCATCTCCCTGCCATTGCCTGGGCTGGGTGGCCCCCGTTCTTACACACACTCCAATCTCTGAGGTTGGGGGGTCCAAGGGGCAGAGAACCCCCCCCATGGCATGGCGGCCAGTCTGAAAGTTCCCTGGTTCTGTTCTACTCTTACCCCACCCCACCCGTACCCCCCCAACCCCCCAACCTTCACCCTCCAACAAGACTGTGAGCATGAGGGTCGGAAGTATGAGCCAGGAGAGAGCTTCCAGCCCGGTGCAGACCCCTGCGAAGTCTGCGTCTGTGAGGTAGGGGAGGGCACCGTGGAGGGGCAGCCTGGACACTGTGGGGAGCAGGCACTGTGGGGTCAGGGACAGGCGTGTGTCCCTGAGGCCAGGGAGTGAGGCAGGGGCTTCGGGTGAAGGGCCAACAGGGCCAGGAAGTCTGGGGTTGTGGGGCAGGCAGTGTGTAGGCCCGCCCGGCTGGAGTGGAGGGTGGTGTGGCTAGAAATCTGGGGGGAGGCACCTGGGAAGTGGTCGGGGACCCTATCGGGAGAAGTCTGTTTGAAAGCACGGTGAGCCAATGGAAGGGTTTTGAGCAGGCAAATGACGTCATGGATCAGGAGATTAGGCAGTGGGACTGAGGAGGGAAGATGCCCTGAGCTTGCAGAAGGCTCAAAGGTCACAGAAAGGCTCACGCCCAAGTGACTACAGGAGCAGGCACCCCATAGGTCACCTCTGAGGATTGGGGCGGGGGTTGAGGGGCAAGTCTGGGGAGAGGTTGAATCTCTCTGCAGACGGGAGTCTGACCTGCACAAGGCAGACAAGAGGTGCCTGGAGTCCAGGGGAAAGGGGGCGGCTCTTGGCTTCCGTGGCCCGGACCCCAACCCTCTGCTCTCTCGTTCAGCTGCAGCCCGAGGGGACACCCAGCCTGCGCTGTCACCGGCGGCAGTGCCCCCACCTAGCGGGCTGCCCCACCAGCCAGCTCCTGACCCCAGGGCCCCAGCAGTGCTGCCCCACCTGTGCCGGTGAGTCCCCGGACTGGGGGGAGGCCAAGAGGGCAGGGCTGCCATCCCCCAGAGTGACACCAGAAGGGCCAGCCAGCTCTCCTCCACAGTCCCAGCCCCTTCCTCAGTCCAGTGGGTTGTTCTAGAAGCCCACACCCTAGCCAGTGAGACCTGTACGGCCCTAAGGGGAAACCAGGGAAACTAACTGTTGCTGGGAGAAATATCAATAACCTCAGATACACAGGTGACACCACCCTTATGGCAGAAAGTGAAGAGAAACTAAAGAGCCTCCTGATGAAAGTGAAAGAGGAGAGTGAAAAAGGTGGCTTAAAGCTCAACATTCAAAAAACTAAGATCATGGCATCTGGTCCCATCACTTCATGGGAAATAGATGGGAAAACAATGGAAACAGTGACAGACTTTATTTTCTTGGGTTCCAAAATCACTGCAGTTACTATCTGCAGTGATTTTGGAACCCAAGAAAATGAAATTAAAAGACGCTTGCTCCTTGGAAGAAAAGCTATGACAAACCTAGATAACATATTAAAAAGCAGAGACATTATTTTGCCAACAAAGGTCTGTCTAGTCAAAGTTATGGTTTTTCCAGTAGTCATGTATGGATGTAAGAATTAGACTATAAAGAAAGGCTGAGTGTCGAAAAATTGATGCTTTTGAACTGTGGTGTTGGAGAAGACTGTTGAGAGTCCCTTGGGCTGCAAGGAGATCCAACCAGTCAATCCTAAAGGAAATCAATCCTGAATATTCATTGGAAGGACTGAATGAAGGAAGAAGCTGAAGCTGAAGCTCCAATACTTTGGCCACCTGATTCAAAGAACTGACTCATTGGAAAAGATGCTAATGCTGGGAAAGACTGAAGGCAGGAGGAGAAGGGGACGACAGAGGATGAGATGGTTGGATGGCATCACAGACTCGATGGACATGAGTTTGAGCAAGATCTGGGGGTCGGTAAAGGACAGGGAGGCCTGGCGTGCTGCAGTCCATGGGGTCACAAAGAGTCAGACACAACTGAGTGACTGAACTGAACTGAGCTGAAGCCTGCCGCCTCTTGTCCAGCAGGTGGTGCTACAGGTTTGCAGTTGTGCAGGCTGCTGGCTTGTTGAGGGCAGGGATCTTAGGACCAGAGGGGCACTGGGTGGTCCAGCTACAGAGGTGGGGAGAGCTATCCTTACCAACACTTGCTAGAATGTGCTGTAGGGGGAGAGAAAAATAATAATACTTATTAAGCACCTACTGTATGCCACGTACTGCTGCTGTTGTTCAGTCGCTCAGTCGTGTCTGACTATCTGGACTGCAGCACGCCAGGCTTCCCTGTCCTTCACCATTTCCCAGAGCTTGCTCAAACTCATGCCAAGTCAGTGATGCCAATCAACCATCTCGTTCTCTGTCATCCCCTTCTCCTTCTGCCATCAATCTTTCCCAGCATCAGGGTCTTTATTAATGAGTCCTTCCAGTGAACACCCAGGGCTGATCTCCTTTAGGATGGACTGGTTGGATCTCCTTGCAGCCCAAGGGACTCTCAACAGTCTTCTCCAACACCACAGTTCAAAAGCATCAGCCTTTAAGGTGCTCGGCCTTCTTTATAGTCCAACTCTTGCATCCACACATGACTACTGGAAAAAACCTAGCTTTGGCTAGATAGACCTTTGTTGGCAAAGTAATATCTCTGCTTTTTAATATGCTGTCTAGGTTTGTCATAGCTTTTCTTCCAAGGAGCAAGCATCTTTTAATTTCCTGGCTGCAGTCACCATCCGCAGTGATTTTGGAACCTAAGAAAATTTAAAGTCTGTCACTATTTCCATTCTTATTAAGCACCTACTGTATGCCACGCACTGTACTTGGTGCTTTTAATAAACAGTTTCACATTTAATTCTCACAGTTACAGTGACAAGGAATTTTACAGATGAAGAAATTGAAGTTCAGAGAAATTGATTAATTTGCCGAAAATGGCACAGGCTCTGAGTGCTGGAGCCAGGATTGGACCTGGGGTACCTGGCTCATTGTGCTTCCTTCCAGACAAAATGATCAGAAGTGGGAGGGGCAGGCCAGGCAGCCCCATGGTCCTTAGAGACCTCAGGCTGAGGAAGCCACACTTTTTTCCAGGCCCCCCATCCTAGCAGAGTTCCTTGTCAAAAGTCCAAACTTTTCTTGGCTGAAACAAAAGGAAAAAGGATTTATCTTCCCTGGAGTGATGGTGTCAGGGCTATAAGTATATCCTGGGCTCAAGAAATCTGGGGCACAGTAAGGGGGCAGGCGGTCAATGGGGCTTTCGTCCCTGCTCCCCCAGCATCTCCCATACTGCATTCTTGTCTTCACAGAGGCGCTGAGCCACTGCACAGAGCACCTGCTGGGGTCTGAGTTGACCCCACCAGACCCCTGCTACAGCTGCCAGTGCCAGGTGAGCCCTCTTTCCTTGGGGACTCCTCCAGCCCCCTCTTTTTCCTCCTCTGTTGCTGTGACTCCTCTCTTTAGCACCTCCAGGCTTCCCAATCACCCCAGCAACATTCACCCACTTATCCTGAATGTCACATTCCACCTAGCCCCTGCGCCTTCCCTGCGGTTTCTTCCTGTGCTGTTCCTATGCCCTTCCATAGGACCTGACTTGGCTCTGCATTCACCGGGCCTGTCCTGAGCTCAGCTGTCCCCTGCCTGAACGCTACATACCCTCTGGGAGCTGCTGCCCCATGTGCCAGGGTTCGTGCCCAGTTTTGCTCTGCATCCTCAGGACATGAGCCGGGAGGGAGACAGGAGGCGTGGTCTATGGGCCAAGTGGGCAACCTGGGGTGTGCACTCCGAATGCAGGCTTTGTTCTTTTATAGAAACGGAGGGCTGTTCGTTAGAGGAGGGACCCGTGCCGTGGAGGGAGGCAGGGAATGGAGCCTGGATTCTCCAGGGCCGGCCAGAGGCTTGTCAGGGGGCTCAGGGACCCCAGGCCCACTTAGCAGGGCATCACACTGCTGAGCTGGCAGTCAGACCAGAGAAAGTCCCAGCCTCTGGCTCTTTCAGTATCCTGGACGCTCTGGATATCCTGGGCGCTGGCGTAAGGTCTGCCATTTAGTCGGCCATGGTGCTGCTGGTTGAAGAAATTAACACCCTGAGGGTACTAATTGGATGGGGTGGGCACCGTCCTGCCCTGGGCCTTCAGGGTGAGCTCATGCAGCCAGAATGACAGTGCTTCCCCGTCCCCATTTCTTTGTCCTCAGACTGTGTGGTGGAGGCTGCGGGCCGGACAGCGGCGGATGGAGAGAGCTGGAGGGACCCCAGCAACGCCTGTGTCACGTGCACCTGCCGTGTGAGCTGGGGGAGGGGGGTGGGGGGTGGAGAACCTTACAGGCAAAAGTGAAGGGCCTCAGGACACTGGACCAGAGAACATGGGGTCTTCAAGGTAATTCGAAAAAGGCGCCCCCTCTGGGTGAGAGGGCAGAGGTACCCCTGTGTGAGGGCAAGCAGCTGAAGGTGATTTCACCCCCTACCTGAAGTGGGTGCCCTTATAGGAAAAGGGTTGCTTGCCCAGTCCCTGATGCAGAAGTGTGAGGTCAGGGACTCCAAACCCTACCGGAAGTCCCTAGAGCAATGACGTTTGTCCTCAGCGGGGCCATGTGGAGTGCCGCCTGGAGGAGTGCCAGGCGCTCACCTGCCCTCGCGGCTGGGCGAAGGTGCGGGAGGCTGGCAGGTGCTGTGAGAGGTGCCAAGGTGCGGGCCAGGGCCATGGGGCTGGGGGTCGGGCGCGCGGAGCGAGACCCAACGTGAGGGACGGGCATCTGACTCTCGCCACTTCCCGTCCCCTCAGCCCCCGCCCCGTCGTGCGCGCACCAGGGCCGGCAGGTGGCCTCCGGGGAGCGCTGGGACGTGGACGCCTGCACCAACTGCTCCTGCATGGCAGGCACCGTGCGCTGCCAGAGCCAGCGCTGCCCGCCGCTCTCCTGTGGGCCCGTGAGTGCCAGGGTCTGGGGCGGTGGGATGGGTGAGCACGTGGCGCGGCCCACCTGGAGCACCGGGGAAGTAGGAGACAGGGCTCGCCCGGGTCGTGCAGTGTCTGACATGGCCACGAGGTGGCGTCCTGACCTCCTCCAGCAGGAGCTCGGGAGCCAGGGAGCCTCCCCGGAGATGCTCGGTCCTCCGGGGAGGCTCAGCGCGGGGCCCGGCCGGGAGCGCGGCGTGTCTGACCGTGTGCGGGGCGGAGGCCAGGACGAGGCCCCCGCCCTGAGTCCCGGCAGCTGCTGTCCTCGCTGCCTGCCCCGGCCCGCTTCCTGCATGGCCTTCGGAGACCCTCATTACCGCACCTTCGACGGCCGCCTGCTGCACTTCCAGGGCAGCTGTAGCTACGTGCTGGCCAAGGACTGCCGTGGCGGGGACTTCAGGTGCGCCGCTCCCTCTGCCTTTCTCCCTGCCCGCCTCCCACACCCGGCCCTGCTGACCCCTGCACCCTGCCTCCCACCTGCAGCGTGCACGTGACCAACGATGACCGGGGCCGGAGCGGCGTGTCCTGGACCCAGGAAGTGGCTGTGCTGCTGGGAGACGTGGCCGTGCGGCTGCTGCAGGACAGGGCGGTCACGGTCAGTAGAGCCAAGGATCCGGGGGCCGGTCGGTCAGCGCTGTCCCCTTCTCTGTCCCGACCTCGGTCCTCTTCCCACGTCCCTTCTCCAGGTGGACGGGCGCCCTGTGGCCTTGCCCTTCCTGCAGGAACCGCTGTTCTATGTAGAGCTTCGGGGACGCACGGTGGTGCTGCACTCCCAGCCAGGGCTCCAGGTGCGGCCGGGGCCAGTGCAGGGCAGGGGGCGCCTGTTCTGTAGGAGGGGTAATACCAACTACCTGCCAGGCCATGGGGCCAAGGAGCTGATAGAGTTCTGCGGGATTCTAGGGGGAAGAGGAATCAGGGCTAGAGAACTCCAGGTGTGATGAAAGGAGTTCTGAGCCTGGTTTCCAGCCACCGATGTGCTGGGGCTCTTAGGCCATTACCTTAAGCCAGTCCTCTGAGTGAGTGAGTGAAGTTGCTCGGTCGTGTCGGACCCTTTGTGATCCCATGGACTGTAGCCTACCAGGCTCCTCCATCCATGGAATTTTCCAGGCAAGAATACTGGAATGGGTTGCCATTTCCTTCTCTAGGGGATATTCCCTACCCAGGGATCGAACCCAGGTCTCCCACATTGCAGACAGACACTTTACCAACTGAGCCACCAGGGAAGCCAGTCCTCTGGGCCTCAGCTTTCCCATCCCTCAAGTGGGGGAAGCGGGGGGCATTGTCAACTACCCTCTCCTAGATGGTTTCAGAGATTCCAATTCCCATGTCAAAAAGTAATTCACTCCCTTGCCTCCAGCCACAAGCACATTTGTAAGTATACAAAATATGGCTTATCTACACTTAGGATGGGGCTTCCCAGTTGACACTAGTGGTAAAGAACGTGCCCGCCAATGCAGGAAACATAAAAGACGCAGGTTTGATCCCTGAGTTGGGAAGATCTCCTGGAGGAGGGTATAGCAACCCACTCCAGTATTCTTGCCTAGAAAATCCCATGGACAGAGGAAACTGGTGGGCTATAGTCCATGGGGGTCACACAAAGTCAGACATGACTGAAGCAACTTAGCACACACGAAAACTTAGGATACAGACTCTATTTGTGCTTTGTCCTCTGTAAGGCCTGAATGCCCGTGAGGGAGTGAATCTCTGGAAGTGGGTTGCATTTCACGGGGAAGCCTAGCTCAGGGATGATGACGGGAGAAGGTGCCCTCCTGAGGGAGCTGTGTTCACCTCTTCACGTCTTCTGTGTTTGCCCAGGGCTGACACCGCAGGTGTCTTCCTGGCCTTGGCTAGAGCAAGCCTCCCTTTCCTGAGGCACTCCACCTGTCCTTTCTCCTCCCCTCCTGCAGGGGGCATGCTGACACACCACAGAGACGGGCCCTGGGCTTCCTGGGGCCCCTGGCTTTCTCCTGCTCTCCAGTCCCCACCTCTCTGCACAGGTGCTGTGGGATGGGCGGTCCCAGGTGGAGGTGAGAGTGCCTGGCTCCTACCGGGGCCACATGTGTGGGCTCTGCGGCAACTTCAATGGCTTTGCCCAGGATGACCTGCGGGACCCTGAGGAACTGCTCCGGTCCACTGAGGCTGCATTTGGGAATAGCTGGCAGGTGAGTTGCACAGAAGTGAGAGGTTGGGGGAGGCACAGTTGAGCCTGAGTCTCAGAGCAGCCCTCTGGTAAGGAAAGGAGGGGTTGGGCTTTGGGGCTTTCAGGAAGGTTTGGGGTCTTCTTGCCTGTTACAGTGCTGGGGTGGGGGGGGGCGCCTGTTGGAAGGGATCTCATCAACTGAATCCCCAAGGCCTGCTTCATCACTCACTGACTCGAAGTCTCGGACAAGACACTTAACTGCTCTGGGCCTTGATTTGACAATCTGTAAAATGGGGGAAAGGAAAAGTAGCTGATGCTTTCTTTGCTGTTCTTGTAAGGAAGTTTTTGAGACTACAACAAAACATTTGGTGCAAAGCTCTTGGAAGAACATAGCACACAAAGGTCAGCTGCCAGGCCGCTGACCTGATCAAGGCCGCCTTCCCCTTCTAGGTCCCAGAGGGCCCAGGACCTGGTCGGCCCTGTTCCAAGGGCCGTGAGGTGGATCCATGCCAGGCAGCAGGGTACCGTGCCAGGCGTGAGGCCAACGCCCGGTGTGCGGTGCTGAAGTCCGCCCCGTTCAGCCGCTGCCATGCTGTGGTGCCACCAGACCCCTTCTTTGCCGCCTGCGTGTATGACCTCTGTGCTTGCGGGCCCGGTTCCTCCTCTGACGCCTGCCTCTGTGACGCCCTGGAAGCCTATGCTAGCCACTGTCGCCAGGCAGGGGTGACACCAGCCTGGCGGGGCCCCACACTCTGCGGTGAGGGGGTAGCGCCCAGTGCAAGCTGGGGAGAGGGTGACACAGAGGGCTCAAGTCTGGACAGGAAAGGTTCAGGGAGGGTTACGGGGTTGGGTGGGGAGCCTGGGGACTGGATGGTGATTCCTCCTTCCACTCTGCCCGCAGTGGTGGGCTGTCCCCTGGACCGCGGCTTCGTGTTTGATGAGTGTGGCCCACCCTGTCCCCGCACTTGCTTCAACAAGCACGTCCCCCTGGGGGAGCTGGCAGCCCACTGCGTGCGGCCCTGCATCCCCGGCTGCCAGTGCCCAGCGGGCCTGGTGGAGCACGAGGGCCACTGTATCTCACCCGAGGCCTGCCCCTCTGTCCTGCTCACTGGGGACCAGCTGCCCAGCACTCCGCGCAACCCCAGCCAGGAGCTTCAGGGGCCAACCTGAGCCCGGACGACACTGACCAGGACTCATCCGGACATGAAGTCTCCTTTTGGCGAGCACCTCCCGCCCGACCTGGGTGCTGGGAGGCTGGGCGTGGCTCCCACAAAGACCCCAGCTGTGTTGCATCGGAAACAGTAAACTCAGGGTCCACCCTAAGGTTTCCTTGTGTGTATGTGTGCTTCCTCCTGGTGCTGGGGTGGTGGGGGAGCTGTTTGCAATGTGGGGTCCAGAGGTCAGTGTCCAAGAATTGGGGTGGTGGCAGCTGTGGGGACTCAGGCCCAGACCGTACACACTCCCTGAGCCTGCATCCCTGGGCTGCCCCGCCTGCCACACCCTGGGCTGCCTGGGAAACCCTGCCGTGGGCAGGAGGAGGACCCAGGAGTCCCAGCCCAGCCCTGTGCTTACATGTCGTAGGCACAGCCTGTGGCCCCTCTGCGGGGGCTTCTGTGGATCCTTGTGCAATCGTGCAGGGGCTGAGGAGCCCGGAGAAGGGACTCAGTCCCCACATCGCATCCCCTTTCCTTGTGGTTTTGGGGATATTGAGAGCTCAGGCACCCTGTGGGCCACTCTAAGATCTGGTGACACAGGGACCCCGCGCCTGGGGTGAGGAACGGGAAAACAGTATGTATGTGATGACATGCAGACCCATGAGGGACTACACACACAGACCCTCAGAAGCCCAGATAAATCCACGCATGCACCCCGTGTGTGTTCGCAGCTACACCCACCCCTGATGGACATGCGGGAAGGGGACACGCGTGCAACTTTCAAAGACATCCTTATAGGGAAAAGAACTTGGGAGTCTGAAATTGAAAAAAAAAGTCTTTTTTGACAAGAAAAGTCTCTTTTCGAAGAGAACTCTTAATTCTCTCTGCCACCTATCAGCTGTGTGATCTTGGTGTTTTAGGGATCTTAGCTAAACAATTGGGGTTGGGGGACTCAGTTCTCTTGGTGGGGCCCCCAGTATTCCAACAGGGTTGAAGGGAGAGCCAGCTGAACTGAGACCCCGTGCCTGCTTGTTCAGCCCGCTTCTGCTGGGGCCCCTTTCAGGGAGCTGTTCCAAGACTCAGGCAGGCCAGGATACTCCTGACAGCAGGGGAAGATGACAAACCGTCTCATATGCCCTTTCTCCCCCCTTGTCGTAACTTACGCAGTGTCCTCACCCATTTATCCCCTGTGTTGTGGGGAATAAACAGAATGACCACGGATGGTTTGCAGCAAGCACTAGGGAAGTGCGTTACAGTTCACACTTGGGACCACATTTTCCTGGAGCCTGTTTCTTGGGCTGTGTCTCCAGATGAGGGAGACAGTGCCCTGTGTTAGTTAGGGCAGCTTACTCTCTGGGGCCTGATCTTCTCATCTGTGGAATGGGGATGAAGATGATTCCAGTTGCTTCATAGAGTTGCTTCAAGAAAGGATCACACGTCTACAGCAGCATCTTGTGTCCTGGCATGCAGTAAGCTGTTGGGAGCTGCTGCCTGTCTGGGCATGTTGTTGTTCAGTCGCTAAGTCGTGTCTGACTCTTTGCGACCCCATGGACCGCAGTACACAAGGCTTCCCTATCCTTCCCCATCTCCCAGAGTTTGCTCAAACTTATGTCCATTGAGTTGGTGATGCCATCCAACCGTCTCATCTTCTGTTGTCTCCTTCTCCTCCTGCCTTCAATCTTTCCCAACATCAGGGTCTTTACCAATGAGTTGGCTCTCCGCATCAGGTGGCCAAAGTATTGGGTATATATCACATCTATAATGCAGTTGCAAGCTTCATATATACAATTTTTATTTTTTTAAATCTACAAGCTACTTTATTTCCATTAGAAAAATATTATCTCTACAAAATTTGGTCCAGTTTCTTCTCCTTTACCTCTACCATTCAAACTTTAATTTTACTCAAGTAAAAGCAGAATCACATATTTGACATAACAAAATACTTCACATCATTAAATTAAGAGTTTAATTGAATTAGGTGTGCTGATTCTTGTTCCGCGGGAATAGTAACTCATCTTTCCTGCATGTTATTTCCTTCTACTTTTATTTTTCTGAGTTAAGTAAGGTATGTCTGTTTTCCCACACCCAGCAATACAAGTGTTATAGAAGTGTAATTTATAATATTGGTAACTAGACTCATCATTAATCTTCAATTCATGTTCAGTTCCCCTTATTATATGGTATTTTCATAGTATTTCAACCTTACACTTTCCAACAAATATTAAGCTATTAGTTAAAAAATATTATTAAAATTCCAGACTAAAGAACACTGGGCCCACTTAGAGTCATGCTATTGTGAGAGGTCCTTGCACAGCTATTGCTTTAATCTCAACACAGTCTCCTTTGGGCAAAGCAGCAACCTGGTAAGCAGCTCAAGCAGGAAAGCTACTCTGGAAATATTGTTTGTAGATGTCATTGACAGTTTTGAAGTCATTTATGTCAGCCAGAAAAACAGTTGTTTTTACCACATTTGTGAAGTTGCAGCTTGCTGCTTTCAGAATTTCACCCATGTTTGTAAGAGCCTGTTTAGTCTCTTCTGCCACCCCTCCTGGCACAAGTTGTCCACTTGCAGGGTCCATGCCTAGGTGTCCTGAAATGTAAATGGTCCTGTCGACTAACACAGCCTGTGGGGACCAATGGCCACTGGGGCTTTCGCTGTGCTGATCACCCTTCTGATCAAAGATGACATGGCTAACCTTTTCCCTTGCTGCCCCTCGGAGACAACTATCCAGTATATGACTTACTCATGCCTCTCGGGACTCCATATATATAGTTGACATTTGAACAACATGAGTTTGAACTACACAGATGCACTTATACTCACAATTTTTTTCAGTGGTAAATACTACAGTACTCCACCATCCCCGATAGGTTGAATCCTCAGATATAGAGGGCGGATTGTAAGTTATATATGGATTTTTGACTGCAGCAAGGGTCGGGGCCGCTAACCCCTGTGTTGTTTAAGCATCAACTGTATACACAAAGCAGATGTTCACGCGGGGCTGCAAACGAGCACCCGCACACATCTCTCTCTGTCAGAGTCACAGTCCTCACCCCACACTGCCACCCACGTGGCCGAGAAACCTGGATCCAAGTCAGGCCAGCGTCTCTATGAGACTTGGCTGAGGCCCAGGCCTGGCTCAGATGTCAGGGCCCTGCATTACTGAGCTCAGGAGCCTTTGTCTCCTTCTTCCCCCTGTCCCCAGCTCCTGGTCCTTCTCTTTCCAGGAGCAGCAGGGAGTAGGGTGGGGGACACCCTCCTAGGCCCCCAATTCCATGGAGCAGGCAGCCCCCCTGGGGGACCTAGGGCTCCCTTGTAGCCCCAGGCAGGCCTTGGCCCTGTACCAGCACCTCTTCCGGTGCCCTGAAGGCCTAGACCAGCTCCAGGCTGCCCTGCGGCAGGTGAGGGCCACAGGGCACCATCTCTGAGAGGGCAGGTGTCCATGGGGTCTGATTCCACCTTGCCTTCCCAGGTGCAAGAGGGCCGAGCCTGCCCCTCGGTCCTGGAACTGCCCACCGTGCTGCTGCAGATGGAGCGGAGCCGGCGGGCCCAGGAGCAGGTAGGGGCTGACCAGCCAGGGGGTGAGGCAGAGGGCGGGGCGAGTGCCCCCTCACGTCCCGGCATCCCGCCTTCCTGCAGCTCCTGTGGGATTTGGAGTTGCTGACTGGGGCAGGGCTGGGCCTCTTCTGGCCACCCTGGGCCCAGTTCTGTGGTCTGAGGGCCCAGGTCCAGCATGCACAGAACCAGCACAGCAAGCCCCACAGCAAGACCGATGACAACTCTGAGCGGCTGTCAAGTGGGGTGAGCTGGGGCTCAGCTGAGAGCTGGGGGGGGGGGTCAGTGAGACACTGGGGCACTTGTAGTGGTAGAGAAGTGGGAGGAACATAGGCTTTGGGTTCAAATCTCTGCTCTGATGCTTCCTGTGGACCGGAAGCCTGTTTCCTTCCTCAGCTACAGGATGGGGAAGATAAGAGCTCTTTTCAGAGGGCTGCTGGGAGGCCCATGAACTCATCTGTGTAGAGGTTTAGCACCCTGCTGGACATACAGGACCATTCCAGCCTGTTACTGTTCCGTAATGAACTGTCCTAGCCCAATCAACTGCATGGTGACTCCATGCCTTTAGCCATGGCTGCAGTGAGAGATGGAGAAGGCAATGGCACCCCACTCCAGTACTCTTGCCTGGAAAATCCCATGGATGGAGAAGTCTAGTGGGCTGCAGTCCATGGGGTCGCTAAGAGTCGGACATGACTGAGCGACTTCCCTTTTACTTTTCACTTTTATGCATTAGAGAAGGAAATGGCAACCCACTCCAGTGTTCTTGCCTGGAGAATCCCAGGGACAGCGGAGCCTGGTGGGCTGCTGTCTCTGGGGTCGCACAGAGTCGGACACGACTGAGCAACTTAGCAGCAGCAGCAGCAACAGCAGTGAGAGAGGAAAGCAGGGCTGATGGGGCCCAGAGACAGAGGTGCTGCTGCCCAGGTGCCCCTGAGATGGGACTCCGAGTAGCCCCAGCCCCGGGTCCCTCCCTCCAGGGCTGGTGGCCCTCACCCTGGCCCGCCACCCCGGGAAGGATGGTGCTGTGGTGACTGGAACCAGGATGTGCCTTCCAGTCCTGGCTCGGCACCCCGCTGCCTGAGGCCCTTTGGGCAGGTTAGTAGCTGTAGCAGGAGTAGGTGTTAGTCATGACTACTGGGGAAGTGTCCAGCAACCATTTTTGGCCAGGGCTACAGTCTCATCTGAAGGTTGGAGTGGGTAGGAGGGATCCGTCTCCAAGCTCCTTGACTTGGAGGGAAAGGGGAGGGGTCACACAAGGGCACAGAAGCCAGGAGATGGATCCCTGGGGGCTGTTTTAGAGGCTCCCTACCACACTGGGGGATGATGCCATGTGGGCTGGGGCACCCCCCAGTCCTTCCAGAATTCCAGGCTGTGCCCACTGCCCCAGACTGAAGACTCCCTGAGCCAGAACCATCAGCTCCTGGAGGGGTAAGTCTCCATGGAATTCCGTCCACTCCATGTTGCCACACAAAGTGACCAAACCCAGGACCCTTTGCCCTGTCGCCCTCCAGAACCCTGCCCCTCCTCATGCCCCTAACTCCTCCTGGGGCTTTTACTCAGTTGAACCCACGTGGTTGCCCCACAGTCCCTGGAAAGGATAACCTCAAGTTCCAGCTCCCGGCATCCAGTGCTGGGTGCAGACGAGGGGGAGGGGAGGCTGCCGTGGACTGAGTTTGGATGATGGGGTGGGAAGACTCCTGCAGCCTGCTGTGGGTGGGGAGTCCTACACCCCCCCCAACCCCCCACGTAGCAGAACCAGAAGCAAGAGGTGCCTGAGGCAGTCCTTGCACTCCTGCAGGGGGCGGGCAGCGGACCCACCATCAGCCGCGGATCTGAGGGAAGCCAGCCTGGATGCAGACCCAAGGCAGGAGAGCCCTGGCTTGCCTGAGGAAGGGCCCACATCTGGTACTTTGACAGGAGGGGTTGGCAGCCAGGAGAACAGAAGCCCCTGGGTTAAATTCAGTGACGTGGATGCTGAGCTTAGGTTGGGGCAAGCTGGAAAGCCATCACCCCAAGTCCCAGGATTCTGGTTCATCCTCACCAATTCTTCTTTTCATACCTTTTTGTGGGGCTTCCAGGGCAACCAGGGACAAAAAGTAGGTTTTCTGTTTTAAAAAATAATTTGATTTATGTATGTATGTTTGGCTGTGCTGGGTCTTCATTGCTGCACAGGCTTTTCTCTAGTTGCAGCAAGCAGAGGTTACTCTCAGCTGAGGTTCAGGCTTCTCATTGCAGAGGCTTCTCTTGTTTCAGAGCACAGGCTTCAGGGGTTGCGGCACTTGGGCTCCGTACTTGCTGCTCCCAGGCCCTAGAGCACAGGCTCAATAGTGGTGGCGCACAGGCTTGGTTGCTCCACCACCTGTGCAATCTTCCCAGCTCAGGGATTGAACCCTCGTCTCCTGCCTTGGCAAGAGGATTCTTTACCACTGAGCCACCTGGGAAGCCCCAGGTTTTCTTTTCTATGCCAACTCCACCTGATTGGTGCCAGCCATCTCAGGCCCTGTGTCCAGGATGATCCTGAAGCTAAGCTGGGGCTCAGAGGAGAGAGTGCTGGGAATGGCTGTCTGTCCTCCCTGTCCTCCAGCAGGGACAGAACAAAATGGCAGCTCCAAGCTGCCACCCTCATGCCAGGCACTGGGGAGATACAGGGCACAAAACAGACTTGCTAGTCACTTGTCCTCATCTCTGAGGAGATCACAGCCTAGTGAGAGAGTGTGACAATAAGCAGGTGATTAGAATTCATCAGGATGGATGCTGTGAGCCCTGGGTCTGTTCATTTAAATGAAACAGGCTCTCAAATGATTGGTTAAATAATAAGCCTAGCAAAGTCACAAGCTTTTTAATTGTGACATCGTGTATGGGCAAAAGAAGGAAAGTACAAATGATTATTTTCTGATTGACAGAAATTTTACAAGTATATTATCTCTTGGGACTACATCGGCGGAAGATATCTATTACATTATTATAACCAGTGAAATAAATGATCCAGTAAGACAATGGATCAGAATTACAGAGGAACGGGGTTGGAGGTTATTTTCACAGTTCATGGCAATAATTTCTGAAGGCTTGGGACTCTTACCAGATGTCTTTGTTCAAAACTCTTCCAAAGACAGATTTGTTTTCACAGAGAACATTCCCATTTGGTTACTGTTATGAATATTCACATATTCATGTTGCATAAAGATGGCATTTCTTGTGAGAGTTCTCAATTTAAGACCTTATGAAATCAGGTTCTTTTAAGTGGTTTTATGAATGCAAAACGATGCTCCTTCCTTCACAGCTGCAAAGGAGCAGTGACATTTCATCTCTTTTTTTAGATTCCTTTTGTTAATTATAAAGACTTGCAGTTTTTAGACTAGCCTCTGGCCTAAAATTCCACTTCTTGAATTTCATTTGATTTTGCCTTCCAGAAACCAAGAAAGAGCTAAAGAGGATTATCCTTAACAATAGAAAAGTCAGGCACCTATTGTGGGGCTGGACAGGACTTTGTGTCTTTGACACAAGAACAAAGTAGGGGTGTCCTTAAGAGGGACTGGTAACCCTGGCAGGCTGTCCCTTCCTGCTCCTGGGCTGCCTCTGGCAGTTTTGAGGAAGACGGTGTGTAGGTTCCTCCAAGGTGGTCCTTGGCTGGGAGGGTGAGGAAGATGGGGTCAGCTGTTGGCAGGCAAACCTGACAAGCAGACACACAGCTGGCTGTGTAAATAAAGGTGGGATGGTGAGCTGCGAAGGCCGTGCAGTTCCAATGCCAGCCCTCAGGGTACCCTACCAACACCACTGGGTTCAGTCCCTTCACCTGCTGGGGACTCCCTGGGCCTCCTGGTTCCAGTTCAGGGGTGTGTGTGTGAGGGGCTGAGACATGAGCAGACATCTGTCTTTCTCCTTCAGGTTGCTTCCAGGAGCTGAACGCTACCACCAGCAGTAGCCCTGGAGAACCAGGAAACTCAGAGTTCAAGGTGAAAGGGTGAAGTTGCCTGGGCAAGACCCCTCTCAGATGGGGGATAGCAGAGGTGGGGTCTGCCTGGGAGGAGACTGCTGGGGTGGGAAGCCCACAGCCGGGTGGAAGAAGGGGCCGTCGTTAAAGCACCTTTTAAACTACATAACATGGGTTTGGGGCTTCCCAGGCTATATAGTCCAGGAGGTTGCAGAGTCAGACATGACTGAGTGACTAAGCACAGCACAGCACAACATGGGCTTTACAAATTCAGGAGTCAGGGCAGGGGCCTAATGGAAGTAAGGCCCACTGGGGCCCTGGGGCCTCCAGGCTCTGCTGGGGGAAGTGGCCCTGGAGGGAGGATTCCCTCACAAACCTGGGACAAAGTGTTCTTCCTTCCTAGGACCTGGCCCAGAAGCCAGAGGGGAGCCAAGCAGAGCCCACGCCCCAGAGGCCCCATCAACTATCATCCGGAAGCCTACAGGAGAAAAAGCTGGCTCAGGGAGCCCCAGGGCCCCCAGGCCTCCCCTCCTCAGGCCTGCCAGAACCCCAAGATCCCCTGGAGGGGCTGGGCTGGAGCTTGGGCCAGGAGAGAGCAGAACAGAAGAAACTGCTAAGGATTGAGATTCCTCACAATCAGAGAGAGGGGGACCCTCAGGGTCAGGGTAAGAGAGAGAAGACAAACCAGAATCCAAGCGGGGAGGCCACTCAGGCTCTGATGGAAGAGGTGTCTCAAGGTCAAAGGTGTGAGGGCCTCCAGGGTGAGCACAGAGGGGCGCCTCAAGGTCAAAGCGAAAGTCGCCTCAAATGCGGGAGAAAGGAGGCCCTCCCAGAGCCGAGGGCAGATTCTCCCCGGGGTTCGGAAGAGAAGATCCTCCAGTCTCCCGAGGGCAGAGACTGTATCCCACCTGCCTGGGAAGCGGCTCGGGGAGAGGGGCCCCGGGAGAAAAGCGGCTCCCCGGGGGACTTCCGCAGGTCCCTGGGGGAACGGATGGGGCAGCCTGGGGGAAGGGCGGGCCCAGGGCCCCGGGGAAGGACCACCCAGCTGATGCAGGTTAAGACCGACGGCCTGAGAGGAAACAGCGCACCGGCCCTGGGAGCGCAGGGGCCCCTCCGGGAAGGGTTGCGGGCTCCGCTTCCGCTCGCTGGGCCCCCGACCCGGCCACTGCTCCCAGGCCCAGGAGCGGTGATGCTAGCGGCCCCATGCACTGGGGGCTCCGGGCAGCGGGAACGGCCCGCTGCTCTCCCAGGGCACCTGGGCCCGCTGAGCGATCCACACTCGCTTCAGGGCCCAGGGGGAAGCCCTGGCCCCGCGGAGCATGAGCTGGGCGGCTCCACGGGGCTTCCGGGCGCCTTCGGGAGACCGAGGGGTGCTGCGGAGGCCCCCAGAACCTCGAAGACCGCCTGGCCCGAGCCCCTGAGCAGAGACCGGGCGTCGGCGAGCGTGAGCGCCGCGCAGCAGGCGTCGGCTCTGCAGCGGCTGCTGGAGCTGAACCGCGAGGCCAGGCGCCGGCGGCAGCGGGACCGCGAGCAGCAGCGGCTCCGGGTGCGCGGCCGGGCCAGGCGGGCGGGGCCCAGAGGGGCGGCCTCTGGGCCGCTGACAGTCGCCTCCTGCAGGTCCTGGAGCGCCTCCGCATCGCCAGGAACCGCCATTGCCGGGTGCACCCCTTGGAACCCCCACCGAGCCCAGCTCAGCTCCCACCACAGGCAAGACCCCTAGGAGAAGGCGGTGGGGCCACAACGACCCTGCAGGGGCGGGGGCCGGTGGCCGAGCTGGGCGCGACCTGGATCGCTTTGACTGGCGTCTATCCCGCACTTGAGATAACACCTGCGGAGTGGGCCGACCCTCCAGAGCACAGAGGGTGCTGCCCTCTGCTGGCCGCTTCGAGCCCGGGGGCCGGGAGGCACCGGCGGGCGCTCAGCGTTCCGTCCCGCCTCAGGAGGACGCGGCAGGGCGACGACGCGCCCTGAGGGAACAGCTGGAGCAAACGCACCGGGAAAGGACCGGGCGGCTGCGAGCCCTCGGGGTCAGGTGAGGGGACGGGCGGGGAGGCTTGTGGAGTGGTGGCGGTCACTTTTTCCTGACATCTGGTATGAAAGTCCACTCTTCCCCAGGAACACCCAGAACTTCCAGCAGCTACTGTGGCCCCTCGGCGCCGCGGAACCTGACGAGCATCGCTCACCCTTCCGAGGCCTCTCCAAGTCTCTGATGAATCCTCAAGGAGATGATTAAAGAGATGGGGGGTTAAGGGAAAAGCAAGAAGGCAACCTGCAGGTCAGAGGGAGTTCCAGAAAGGCCCAGAACGCAGCCTCAGCGCCTGGGAGAGCCAGACACAGACACACATGCAGCTTCGCCCTACCAGGAGGTGTGTTATTTCTTCTTCCCTCCCCTAAGCCCTCTGCCCTGCTCGAGGTCAGAGGGCCAAATCCCGGGGATCCAGTAGCGAGAAGGCCCCATTCTTGCGGAAGAAAGATTCAATGCGGCACATCTTGCAGGAGACCAGTTCTTGCTTCACTGGGGGCCTGGGAAAAGATGTCAGAGGCCAGGAGTGGGTTCCTGGGAAAAGAATCGGCAGAGCACAGGAGCCCTGCCTGCATAGCCCTAGGAGTCTGCCTGTGTTGTATCCACTTTGTAAGTGTGCAGAAATAAAAAGAAATGCTTCTGAGAAGCGGGAGTTACAGGGAAACAGGGAGCTGGCTGGCTGCCCACCCGGGTCAGCAGTGATGGCCAAATGCCAGTCAGCTGTGTGCCAGCACCTCCCCCAGCCTCAGAATCCTTCACAGAGGAGGGTGGTGGGACTCCCAGCCATGCTTGCTACAGGGACAGACAGAGCTGGACTTCTCTGGGGCAGACAGGGCTTCTTTCTACCTTCTGCTTTCATTTGGAAATTGTTCCTTTCCTCTCCCTTTAGGGAGAGGAAATCCTGGGGCAAATCCTTGGGCCCTGGGGGGATTTTTTGTTAAGGCCAAATTTCAACTGTTTATCCTCAATCATCCACCTTTTCTGTGCAGGAACTGGAGAAAACACCTGACTGAGTAGTCTCACTTGAAATTCATGACCACAGACAGCAAAGGAACTCTCATCAGGCAGCAAACCCATGACACTCCCTGGCATATTCTCTGTCCCACACCTTGACTCTTCAGCTCAAACTACACCACTGCCTTCGCTCCTCTCCCACCCAACTAACGACTATGAGTCAATCCAGATGGACAGCCTTCTTGCCAATACCATGTCCTTACATATCACTGTTCCCCCCAAGCCCGCACCTTCTCCCTGCGTGATCCAGCCTCTGGAGCAACCTGGGTGAGCCCACCCACTCTCAAGGCTTTAAAGAGCACCTATATTCTGATAACCCCCAAAACTGTGCCTTCAGCTCTGACCTCACTCCAGAGGGCCACATCACCGACACCTCCAGCACAACATAGCAACGCTGACATTCACACCCCCCAGCACTCTCCCTACCCCCAGTCTCTCTTGCTGTAGCTGCTTCAGTCAAACACCTGCGTGTTGGCATTGCATTCTCTCCTGTCATTCAAACCACCAGTAAGTTCCATTGAGTCTTCCTCCAAACACATCCAGAATAGATTTCAGCTCAACTGCTAATCACTCTAGTCCAAGCCACCGTCATTTCTTGCCAGGATAACTCAACCATCTGCCAGTTTGTTCTTACCCCAAAAAGGCCACAACCTACAGAACAGTCAGGGTGATTTTTTTTTTTTTTAAGTAAATCAGTATCATTCACCTGCTTAAAACTCGCCATGGCTTCCCCTTAAACTTAGAATAAAACCCAGCTCCTCCCCCTTGTCAGTTAGCTCACTCGGCCTTTAGGTCCTGAGGCCTTTCCTGACAATCCATCCCAAAGCGCCACACGCCCCTGCCTCCTCGCCCATCATGCCGTTTCATTCTGGAACTTGGCCCTCTCTTGCTCTTATGTTTCTCCACTAGAATGGACGCCCCCAAAAGGAGTGTCCATGTGTCTCGTGTGTCTAGTGCCAAGAGCGCTGTGGCTCGTGGCAGGTTTTCTGTGAGGTGGATAATTTCTGGGAGGTTGGGGCTCACCCAGCTGCCAGCCATATGTGAAGTTGGTGGTGATGGGGAAGAGGTAGCGTTTCTCTGGCACGTCCAGTTTTCGGGTGCTGAGGTAGCGGTAGCGGCCCTGGAAGTCGTGGGAGATGCCTTCGTATAGCAGGGCCCGGGTGGCAGGCGGGACTGGGTACATTTCTGACTGAATAGGAGCCTCCAGGGCGGGGCTGGAAGCCCTGGAAGGAACTGCTTTGGGGGTGGGCGGGGGTGAGAGTGGAGCTTTGGGGGGCAGGGTTGGCAGCTTGAGCGGCAGGCGGGCTGCAGCCTTGGCCTTCTGCTTGGCCTTCACCAGGGACCCGTACTTGTGGTGCCACTCGCAGCGCAACATCTTCTCCCTCAGGTATTCCTCCTTCCAGAAGTTCTGCCGCACCGTGTCCATGCTGAGTTGCCGAGACATGGTGGCAGAGGAAGGAGCAGGCGTGGGGTGCCTGCTGCCAAGGGGTGAGCACAGCAAGCAGAGTCCCTCTGACAGCAGGTGGCTGCCCAGGGACAGTCACTTGGCAACCATGCCTCACCTCACACAGGGCCATGCCCTCAGCACGCTTCACCTGCCTTGCTTGCTGGGGCAGCCTCAGGCCAGGGCCCACTGGCTAAGAGCCTTGACCCGCAAACCTCTTGCCAGACTCAAACTAAGTATCTCTGGTTTCCAGGTTTGCTGTGGTTCCTGCTTCCATCCCTTGAGGTCCCGACCGCTCCCAGCCAATACAGACTCAAGCAGGGGCACCAGGGGTCTGAACGCAAGCCTGCTTCTGTTCCCCCTGCCAGAGCCGGTCGCCTTTAATTCAGAAGGCCGGGCTGGCACAATCTTCCTGGTCTAACTCTTCTAGGCCTGGGTCTTTGGCAAAACCTTTTCCAGCCTTGCCAATCAAATCCCCAAGAGCCTCCTTCTACACATGTCGTTTCTAACACCCAGCCTCAGATTGGAGAGAAGCAAGAATGTTATTTTAATTTAACATCAACAGTGACAGCACAGGGAAGAGGCAGTGGAGAGAAGACACTCAGGTTTCCTGTATCCCAACCAGCCTTAATTTTAATGGCAGAGCCCCAGCAACTGGAAGCACCCCAGCTCTGGTGCCTCTCAGTAGAATGGGAAGGGGCAGGGAATTGGAACTCAGAGGCTAAGATCTTAGAGAAGGGCTGATGGCAACCCAGGGAGAGGCCGCAAGGCGGAGGGGAGTCCTCTAGCGCAGGTCTTCAGCCGTGAACATGCCCCTGGCCCTGCGCAGGATGGAGTCCTTGGCAGCATCATACGGGTGCTCCTTGGACGGGATCTCCAGTACAGCCGGAATGGAGCGCTGGTGGGCGTCAAGGGCGTGCCGCACCATCTCTGCAATGTACTGGTTGATAAGGATGATGCCGATGTCATCCCGGTTTAGAAACTGCCTGGAGGGAGAAATGAGAAGGGAGAAATGAGAAGGGAGTCCAGGGCGGCCCACTCTGAGTTGGTGGCCACAGATGGAATGGGCTTAATCCAGAGAGCGCAGTGGACAAGAGAAAAAGGTGCTACACTAAACTCTCCACTCTGTTTAGAGTCCATTTCATTCAAAAGCTAAGGGCATGGCTTCTACTCCACCCCCACCCCCGCCGCCTGGAAGACTCCCAAATGATCTGCTAATAAGATGAGGGTGCGTGCTGGTGCGTTCCTTATGCTGCCTTCAGGTAAGAATGGGCGAGGACAAGACTATATATATATATGCCAGTCTCTTTGTATCTGCATAAAGAAAAAAGCAGAAAGATATGGAAAAAAAATACATGGTGAAGGAAGTAATGAAGTAGAAGAGGTGAGGGGTTGAGAGTGTGACTTCTCAATGTGTAGATCTTTTAAAGATTAATTTGTAAACTACATGAACATGTTAACTTTTCAAAAGGAAACAGATTAAATTTCTAAACACACAAAAAAATTTTTTGTACCACACCATGTGGCACATGGGATCTTAGTATCCCAAACAGGGATCGAATCCGTGCCCCCTACTGTGGAAGCATAGAGTCTTAACCACTGGACCGCCAGGGAAGTCCCCATAAAAATTTTTAAGGGGGGAAGGCATTGTTCGGACCACTCATGGTCTATGCTGATAAGGGCAGGGGGTGGATCAGAGGGGAAGTTTGGCCTGAGCCAGAAACAGAGCATAGGAAGAGGAAAATCAGCAATGAAGGAATCATACTTTCCACACAGAAGGAACCTGGCACTGGGCTCTTACTTTCTTGTGATCACCCACACATTCATTAATTTATTTACTCACTAAAAACTATTTACTATTAAAAAATAAAAGCTGTTTACAGAGTAGTTATTCTTTACCAGACACTAAGGCAGGTTAGATTTGATGATTTCAGAGGTCCCTTTTGGTTGGAAACTTGAAAAGATCTTGAAGTAAAATTTGTCCTTCTCTCATGACAACTTGAGTCACTTTACCAGACTGCTTAGAGATCAGCCTCCTGGGTCAGGGCTGATCATACCCCAGGCAAAAGGAACCAGTCTCAGCCAGCAGCTCAGGGCTGGGCTGTTTAGGGGAAAACAGGCAGGAGAGGTTTGTTCCTGGCACTTGGCATAGGGGCTCCAGAGAAGGGGTGTGGGAAAGAACAAAGGGCTGGCGCTCTCAACTCTAGGCACCAGGTCACCTCCTGGATTAAAGGACATGCCTGCACCCACAGCTTGAAACTACTGCTTTTAATCCGGGACAGGAAATGAAGCTTTGAAGCACAAGGTATCAGTAGAAGGTAGGACAGTCCTGATATTCTGTCCGCTGAGTTCAGGACAACGGGAAATTCCAAAGCAGACTGAGAGCTGAAGGAGCAGAGTGTGGCCCTGGCTTAAGAAAGGCAGAAAAGGTGAGACTGGGTTCAAATCTTTGCTCCATCTTTTTCCGAATTGTATGACTTTAGTGTGTGCCTTTAACCTCTCTGAACTTTAGTTTTCTTACCAGTAAATGGGAATAACCCCTATCTTACATGATGATTGTGAGCTTCTAAGGGAGATAAAACACTTGAAAGCCCGAGCCCACTGCCCAGGTGTTCACTGAGTGAGTGGTTCCTTTAGGAGTCAACTCAGAAGAGTCCAGCGCTGGCAATGACCGGGGCCTGCTCTACGGGTGAACCGGGAGCTGAGAGTGGCCCTTTCCAGGCCTGGGCACCCTGGAAGTTCAGCTCTGGCGGGACAGGTTGGACCAAAGGGCGGTGCCCGTCCTACATGAGCGGTTCCTCTTCTTTCCTGACACACGGTCATGTGAGGGGGGCCTTTGTGGACCCGATCTAGCCCTGGTCCCACCGAGCCCCGAAAGGCAACTTGGGCCGCAGTGGCCTCCTCTCCAATCGGTGGACCAACTTCTCCGACCCTCGAGGACGGGGTCTGACACTTCAGCCAGTGTCGCCCCCCCCGCCCTCCCCTCCCCGCGCTCCCACCAGGCAGCAGAGGGTCCAGTTCAGGCCTCGCGGGCTACCTTACCGGAAAGTGTCTTCGATCTCATTGATGGTAGTATCCTTCTCCACCACCAGGAAATTAGGGTGGCGGTTCTTGTTAAGCTCCCCTATGCCGCCCAGCAGGAAGCCAGTCACAGTGTCCTCGTCTCCGATCACCGCAATTAGCTTCCCCCTCCCCGCCATCCTCACAGACCACCCGAGATCCTCAGCGACCGCCGGGTGTCACCGAAGCCCCGCCTTCGCAGCGCACCGCCTTTTCGGCCGCACCCCCACGCTTTAGACATGCGCAGTTGTACCACTCCGCCTCCTCGGACATGCGCATTAGGAGCAAAAGCGCCTGACTCAGAATACGCCTGCGCCATAGTGGGAGCCCTGAACCCGGGGACTACGATTCCCAGAAGTCCGCGCGGCACAGTCGACTCGCGCAGGTAAGTTCGTTGGTTCTTTGGCCAGGTGAGGCAATTGCTGTTGGACGTCTGGACGCCAAAGGAGAGACGGTTTCTGTTCTCCAGAGTAAGGTCCGAGTCTTTATCGTGTATGTATGTAACTATGGCACGTAGTTAACAACTAGTACATATTTGCTCAATTAATAAAAGGATAGATAAGTTAATGATGATACTCTTCAGTGAGTAGTGTGTCAATTGCTAAAATGTGAAACGTACGTGGAAGCACCCATCAGGTGTAACTAACCCATGGGGGAGAGGAGGCGCGCGAAGAAGGCCACTAGCTGGATGAGGCTGGTAGCGATGAGAACAAGAGGGTGTTGTTAGAAAGAGAAACAGCACGTGTGAAGACTTAGGGACTAGAGAAAACAAGTGCCTTCAAGGAAAGAAAAAGAATTTGGGAGTTATCCTGAGGACAGAGTTATTCTGAAGCCACTGAAGGATTTTAAGCAAGAGAATGATACGGCCAACTTTATGTATTAGGGATAGGTTGAGACCTGTGCTGTGTGAGCAGGCAGGACTGAAGGGAGAGAAACCGTTGTGGGAAGAGATGATGGTGGGCAGAACCCAGGGAGTGGGAATGGGGAATGTGAGAGTCTGGTGGAGCCAAGAAGTATTTAGAGACAAAGAGGATAGAACTGGTATTAGATATGTTTGGGGAGATATGAGGGGGGAAATAGACAAGGTGACTTCCAGGTTTCTGGCCTGTGCAGCTAGATGGACGGGAGTCACATTCCTGAGAGAGTGAACTCTGAGATGAACATGTTGAAGGAGAAGGGGCCACTCGCTCCCCTCCCTTCTAACAAACAGGCGTCCTGGCATCTGGCATTTGATCTGTGGGTTGAGAGCACTTGAGCCATCCGGATGGTCTGGTCTGGTGGTTACATGTGTGATAGGCTCGGGATTTTAACCTAAGTGGTATGAATCTCGGCCTTGCTACTTAGAGGTATGATTTGGGACTCATCACCAAAATTCTCAGGACCTTTATCTCTTCAGGTAATAATGTGCCCGTCTCATAGAGCTGTTAGGATTAAGTGAGGTAGAGTCCTTACATGCTTAGCAGCCGAGGCCATGCTACCACTGAGGGAGAGCAGCGGGACTGGATATCCATAAATATATCCCCTCACAGGTGGAGGGCAGCAGGAGGAGGAGGAGGCCGGCAGCCTGGCAGGAAAATGCTCCCATCTTGGGGCGAGGTGGGAGGGGAGGCAGAGAGTGAGGAAGAATGTGAGTAGAAGCACCTGGCTCGGTGCCTGGCACAGGGCTGGCCCTTAATGGCCATGAATGGCTGGGAACTTGAGAAGGGATCTCGCCTTCAAGGGTCTGTCAGGTAAGGGAGGGAGCTGTGAGAGCACCCCATTCATCACACACACCTTCATTCAACCAGCCTTTATCAACTGTGGCCATGGAGAGGCTGAGAACATGAGATTGATAAAATACAGTTTCTGTCCTCAAGGAACTCTCTCGGGACTGAGAGGAGAGTAAAAATATCACAGGGACGGAGATGGACTTACAGAAAGAGAGGCCCTGGAAGGGTCTTGAGGGGGAAGAGAAGGACAAGAGGAGCCAGGAGGCAGACATCCTTTGAGTGAAGAGGTAGGGGATGGGCGTATTTGGAGCCAGGCCACGTGTGTTGGGTTTTCTCTGGTCAACCCACCGCTATGTGCCGAATATCTGGAATGAGTCTAGAGCTGGGGGATCAGTTGAGTGAAGCTGCCTTGCCCTGCTCTGGCTACTCAATTGCTCATTTACTCGTTGGTCACACCTGTCTGTATTCGACCTCCTAGGTCAGGGAGCGCAGTCTGGTGGGGCAGGCCCACCCTCAGATTCACTGTTACAGACGAGGGTAGTAGTAATAAATGCAGCCAGAGATGTGCCCCAGGGCAGCATGAGAGCTGGGGGGCAGGTCTGGGAGGATAGGGAGGGGTTCAGGAAAGCTTCCTGTTGGCCAGGAAGGTGAGGAGGGTGGAGAGGCAAGGATGTTCCGGGGCAGAGGCCCAAACTGCAGCACGTGGGTCTGGGAATCTAGAAGTTGTGAAGAGGGTAGGAGGTGGAGGGTGTGGTGAGAAAGGGTACACCACCAGCTTGGCTGGAGGTTTCAATGAATGGGTAGGGAGGCTCTGGGGGCCTTGTTAGGACACGTAGACTAGACTAGAAGGGAGCCACAGAAGGGCCTTAGACCAGAGAGGGCCACAGTTCCTGTAATGTGACCACCCTCCTCTGGCTGCAGTGTGGTGAGCTGGAGGGAGCTGCTGGTGGATCAGGAAGGAGGGACCAGTTCAGGAGGGAGGCCCTGAGCAAGGTCGGGCTGGAGGGACAGAGGAGACCCAGCTTTGACCCAGGACCTAGCTGGAGTGACAGGTTCCTGGGTTCGTTTGTGGTTCTGCCTGCCTGCTGGTTGAGGAGCGTTCCTGCATGAGCCAGGGGTGACTGTTTTTTTTTTAAGGTCCTGATTTTGAGAACATCCTTGAGCTCAGTCCGAACAGAAGCCGGCCTCCCGGTAGTCCCCGGGGCAATCTTCTACAACACAGTGTCCCCCTCCCTCTCCCACCCCCAGCTCTCCGGGAATCTGAGGACCAAGCCCACATCCCTGACATGCCCCCCTTTCTTTGCAGCATTCTGTCAACATAATAGATGGTGACAAATAGATGGCCCAGAGGGGTGCCTCTCTGCCCCAGGCCCTTCCCCTGGACCTGACTCGGTCCTCGAGGGGACAGGCAGCCAGCCTCTGCCTCCCAAGGCCTGGTTGAGGGTCAACAGCCAGAGCTGGCCAGCCAAGGAAAGCGCACACACACAAGGCACAACCACGCCTCTGCGACAGGCCGCACTTTATTTGGAGTTTTCCGCCTAAACGGCTCCCAGCTGAGCCGCATGACATGTGCAAAAGCCCCCCAGAAAGCTGGGCCTCGCAGTGTGTAAAAAAGGCCCCCCCATGGGGCAGAGCTGTGCAATTATTAAAAAAAAAAAAAAAGAAATCAGTCCCCCAGGAAGCCTGGCTGGGGTCTCAATCGCCTGGGGCCAGGACATGTGTGCAGCTGCCGCTAGGTACACTTTCTCCTCTGACTGTGCTTCGTTTTCCAAGCCGTAACGCTCTGGGGTTGTGGCCACCAGAGGGGCTGGACGCAGTCTTCAGCGGCTAGGAGGGCTGGCTGGCAGTGCGATTTGAGGGTGACCTCTCTCACACATGCAGACACCCCCAAACACATGCTCCTCCACTGGCCTCAGCCCCACCAGAAAACACAGGGCTTCCCTGGCCCCCCAACCCCCAGTTCACCCTCAGGTCACATTTGAGGCGAGGGACACTGCCCTGAAACAGGCAAGGCCCTCCAGCCAGAGGGCCTGGCGGCGAGGGGGCAGTGCCACTCCGTCCACACCCCAGGGCAGGTGTTTGTGGTGTCTGATTCTGCGAGCATGCATCTGGGTGTGGCCTGTGTGTGTGTGTGTGTGTGTGTGTGAGTGTGTTTGGCCAGAGGTGGGGGCCGAGGCTGGGGGAGGCACTTCTGGGATTCAGGGCACATTGACTTTGAAGGGGCTTCCGGGGACACTTTCGTCGCCCCACTTGACGATGAGGATGTAGTCCCCTTTTTCCTTGACGGTGTAGGTGACGTTGTACACCCGGTTCCCCATGTGCTTCACGTACACCTCCTCACAGGGGGTCTTGGGCCCGTGCACGCCCACCATCATCATATTGGTGCCTGGAGAGAGAGGCAGCGAGGGACAGGCTCAGCCCCGGCCCTTGGCCCCACGTTCGCACACACTTGCCCACCCTGGGAGACCGCCCCCGCTCCCCCGCTCTGCCCGCTGCCTGCCTGCTTTGCTGCAGTCCACAGTGAAGGAGTTCTTCTGGCCCACAAAGGCCTGGGACAGCCCGGGGCCCCGTGTCACCACCTTGCTGGCGTCTGAGGAGAACTTGGGGATGGAGCTGTAGCTGGAACCCCGGCTTGAGGACGACTTGGTCACAGTCTCCACCAGAACCGTGGATGTTTCATGAAGGCTGTGGCCTCCAGAGAGCCGGGGACCTGAGGGGCAGGGTGGGGTGGCCACGAGCCGGGTCAGAGGCCTGCTCTTCCCAAGGTGGTAGGCCCCGTGTGGCGGCCCTGACAGCCCATGTTCCCTTCCTCAGCTGCAGCATCCTAGGAGCAGCAGCCCATTTCACACAGGGCTCTCGGGCAGGCCTGTCTCCAGGTCTGGGGCCTCCATGGCTCTGTCCACCCACCCCCCACCCTTCTGGGCTTTGTCTGGGACCCCAAGTCACACGGTAGGTAGAGCCCTGCTTTAAAAAGGAACAAGTATCCAACCAATCCTTCACACAGCTTCCAGAAGGAAAATCAGGTAAATGTCTGCTGAGCTCTGTCTTCTTGGAAGCCAGAAATGGGGATGCCAGAAGGGCAGAGTTAAGTGAAAACTTGGGGAGCCACCGCAGGGAAAAGATTAGTCAAGGGATGGACAGTAGAGAGGGATTTGATTTTTTTAAAATGATGTACACAAGTGCACACATAGAAGGTGGGGAATGGCACATTGTGTAAAGCCAGGCGCACTTTATTCCTGGTAACCTGAAACACTGATGTTTGGGGCCAACTCTGACCCAGATGTGAACAGCCACTGGAGCCAGCCCAGAATAGGCTCCCAGCCCAGGGTGGGACCTCACCCCACCCAGGACACTCACCTGTGACTTTAGCCTTGAAGGGGCTGCCCACGATGTGCTGGGGGCCACCATACTTGATGGCAATGAGGTAGTTGCCAGGAGCCATGGGAGTATAAGTGACCACGTGACCCTCGGGACACTCCCGACAGTCCAGCTGCACCTTGGAGGGGCCGTCGATGGTGACAGACAAGGCCCCTGAGCCTGCATTCAGGGTGTTGACGATGAACTCCGACGACACGCCTGGGGACCAGAGGTAGCAAGGATGAGGTAGAAGGGCTCGGGGCCCAGAGCTGGGATGGGCCCGGGCCCCCGGAGCAGACCTCTGCCAGGACTTAGGGCTCATCAGCACTGTCCCACCCCTCTCCCCAGCCCCAGGCACTCACCTGTAGTGCCTCCCTCGAGCCCAGGACCATAGGCCGACACCAAGCCTGGGTCCCCAGCCTGGCTCTGCTCCCCAACTCGGATCTTGAAGGGACTGCCAGGGATGTGGGCACCGTTGAACTTGACGTCGATGGAGTGGACGCCATTCTCATGGGGGATGAAACGGATGGTGTGCTTGTCTGTGGGGGCAGAGGTTGGTGGGTGAGCCTTAGTCTTCCCCCCCCCCCCCTTTCCAGAAGGTCCTAGCCTGGCAGGGACAGGCCAGCTCACCACTGTCCAGCTCGGAGACGTAGCACTCTTCCACAGCGCCCGAGGGCGTGTGCACCCTAGCGTCGATCACGCCCCGTGCACCGTTCAGCTGCACCGCAAAGGACGCCGGCTGGTTCACCTTGAGCCCGGTCTCCTGCAGAGACCACGGAGGGTGCTCAGACTCCTGGGAGGGCCTGGAGGGCTCATGTCTGCAGCCTGGCACTGATATCCCTTCCTGCCCAGCCCGGAGGCTCCCTCCTCCCACCCCCAGCTGCCCCCTGCCGCCTGACCCAGCTTAGGGAGGCTCTGAACAAGGCTGCGATGGGAGGCAGAGGCTGGGTCTTTGGCCTTGGCAACCACCTGCTATGAGGTGGGGCCACCTGGCTGTGCCAGGCATGGTCAGGGACCAGAGATGATATGCCCTGTCCTGGCTGGGGAGGTAAGACCCAGATACCATAAAGCTGGCCTGATAGCAGAGAACCCAGTGCTGGGATGGGAAAAAGAGGCATGTGGGCTGGACTGCCCTGGGGGCACTTGATGGGGAAGGTGGGGCCGATGGGGAAGTTTAGGGGGGCAGGTGGTGAAGATGAACCCAGTTCTAGGATTGGGAAGGGGGTGGAGGACACAGCAGCACCTGAGGCTGCCAAGACTACCCCAAGGGGCAGCTAGTATAGCTAGAGCCCCCTGTTGTCCAAACACTGGGAGAGAGGGGCCACCTGTATGGCCCTTCCAAGGTCACTGCTAAGTCCCTGGTCACATGGGCCTACCATCCTCTACTGCCCATCCCTCAGGGTGGCAGGAGGGCCCCATCCCCCCCGGGCACACACCTGGAGGCTGGTGACAGTGAGACGGCGAGCATCATCTGAGAGGGAGGCCACGGGTACCACGAAAGGGCTGTCTGGGATGTGCTCGTCGTTGAACTTGATGGAGACCTCATAGTCACCTGGGGAGAGAAGACCAGTCAGCTCAAGCTGCAGGACAGGGGACAGCAGCGTGGGAAACAACCCCACCCTGATCTCAGTACCGGACAAGCTCCTAGGTCGAGCTCAGCTCTGGAGACACATGTTCCCAGGAGTGTAGGGTGGAGGGAAATGGGGCAGAGAAACTGCAGCGGCCCAGGTGAGGGGTTGGTTTGGGAGCCCTATCTCCTGCCGGGGCGAGCAGAAGCCTGGTCTGGAAAGTCAGGCAGGCCCAGCAAGATGCCCACCTGGCTCCTGGACAACATAGGAGACCCCACACGAGCCGTCCTTGCGGTCCTCAAATGCAATTTCCGCCTTGCTGGGACCCTCCACGGCGATCGATAGGCCCCCGGCACCTGCTTCTCGGGTCCAGATGCTGAACTCGGCTGGAGATGGAAACGGGACGGGGGCAGCTCTTCAGCACCGTCGCCTACCCTGCTGGCTGTCCTCCCCCATCCCCCGTCCCGGGAACCTACCCCCTTACCTGGCACGCCAGCCACCCCTCGCTCCAGCCCCGTGCCTCCAGCCCGCACCTTGTGGGCACCACCTTCACCCAGCGGCCCCACGGTGAACTGAAAGGGGCTGCCTGGCACATGCTGGCCACGGTACTTGACAGTGACCGTGTGGGGCCCCATCTCCTGGGGCACAAAGCGGACGCTGTATGCACTGTCCTCCCCCTCCACGATCTCAGCAGCTTCCGTCTTGCCCGACGGGCTGGTCACCTGTGCGGTCATGTCCTGAGAGCTGGCCTCACCTGCAGGGGGTGGGGAGTGTCAGGGCAACTCCGGGGCTGCTCCAGGCCCTCACCCTTCCCTCCCTCCCTCAGTAAACACCCCCTCCTCTGCTCAGACCAGCAGCCTCCCCATCCTGTCCCGAGGGACAGAAGGCCCACCTCCCTGTGAAGAGCCCAGCCCGGTCCTGCTCACCCTCCTGCTGCCGGGTGATGCTGCCAAAAGAGCCCAGGCGCTCCCGGCCCAGGAAGTCCCCGAAGACGGCGGGGAAGGGGTCTCCGCCAACCTGGGTGGACTCCTCCACCCGCACCTCGCGCTTGGTCTCCCCGCCCCGTGTCTTGCTGATCTCCGTGCGCTCCGTGCGGGTGTATGTGTGGCTGCTGCGGGTAAAGGTGCGTGTCAGGCGCTCCTGGGCGGACACCATCTGGAACCAGTTCCCTGTGGGACACGTGGAGCGGGCGGAGGGGAGGGAGGTGAGAAATAAGCCAGAAGGACAGAGGCCCCGGGGACAGGCTCTGGGCCCTCCCCACCAGACTCTTCCGGCGCCCACCTGGGATCTTGAGGTTGAGGTCACAGGTGCTGCCGATGGTGGCGATGGATGGCGCCTGCCTGCGCCGGGTGATGCTTTCCTTCATGCGGCCCTCGCCAGTGACCTTCACTGTGAAGGGACTTCCTGTAGGGACAAGAAAGAGTGGGTCAGCCACCTCAGGTCACTCGTCTCCAGCCTCCTGGTCCGTCCCGGCCACAGCCCAGAGCCTTACCAGGCACGTGCTTGTCAGCGAACTTGATGTTGATGATGTAGGTGCCGGGTTCGGTGGGGCAGTAGGTAACTTTGCACGTGCCATCCTCCATGTCCTCACAGTTGATGTCCACCTTACTAGGGCCTTCAATACTCAGCCCCAGGCCCCCATAACCTAGCGGGAGGCAAGGGACACGTCTCCCTCAGTCCCCACTGCCATCTGCTCTCCCCTCCCCAAACCCCAGGCTCCGCCCAGAACAGACACCCAAGGGGCATCGTAACCACTAAGGAAAGATGGCTCAGTAGAAGGAGGGGTGAGCCAGGCAGTGACCCAGAGGGTCAGGGATAGGTAGTCTGGAAATTCCTCTAAGGCAGGCCTCTTGGGTTTTGGTGAGTGAAGGAGAGAGAGACTCAGGATGGCTGAGCTTTCTCTTAGACACAGGAGAAGCGACAGGGGGACATTTACTCTTCCCAAGTGGGCCCCAGAATGGGAATCTCAGCAGAGACTGGGCCAGGAAGTTCAGGAGGGGAGGGGAGGTTATGGTCCAGGGGCACTGGGAAGGAAAGGACTGGTCCCCACTTGAGGCACCAGCTGCAGTGAGGGGTCTCCGGGGCAAGAAGTACCTGCATTACGAGTGTCCACGATGAACTCCGCCACCTGGAACGTGTGTCCTTCCGACAGGCCCTTGCCCCAGACCCGCACCTTGCTAGCATCCCCAATCTCAGATGGTCCCACCAGGATCTTGAAGGGGCTGTTGGTGACATGCTTGCCACTCTTGCGCACGCTCACCACATGCTCCCCAACTTCTTTGGGGGTAAAGGAGATGCCTGTTGAGGGGGAGGTCAGGCATGAATGGAGCTCTGGGCCTGGCAATAGTCCTTTCCCAGCTCCCCCACCTTCCTTCCCTGGGCCCCTGCCATGGCACCACGCTCACCGATGTGCCGGTTGGGCAGACGCTTCAGCAGACAGGGCTCCTCGTTGCCCGAGGGGGCACGGATGCTGGCGGTCAGCTGGCTCAGGTCACTCTCGGTGATCTTCAGGGACACATCCGTGGAGGTGCCCACATTCAGCTGTGACGTCCTCATTGAGTCATCGCCTAGGGGAGAGTTGGCATGTCAGACGGGGTGACTCCTGGCAGGCCCTGCCCTCGTGGGGATCAGGAGCCTCCCTGGACTCAACAGAGCCTTTGCCCACCCCCCTCAATCCCCAAAGCAGGCACAGAGAGACTGGGGAGAGCACAGTCTCCATGCACATGTTAGGGGCCCGAGATTAGGGATGAGTCAGCACCCCAGTCCTGAATGGGTTAAACCCCTAATTTACATAAATTTAAATTCTGAGTCAGGTAATTTGGTAGGACCAAAAAAAAAAAACTGAGACTAGACCACACAGCCCATTCCCTTACCTGCTGTGTTGCCCCTCCGGGCCTACCGGTTTCCTCACCTATCATCAACATCCTGACTTAAAAGACTTCGAGAGTGTGTTTTCAAAGGGTGGCTGAGTGATTCTCACTTGCTGTAGAGAACAGCGTACTCCTTACACGTATCCAAAAATGACCTCTTCCACCTGGAGGGCACCCTACCCTAAACACCCCAGAGACTTGGACGTGCCGGGCTTGCACAGCCATCGTGTGCCGGGGTGTGCCCACGCGTCCACCCACCTGTGATCTTGGCTGTGAAGGGGCTCCCGGGGATGTGCTTGTCGTCGAAGCGCACGATGATGCTGTAGTCCCCGGGCGCCGTGGGGAGGTAGGACACGGTGCAGGTGCCGTCCTTGTTGTCCTTGCAGGTGATCTCTGCCTTGGACGGGCCCTCCACGGCCAGGGACAGGCCCCCTGCGGGTGGAGGCGGGGCGGCGGTCAGAGGGCCTCACCCCTGCCCCGCTGCCCGCCCCCAGCCCCTGCCGGAGCTCGCCTCACCTTCCCCGGCATCCTTGGTGACAATGGTGAAGGTGGCCGGCTTGTTGACCATGCCATGGCTCAGGCCTGGTCCGTAGGCGCTGACGTGGCGGCTGTTGATGGCGTCCACGTAGAACTGCAGGGGGCTCCCTGGGGGTGGGGGGGGGGAAGGGGGCTGGGTCAGCAGTGAGCACAGGGGCTGCCTGAGCCCCCCTCGGACCCCCACACCTTCCCACAGCCTCCCCGCCAGGCCCTGCATCTGTGCC
This sequence comes from Bos indicus x Bos taurus, assembly GCF_003369695.1. Taxonomy (NCBI): domain Eukaryota; kingdom Metazoa; phylum Chordata; class Mammalia; order Artiodactyla; family Bovidae; genus Bos; species Bos indicus x Bos taurus. The sequence goes on from NC_040079.1 coordinate 26,923,795, forward strand.
GACGGGGCCTCCCACCAGGACACCAGCCTTCCTGGGGCCTCACACATGTCTGCACACAGCACATGCTCAATTATGAGTGAAAGAAGGCTGATGAGGAGGAAGTCACTGTGGGCTCCCCTCAGCCCGGCTCAGCCCCGACTCACCAGGGATGTGGTTGCCGTCATACTTGATCCCCATCTGGTGCAGGCCCTTCTCGGTGGGCGCGTACCTCACCGTGATGGTGCCATCCTTGTTGTCAGTGATGTTGGGCCGGGCGGTCTTCCCAGAGGGCATCCGCACCTCCCCTGCCAGGCAGACACGGGTATGTGTGGGACCCCAGTTTCTCCCGGCTCCACCCCCTTGCTGTCCCAGGCTCCCCCGCTGCCAGGAGACAGCCAGGAGGCCTCAGGATGAATCCTGACCTGGGAGACAGAAGGCTGGAGTCTCGAGTTCCAGCTCTGCTCAGCTTGCTGTGTGACCCCGGGGAGCTTACTTCCCCACTCTGGGCCCCAGCTTTCATCTCTTAAGGAGGAGCTGGGCCTGGACACATGTCCTCCCTTGGGGCCATCCTGCCACAGGGCCCTGGGGCAGTACCTGTGAGTTCCCCTTTCTGCACAGTGAAGGGGATGACCAGGTTGAAGGGTCTCAGCATGGACTCCATGGGTTCTGCAGGCACCACCGGCTCCTCTGTGGCCTGTGGCGGGGGAGAGGGAACAGTCACTTGGCTGGGAAAGGTCTGGGGAACTCAGACTGAGCCGTGACTGAAGTCAGAGAAGGTGAGGAAAGAGCAAGATGGTTAATGGTGAAACCAGAGGGCAGAAAAGGCGCGTCAGCTGCAAGAGAAGAGGTGCCGTGCCCAGCTCCGGGATCTGTCTGCCCCGCCTGACTTCCCGCCTGCTCCCCAAGATGGCCCCCAAACCATGCCCCGGCCCTGGCCGCTGAAGAAGAGAAGAGATGAAGGAAGAGGAGGTGGGGGGCGAGTGTGGCCCAGGTGGGAGGGGCAGTACCCAGTGTGTGGGATAGGCGCTGGGCCGGTGCAGCTGCGGCACATCAGGGGGCTCCTCCACGCGGGGCATGGCCTCACACGCCTGGGAGGCAAGGCACGGGAGAGTGGGGGCTGTGACAGGCCAGTCCCCACCAGCTCGGGTGACCACAGGCTGACTCAGAACGGCCCAGGGACCTGATAACCTGGGCTGCCCCCAGGGCAGGATGGCTATCTTGGGTGCTTTACTCTCCCGAGGGCTTCCCTGTCCTGCAGGGCCACCTGAGGAGATGGACGGGGACGGTGGGCCTGGGGGTCAGGTTCCACCAGAGAGCTGCCTGATGCCCAGAGGGGCCAGAGGCAGGGCTGCATGCCTCCTGGGTTGGGAGGCTGTGGGAAAGCACAGGCCCCACCCTGGAGCACTCCGGGCCCAGGATCCATCAGATGTGAGGACGGGTTCTGGGGTTCCTTGCTCCCACTAAGAGGGCCTGGCCCCCCTCCCTGCCACCCCCAGCTCTGCTGTGGCCGCTGAACTTACCAGCACGTGGAAGGGGCTGTTGGGGATGTGCTCGCCTCCGAAGCGAATGGTGATGACGTACTTGCCGGGCTCGGGTGCCGTGTAGTAGATGTCGAAGGTACCGTCGTGGTTCTCGACCACATCCACGTCGAGCTCCGCCCCGTCGGGTGTGGACACCGTGCACGTCACCTTCCCCTTGCCTGCGGCCTTGGCATCCACTGTGATCACCGTCTCCTCCCCAATCTGGATGCGAGGGCCCAGGCAGGCACCTGCCACACAGGAGTGCCCGGTCAGGGGTCCGTGGGACCTGTGCCCATTCCCCCCGCTCAGTTCCCAGCTGCCCCCATCACCTCAGCCCACACCAAAAAGAGAAGAAAAAGGACACTCACCCAGGCCGTGACCTCCAATGGACACTGGAAATAGAGAAAAGCGTAAGCCGCAGTGTTAAGGATGAGCTGGGGTGGGGGTGGGGCTGTGTAGGGAGGGGAGGGCAGGGGTGGGTGCCCACCTGTGACCAGGCACTTGCTGGCGTCCCCAGTGGGCAGGGCATGGATGCGGAAGGGCGAGTAGGGGATCTCGTCGCCGCCGTACTTGATGGTGATGGTGTACCGGCCGCTCATGTCCGGGAGGTAGGACACGGTGTATGTGCCGTCCCCGTTGTCTCGGATGTTGGCCTTCTTGGGCTTACCCTCAGGGTCCTGGGGGAGAAGCAGCGGTTAAGGCCTGCCTGTGCCCAGACCCTGGCCTGAGAGGTGGGCAGCACATAGACTCACCAGGATCTGGACAGTGAGCAAGCCCTCCCCAGCATCCCGGGCATCGATGGTGAACTCCACGGGCAGGCTGGCCGGGATGCCAGAGGCGTTGAGGCCAGGGCCGCTGGCCCGCACCTTGCTGGCATCGTGGGCTGGAAGCACCTTGATCTTGAAGGGGCTTGAGAGGCAGAAGGGATAGACAGTTGGCTGGGATTCAGGGGGAGAAGGAATCCCATCTCATTTTGGGCCTGGAATACCCCCTACATTCATGAGCAGGGGAGAGGAGTCCTGGCAGGGAGGAGGGACCAGGTCAAGCCTGAGTCTTAGAGGAGGGTCACAAAGGTGTGGCCCTGACAAAGCCTAGGCATTTCTTCTCCACTCTCCGGGAAGATGTTTCCGATGGTTTACAGAGAGGCTGCAGGAGGCTGCCCTGTCACACCTGTTTGTAGCCACATGGTGCCTTTTCCCAAGGTGCTGATTTTGTAGCTAACTAGGGGGACAGCCCAGCCAGAGGAGAGCCCCTGGGGCTGTGCCACCTCCAGGGTGGAGAAGAAGATGGGCAGGGGGCCCTGAGGAAGAGTGTGATGGTGCAGCAGAGAACAGATGAGGCGTAGACAAGTAGGGGAGTGTTTCCAGGGCCCTGGAGTGGCCCCGCAGCGGCCCCGCAGCTGTGGCCCTGGTGGGAGCTCCCCAGAGCCCAGCAGAGCACAGAACCCCAGGCTGGGCCTCACCTGCGTGGTACCTCCTGGTCAGCGTACTTGACGGCTACTGTGTAGGGCCCGTCCGTGGCTGGGGTATAGTGGACGGTGTGGGTGCCATCCCCATTGTCACGCACCTCCACAGGCTCGGCCACACCTGGGCAAAGGGAATAGTCAGCAGAGCCTCTCGGCACCCTTTCCGGCTCCTTCCACCCAGCCCCAGACACTCCATACCTGTGGGGCCCAGCACGGCCACCTGCAGGGGCGCCCGGCCAGCTTGGCTGCAGTCCACTGTGAAGGTCTGGGGTACCCGGGCCCTGACGCCGGCTCCCAGCCCTGGGCCTGAGCACTTGACCTTTCCGGGGTCCACCACGTCCTTCACTGGCACCCGGAATGGACTCCCTGCAAGGAAGACGGTCGTCAGCCCCAGCCCACCTGCCCCAGAAGGTTTCCCCAACTCAGAGGACCCAGGAAAGCGAGGCTTCCCCTGCCTTTGAAATGCCCCTGGGATACCAGACCAAATGTGCAAACACTTAGAAACTTGCTAAGAAAACATAACAAGGAGAAATAAACTTGGCTACAGAATATATACTCCAATAAAAATTAATAAAAGTAAAATTTAAAAACAAAACCCAAAAACTTGGCTACAGGCTGAGGCAGGGTGAATCCACTTATTTAGGCCACATGCCTGAAAGAAGGCCCTCCTAAATTAGTAAATTGCTAAAAGAAGTATTTGTAAAAGAAAATGAATTTTTTCCAGCATGAAATTAGATAAGTAGGGCGGGGCGGGGACAGTCCCATTTCAGCAAGCCTGGGTAATGTGATAATTGAAGACACCAACCATTCCCCACCCCTGCTGGAGGGCAGGGGGGTTCCTGGCTTTGCTGACAGAGCAAGAGGGTGTGAGAGGCTGTCCTGACTGAGCCAGCGACACTGGCTTGGACTGTGAGTGACGGAACTCACGAGATCTGGTGCTCCAGGCAAAAGGGCCGAGACACCAGTGCTGGGCCTCTGGGAATGAGCTGTACCCACTGCCCTGCCTCAGCCCTCACTGTGGCAGCCGTGCCTGCCTGCTCCTTGTCCCTGCTGCTGGTTTGGGGCTTTGCTCCTCCTCCTACTTCCTTCCAGTTTCCCTCACGCGGAGCAGGCCCCCTGCTGGCCTCCCTGACACCCCTCCCGCCCCCAGTGCACACCTGGAATGGGCCGGCCCCCGAAGGTGATGTTGACGTCGTAGTCGCCGGGGGTGAAGGGGATGTACTCCACGGTGCAGCTCCCATCCTTGTTGTCCTTGCAAGACATCTTGGCTTCCGACGGGCCCTCGATGGCTAGGCCTAGGCCCCCGGTGCCAGCTCCCCTACAAGAGGACACCCCTACATCAGCGCCACAAGGACCAGTGAGTTGGGATGGAGAAGCAGGTGAATGGGGGTGCGGGGCTGGCTGAGATGAGACCAGCAGCTACAGCAGGGAGGTTTGCAGCCTTGATAGGGGGTGGGTGGGGATGAGGTCCATACAAGAGGATGAGGGGGAAGGGCAGGTGGCTGGGCTCAGGGTCGCCACAGCATCAGGGTCAAGGTTAGGAAAGGGGCAGGCGTACCTGGTTTCCACGGTGAAGCGGTTAGCCTTGTTGACCAAGCCCCCCTCCAGGCCCGGCCCAAAGGCCCGGACACGGGTGGGGTCACAGCCCTCAGTCACGCCCACACGGAAGGGGCTCTTGGGCACGGCCACGTCATCGTACAGCACCTCCACCAAGTGCGCTCCTGGAGGTCAGCCACACGGCGCAGGTCAGGGTGTGCGCGGTCCCCACCACCCGCCCCTCTGAAAACGCTGGGGCCAGACCCCCGGCGTCCCTGCCCAGCCCAGCCCCTCACCCTCTTCGTAGGCCGTGTACTGCACGCGGTAGGTGCCGTCCCCGTTGTCGGTCACGTAGGTGTCCGTCTTAGCGCCCGAGGGGTTGAGCACGCGAGCCGTCACGTGGTTCCCACCCGTGGCTGTCAGGGATCTCGCGTCCACAGTGAACTCAGTGGTCACTTCACGCAGGACACCTGAGTCCCAGGAGACGAGTGCTCAGCCCTCACACGCCTGCCCACCCCTGCCCTCCCTCCCCAGCTCCGAGGTGGCCGCTCCTCTCCACCTGCTACTCCCCAGCCTGGACCATCCCCACAGCCCAGGCTCTGCTTCCCATAGCCCCTGCCTTCCCTGCCTTCAGCAGATAGTAACATTCTGTTCACCTGAGTCTCCCCACCTGGCCGTGGGCCCCTGGAGCATGGGGCTGGCTCTTCCAACCCTCTGCATGCCCCACCCTGCCTGGCCCAGGGTCTGGCCCCCAGCAGATGGTAACTCAGTCACTGAACTGAGCAGAACTATCTCCTGACTCTCGTTGCCCTCAACCCCAAAGCCTTCCCTCTGTATCATCAAGTGCAAGATTCTTTGATTTTCAGATCCGCTGATGAAAGTTGAGGATCTCCCGAGGAAAATGGCCACAGGCAGAAGCAGTCTTGCCACCCAGACCAAGGCAAAGCTCCATGCCCTGCCCTTGGCTTTGATACCTTCTCAGGGGTATCTGAGCCCCTAGGACGCCAGTGCTGCCCCCCAAGGCCTCAGGCCCGCTTCTCTCTTCCCCTGACTGGTGACATGACCAGCTCCAGGTTTCTCTCACTCACCGTGCGGCTCCACACCAGGCCCTGAGACCTTGACCCCACTGGTGTCGACTGCGGGCTGCACATGGACGCGGGTGGGGAACTTGGGTACGGGGTGCCCGCCGTACTTGATGGTAATGGTGTAGGTGCCGGGGAAGGCGGGGCTGTAGGTGATGTGGTAGGTGCCGTCCGCGTTGTTGTGGATCAGTACCTCGGCCTTGACGCCGGCGTCCGACAGGATCTCAATGGTCAGCTCGGCCTCGCCTGCCTCTGAGCAGTCCACAGTGAAGGTGGCCGCCTCCCCAGCCTTGCCGCGCTCCAGGCCTGGCCCGCTGGCCCGCACCTTGCTTGGGTCAAACACAGGCCGGATGGTAGCCTTGAAGGGCGAGCCGGGGATGTGGGCTTCGGCAAACAGGATGTTGATGGTGTACTCGCCCGGCTCTGTGGGCAGGTAGCTGACAGCACAGGATCCATCCCCATTGTCCTGGCACTCAATCTTGGCCTCGCAGGGGCCCTCCACGGTCAACCCCAGGCCACCGGTGCCCGCTCCCTTGGTGTCGATGGAGAAGGGCGCTGGCGTACCTACCAGCCCGCCCTTGAGACCAGGGCCATAAGCACAGACCTAAAAGAAGGAGCAGGTGTGTAGGTTACCTCGACTGGTCCCACGCCCAGCCTTCATGGCTCCCGAATCAGCTAAGCACTTTCAACTGTAGCAGCTCCCACAGGCTGAGTCCTGATAACAATTCCATGTGAGGAAATGCACGGAGATTAAAAAATCTGTCCCGGCTGATGGACCTGGGGGTTGAAGCCCAGGTCAGATCCAAGGCCAGGCTCTTAATAACTAAGCTGTCTTGGTATGAGTTTTTATATATGGAATGGATAAACAAAAAGGTCCTACCGTATGGCACAGAGAACTGTATTTAATATCCTGTGATAAACTATAATGGAAAAGAATATTTTTTTAAATGTATGCATTTGTACGCATGTATAACTGAATCACATTGCTGTACAGCAGTAATTAACACAACATTGTTAACCAACTATACTTCAATAAAAATATAAAAAAACAAAAACTAAGCTGTCGCAAAGGCAAGTCCTGAGCTGGGGGACTGCCTTGGCTCTGGGCCCTGGCTGTGCTCACCCCAGGACATAAGGCCTCTGGCCTCAGCCCCTGTGAACTACCCACCTTCCCTATAAGCCCCCAGCTCCCACCCGCCCCTACTTCCTCACCTTGGAGGGGTCAGGGGGCAGGACGCCCTCCACGGCGAAGGGGCTGCCAGGCACCGGGTGACCATCATAGGTGATGTCCACCTTGTAGGGCCCCTCCTCAGGGGGCATGTAGCGCACCGCCTGGGTCTCAGCTCCACCGCCAGGCTCCAGCTTGCAGGGGATGGGTCGTCGGGAGGGCGAGGTCATCCGCACGTCCAGCTGGCCCTGACCGCCAGCCCCTCGTGTGTTCACAGAAAATGCCTGTTCCTGCCCTACAGCCACCTCTGTGTGGAGGGCGAGGGACACGGTGAGCAGAGACTCCAACCCACTGCCCCCCTCAACCCTCCTCACTGCACGGGCAGCTCCTCCCCACTTACTGCTGTTGAGGCCTTGAACCTTGACCTTGCTGAGGTCCAGAGGCGGTGCCACGTTCACCACGAAGGGGCTCTTGGGGACAGGGTCGCCACCATAGGTCACTGTCACTGCCATGTTGCCCTAATGGGTACAGCAGGAAGTCAGAACCGAGGGGCTGAGACCCAGCCCGCCAACATGTCCTTGGCCAACACAGACCAGGGGCTCAGAGACCCACGGCAAGAGAGGATGGGGAGGCAGGCAAGGGGCCAAGACGCCAAGCAGGCCCTCTGGGGCTGGAAGAAGGAGCCCCACGCCCCCAGTCAGCCAGGACAGGAGGGCCGGGGAGGGGGGCACACCTGCTGCACGGCCGTGTACTTGACGGTGTAGGAGTAGTCGTGGTTGTCGATGATCTCGAAGTCTCGCACGGCTTCGCCCTTGGCGGCCCCAGCAAAGTGCACGTCCAGCTTGGCCTTGCCAGCTCCCTTGGTCAGCACGGTGAAGTGAGTGGGCTTCCCAACTTCCACACCTGGAGCGCCCATCCCGAGATGGTGGTGAGGGATTGGCGGCCACCCCGCCCCACCCCAGCCCCGCCCCGCCCAGACAGCTACCTGTGCGGTTCAGCCCAGGGCCCTCTGCCTTGACCTTGCTGGCATCGTGGGATGGGTCCACCTTGATGTGGAAGGGGCTGGCGGGGATCTCCTGGAGGGAGAAAAGGCTTGGTCAGGGTAGACACGGGCAGTGTCTGAAAAGAGCCCCTTGTCCCTTTTGCTTCCTCTGAGGCATGTTGTCCACACACAGGAAGTGCTCAGTCAGGGGCAATAGAATTGTCCCCAGACGACAGCCTCTCAAGCTGCTGGTTGGGATCGGGTAAGGGGGTGAGGTTAGGGTTGATAACCAAAACCCAAGCACAGGGTACCTGGTTGGCAAACAGCACCATGATGGTGTAGCGGCCCGCCCCCGGAGGTGTGTACTTGACTGTGAAGGTGTCGTTGTCATTCTTGATGATGTCAAAGTCGATGTCAGCCTCTGCGGGGCCCACCACGCCGGGGGCGCACTTGATGCCAATGCTCACATCGCCTGAAGGGAGGCAGGCACGAGGCCATGAGTTGGGGGCTCCACAACCTCCTGCACGTGACAGGTCCCACTCCGGGGAACAGGTGGAGGGCACCAGCGCCTCCTGCCTGGACACCCCCGGCCGCGCCCCCCACTCCCTGCTCCTGGATGCACCTTGCCCCGCCTCGCTGCAGTCCACTGTGAAGTAGGTGGGCTCATTAGCCTTGAGGCCTGTCTTCTCCACGCCGGGGCCATACACCTTCACCCGCTCGGGGTGGCTGCCCTCTCCCACGTTTACCTGTGGGGAGGAGTCGACGGTCAGCGTGGGGCCCCTCCCTCAAGGTCCATCCCTTCCCCAGCACTTCTAGGCCCGGTCTTAGCCTTTTCACAGGGGCCATGAAGTGGGGAGTGGGGACAGGGCCCAGAGACAGCCAACATCCCCCCGCTTGGGGTTCCACCCTCCCTCTGGGGTCGCTGGCAGGGGGCACGGGGCTTGGAGGACACACCCGGAAGGGGCTCTTGGGCACGTTGACGCCTCCCCAGGAGACGATGATGGTGTGCTTAATGGGCTTGGTGGGGACGTAGGAGCAGCGGAAGGTGCCGTCGCCATTGGGGATGACCTTGATGTCGATGGGGCAGCCGTCGGCGTCCTGTGGGCATCACCCAAAGCAAGGTTCTTAGAGCGCCCTGGCCGTCTCAGAGCGCCCGTGCCCTCTGCTGGGCTGCTTGCCCACCATCAAAGCCCCTCCCCGCAAACAGATCACAGACCTCCAACCACTGGAGCCTAGTGCCAGAGCTCTGGGGGCCAGGGCACACCCTGGAGAGCTGAGGAACCAGGGGTCACACAGGGGTCATCTGTGTGGCCTGGTCTCTGAGCCTAGGTCTCCAAAATGTGTTGTCAGGGGAAAACGCTCAGCTAAACCAATGTTCTTAAAACTGAATAAACAAACTTTAATAAAAGAAACATCCTCCTGGACCAAAGAACATATTCATTAACCTCTAGGGGTCAAAGGACACCATTTTGAGAAACTCACCTGGAAACCAATGTCTTAACTCAACCATCTTTAAATTGCAAATAGTTAACATAAAAATACATATCTGGTACAATGTTTTTTAAGATTATCATCAATAAGAAAACACAAAACTTTAGACTTCCCATAGTTCAAATAGATTCATGAGAATCATTCCTGTAATGCCTTGAGGCCCTTTTCTCTAACCTACCCTACCCTCCCAGGGCGAGGGGCAGAAAGACGGGGCAACACCCTACCTGGGCGTAGAGCTTCAGGTCTCCCTTGCCAGCAGCCCGGGCATCGATGGTGAATTCCGCTGGCTTGTCCACAATGCAGCCGGTGGGCTCCAGGCCGGGCCCAAAGGCCTTCACCTGTGCAGGGGAGAGAGTGGAGGGCTGAGCTGGGGACGGGAGGAGGGTCTGTTCACCCTGGTGCAGGCCCAGTTACGGGAGCTGGGGACACACCTTGTCCGGGAAGCAGTCGGGTGGAGCTGGCTGGATGTGAGCGATGAAGGGTGAGTCTCGGATGTCCTCGTCGTCACAGATCACATGCACCGCATACTCCCCGGGCTCCGTGGGCCAGTATCGCACGTCGCAGGAGCCGTCTCCCTTGTCATCACACTCGATCTTGGCCTGCGAAGGCCCCTCAATGGAGAAGCCTGGGGCAAAGGTGGGGGAGGGTCAGGGGGCACCAGAAGCGACTTGGACACCCAGACAGGTCCTCCATCACTCTCCCAGCATCACCACCCCAGTCATGCCCGTTCCAGCGCCTGTCTCATCTCAACACTGGCCCAAATTCCTGCCTCCTGCCCCCCAGTCACTCCCCAGTGTCCCTCCATCACACCACTCCCCGGAATTCCCACTTCGGCCACTTACCCAGTGTCCCCACCTCTGTGCCAATGGCCTCCACCACAAAGTCGGCTGACTTGCCCACCTGGCCAGTTTCCAAACCGGGACCCCAGGCCCGGACCTTCTGTATGCCTGCCTCTGGGCTCACCTGCACCTCAAAGGGGCTGGGAAAAGAGGGAGCTGGTGTCAACACCCGAGGTGCCCCCACCAGAGGTAGCCCTCTTCGCTTCACTCGGAGCCCCAGGCAGCCTGCCTCCCTCCACCCACCCTGTGAGGGCCCAGGCTGGAGGGCTCAGGGCTGCGTGGTGCTCACCTGCGGGGAATGGCGTAGCCGCCCCATGTGATGGTCACCACGTACTTCCCGGGTACCACGGGGTAGTACTCACACTCGAACACGCCATCCCCGGCCTCCCGCACCTTCACCGGCTCCTCTGTGCCTCCTGAGGAGACGTGGGAAGCGGAGGATCAATGATCTGTGCGTCTCCGCACCTCAGTCCCCTCAAGGACCCCTGGGACTGTGCTGTGGGACAGTCCCTGGCTGAGGACAGCGCTGCTCGTGGGCACGGTGAGCAGGCACCGTGTAACAGCCTAGTGCAGCCTTCCCAGCTTGCAGCCTGGGAGACTGAGCCAGGCAGGGCGGTTCACCTGAGGTCCCACAATGTCTCTGGTCAGTGTCTTTTTGGAGCCCCTCCCCCAGGGAGGGTGCACAGTGCTGTCATTGCCATCAGGGGGTCGGAAGCACTGGTTGCCTTTCCTCCCAGCTCCCCGACCCCCCACCATGGCCCTGGGCCCTGGTACTCACTTGGTCCCTTGACTGTGACCTTCAGCTCCCCACTGCCAGCACCCTTGGTGAACACCTTGAAGTCAGCCACTTCTTTGACACGCACACCCTTGGGCTGCAGGCCCCGCCCAGAGGCCCGGCAGGCGTTGGGGTTACAGGCTGGGAGGAAGAGGAGAGGTGAGGTTGAGGGCGCTGAGGGGCCCTAGACGGAGCCTCAGCCCTTACCACCACTTGTCCCCACCTCACTGTGCGCAGTCCTGCTGACCAGCCCGCCCACCCCGTCCTCTTTCCCCAGGCGCAGGCCGTGGCCTCATGCAGCCCTCCCCTGTTGCTCCCTGGCACCCCCAACACGACTGAGAGCCATGCTGGGCAGGGCACAGCCACAGCTCCCTCAGACCTCCGTCCCCAGGCTGGTTACAAGAAACCCTTCCCTCGGGTCTCCTTGTCAGGATCACTTGGGACAAAGGCCGGGCGGAGCCCAGAGCTAAGACAGACTGGGAGGGGCCTTTCATTCACCCCACGGCCATCCACCTAGAGCCATCTGAGCCTTCTTGGAGCCACCACAGCAGCTTCAGGAACCGAGTCATGCCACAAAACACTCAGCCACACCATGGAACGAGGGAGGGTCGTGTAACGAGAAGCCTGCCACAGATCACAGGCAATGCATGAAGGTCAGCCTGCTGCGGAACGCGGCCGGTGGCAATGACTTTGCTGCTGAACACAGACCAAAGGACAGGGATCTCAGCCTGCCACGGGACACATAAAATGGCACAGAACCCACGGGGTGCCACCAAACAGGCAACGATGTATCATCCATCCAGGCCTGCCCTGGAACACAGACAAACGGCACAGCGTCTGGGGACTGCCACATAACAGGCGACGGCACGGAACCCAGACCCTTCCCACAGAAATCACCAGGCCAGTCCCAGGAGACCAGAGCTGCCACAGAACAGAGGCAAAGGCGCGGAACCTGGGCCTGTCACAGAATGCCACGGAAGGGGGGGCGACTCCACCCCGCTCGCGCCATGCCACACAGCACAGGTGAGGCCAGTCAGCTATGGCCATGCCCGGCCCGCCTCTGCTGGCGTGTACTAACGTGGCACCACTTTCTTGGCCTGGTGGACGATGGGCACAGAGGGGGCGGGCGGCGGCGGCAGGGGCTCTGAGTGGCGGAGAGAAAGTGGGGAGTCACTGCCTGAGAGCCTGGTGCAAGGCGGGCCCATGAATATGCCCTTCCGCCCACATGGTCCGGTCACTTCCTCCTCAGCCCTTCCACCGTGGCCCCTGTCTGGTATCCTTCACAGTGACCTGACCGACCTCGGGGGCAGGGGCTGACAGACGAGCTCTCGGGAGCCCCACCCCTGGGCTCTTCTTTCTGCCCACTTTAAGCCGGCAGAAGGCTCCCCCTGACCCCATCCCCACCCACCCCCACCCCCCGGTTGCAGTGCTTCATTTCCCGTAAGTCCTCAGACTCGGTGGCAACACTCTGCGTCCTGGCCTTTGGCGAGGGGGCTCATGGGGGTGGGTGAAGGGCCTTTACCTTCTGCCACGTGGACGGGGAAAGGACTGCGGGTGATGGGGGCTCCGGCGAAGGCCACGTGCACTGTGTGGGGTCCCTCCATCACAGGCCTGTACGTGCAGCGGAACGTGCTGTCACCCTTGTCCTCCAGGGCCACCTCCACAGTGTCCCGCCGGCCCTGCGGGTCCACGATCACCACGGCAACATCCCCAGTGCCGGCCCCTGTCACGACAACAGCCGTCAGCCCCTCCTGCTCGGGTTTCCTCACCCTGAGACCACGGCCCCCAGGCACCCCCTCCCACCAAAAAAATAGTCATGGGGTGTCCCTCCTGCTTGGGTTCCCTCACCCTGAGACCATGGCCCTCTGGCCGGGCCCTGCCCCTGGCCCCCAGGTCCCCCCACCATGAACAGTCATGGGGTGTCTGGTGGAAGGGCCCATCCCCACCTGCGGTGTAGATGTCAAAGTACGTGGGTTTGTTGGCCACATTGCCCACGGGCTCCAGGCCGGGACCACGGGCTGACACCTTGTTAGCATCTCCCAGGGCCATGCCCACGTTCACCTCAAAGGGGCTGCGTTCGATGTTCTGACCAGCAAAGAGCACGGTCACCTGGAGGTCAGAGGCCAAAGGTGAGCTTCTGGAAGAAAGCAGCTCTGAGAGGTGGGTTGAGGGGCGGGGCAGAGCCAAGCGGGGTGGCAGGCAGGTGGGGCTGGTGCATGGGGGTGGGGCGGGGTGTGAGCTGAGGGAGGGGTCCATTCAGCCGGATGCAAGGATGTGAAAGGAGTGGGGAAGACATGGGAGGGCCTACAGAGGGATACCTTGTGCAAGCCGGCGACCTTGGGCACGTAGGAGACAGCGTAGGTGCGGTTCTTGTCATTGTTGGGAACCACCTTGGCCTACGGGAAGGGAAACAATCGGCGTCAGAGCTCCTTCTGACCCCACGCCTTCTGCAACCCCCATGGTGAGGCCTCCCCTTCTCCAGCGTTGGAGGGTGCCCCCAGCAGCCATCGCCAGCCCATTCCGCTGTTGGTCCGCGCTCTTGTCCGATCCCCAGTGGCCTCTCCATACCTCCTCGGTGTGGCCCTCAGGATCCTCGATGTAGACCAGAACCTCGCCTATCCCAGCGTCCACTGTCTGCACGGTGAAGTGGGCAGGCTGCAGCACGGTGTTACCCTGGGGCTCGATCCCTGAGGGCAGAAGGCAGGGCCGCAGAGTTTAGGGAGAACCATCCCAGCCCGTGTCCAGCTGCCCAGCGAAGACGGTCAGGGCTCAACACATACCAGGCCCATAGGCGATGGCCTTCTTGGGGTTCAGTTGCTTGGAGCGAACGGGGGCACCAGGTTTGAGTTTGGCCTTGGGGAACTGGGACAGGTAGGTCATGACCGAATGTTCATCCACGTTGGGGTCCACGATCTCCTCGGGAGCAATCACCTGCCAGGGAGGAAGGGAGTCAGAAAATGTCCTCTGTCCCCAGCATCCTGCCCAGGTAGACCCAACCCCACCCTGGCCCTCTCCGGGTCCCTTTGCCCTCTGCCTACCTGGGGCACCCCGAGCCAGTCGTCCGCCTGCTGCATGGCCTCCCGGGCGTTCTCCACAGGCTGGTTGGGATCCCAGGCCTCCCAGTCAGGGCAGAGGCCTGGAGAGATGATGGAGGGAAGCAATGATGAGGGGGAAGCGCTCAGCCAGGACACAGAGCACTTGCTCCACCAACACCCTCCCAGGCCGTGGGTTCACACCCGCTTCCCATACGGCCCCAGGCCCCTGACCAGCAGGGTTCCTGCTGACCCCCAACCTTACGGCCCGTCAGCCAGGATGCCCATCACTGTTTAGACACATTGCAGCCCTCCTGAGCACCAACAATGAGGCCTTTCTGCCCCAGCTGACGCAGCCTGGCACCAGTCCTGCCAGCCGGCCTCCGGCCTGCCCAGGCCCCAGCACCAACCCTGAACACCAAACCACAGGGAGTGCACCCCTTGCAGACCCCCTGCCTCATTCCAGCAGGCTCAGAGGTGGGCAGTCCCTGTCCCACAAGTGCCTCTGACCCATCTCCTGAAAGGTCTCCTCACAGCTGCCCTGAAGCCCTAGTGTCCATGCACTTCCCACATCAGCCGCAGAGCATAGGGCTCTCTCTGCTTCCTAACTTCTGCCTCGGGGAAATGAAGGCACTGAAGGGCTTGTTTGAGAGGCCGAGTTCTCTCTGGCCACCTAGAGCCCAGCCCTCCTGATGGGAGGACAGCTGAGGCAGCCACAGGTCCCTCCTGGGAAAGGCTGCATGGTTAGGGGGTGCTGGATCCCAGCCAGAGCTGGCGGAGGAGGGTGATGCTCCCTGGCGGGGAGGGGACCAGCTCAAAGGCTGGAATCCATGACTGGCCAGAACAGCTGAGCTCACTGCTGGCAGCCGAGCCAGCCGTGGGCAATGGCTCAGCAGCTGGGAATGCTTCCCAGGCAGTCGGTGCCCCCTCCTCCCACCCTTTGCTCCCCGGCTGACCCCAGGCTGGGGGAGGATTCCCCCAGGGGGACATGGCTCCAAGAGGTGGGGAGACGACAGATTGTCTCAGGAGATGAGGGTCAGAAAGGGAGCTGTGTGTGGGGTACTGTTCTCATCTGTGATGTCTAAGTCTTCTCATGGGCCCTCAGTAGCCCCCACCTGCCCAGGCCAGGCCTGGGTCACCTGCCCCTGGGGCAGTGTCCCACCAGCCTCAGACCACATCATCCTGGGTCTCAACCCCTTCTCAAAGCTATCCCAGGGGCTTGCAAAGAACAGCCTTCTCCAGGCCTAAAGTCCTGGCCTTCTCTCTACAAGTCCCACCACATTTTCTTTCTGCTGGCTGAGCAGAAATGACCCTTGTGTAGCAAAATAGGAAGTTCACGGAGCAGGGAGTTCCAGGTCCCCGCCGGCCTCTGATTCAGTTCCGCCACAGATAAGCTGTGTGACCTCAGACAAGTCACTGGCCTTCTCTGGACCTCTGTGTCCTTGCCACTGCAGGATCTGGCAACTCACTGGGAAGGGTCCAACTCCAGCAGTGATTCTCAGCTGGAGGAGGAGGCCCTGATTCCCCCAGCCCTGGGACACACATTCTGACAAACACAAGCCTTGGCATCACCAGCTCATCCCGCACCCCTTCCCGGGTCAGGGAGCCACAGTGTGCCGTGGGTCCACTCACCAGGGGCACAGTTGTCCACCAGGGCGCCCAGAGCTTTGCCGTCCTGCCAGTCCCGGTTGAAGTTGGTGATGGGCAGCTGGGGCACCTTGTTCTGGATCCAGCCGAGTAGACGCTGCTTGGGTGTCTGCTTGCGGGCATCCTCGTCGTCCTCATCCTCCCACATGGGCATAGAGATGGAGTAGTGTAGGATCAGGGTCCAGATGAGCCCCAGGATCAGCTTCAGGTTCCCATCCACGATGGCCTTGCTGTCTGCAGGGAGGAGGAGACAAGCAGGGCTCATGAGTGCCCCACTTCTGATGCAGCACCCTCCCTCTCCTGGCCCAGCTTCTGAGGCTGCTGCTTAAGCGTTGGGTCTGGACTCCTCCTGGAACCTACCACTTCTCTGCCTACCACTGTTGCATCCCACAAGGCGCAGTCTTTGATGTACCTCCCACCCACTTCAGAACATGGCTGCATCCCAATATGTCCCTTGGGCAGGTACTTTCAACTCTTTGATGGCACTTGCATGGGCCTTCTATCAGGCTACAAGCATCTATAGAGTTATGCAAGATTGTAAGTCTCTAGGGGCAGACACTGTTTTGTTTTGTTTCCTTTCTTCTTTGTGTGATATACAACAAACTGTACATATTAGAAAGTACAACTAGATACGTTTTGACAATATGTGAAAAGTGAAAATATTAGTCGCTCAATTGTGTCCGACTTTGCGACCCCATGGACTGTAGCCCACCAGGCTCCTCTGCCCATGGATTCTCCAGGCAAGAATTCTGGAGTGGGTTGCCATTCCCTTTTCCAGAGGATCTTCCCTACCCAGGGATTGAACCTGGTTCTCCTGCACTGCAGGCAGATTCTTTACCATCTGAGCCACCAGGGGAGCCCTACCTTTGACAGCATGTGCATAACCACGAATCAAGATAGTAAACACTTCCACCCTTCCTCAAAGTTTCCTTTCTTTTGTGATCCATCGCTCCTGCCCCTCCTCGTCTATCTTTTGAGACAACAATCTGCTCTTGGTCACTATACATTAGTTCGCATTTTCCAGAGTTTTATATGAATAGAATCATAGAGTATGTATCTTTTTTGTCTGCCTTCTTTCACTCTAGATACTGTATTTTTCTCTCCATATATTCAGAGCCTAGAACTTAGTAAAATCTCAATAAATACTGGTTGAATGAACATTTTAAAAACTGAAGTTGGAGAGGAGTGGGACCAACCTGGTTCCAGCCAAATTCTCCTTTGAATGCTATAAAAGGCTTTTGGAACAAAGTTCTGGGAGGAGGGGCTGGGGACAGTACACATTCTGTTAATGGCAGGGACTAGTGAGATTTCACAAGAGCTGGGGGAGTGTTACCCATGTGGACTCAAGTCTCAGGAGCTGAGACTCTAGACTCATCCCGTCCCTTGATAAATATTATGGACCAGAACTCCAAGATTTGGGGGCTGGCGGGGCAGGGGGGGGGTGGTGCGCCTAGTTCCCCCGTAACAGCCAGAGAGAAACATCCAGGAGCTGGAGGTGGCCTAGAGTACAGGTCATTGGAAACCAGCTTACTTGTAAAGGACAAGGCAGGCCTGAAATCCACCAGCTTCCCTGAGCACTGCTTTCAGGAGGTTGGGAGGGGGTGAAAGACTCAGCCTTGTTTACTGGTGTTACCCGAGAGATGGGAAAGCGTGGTGTTGGAGGTTAGGGTTATATCTTTTCCTGCCCACCCGGCCTAGATCTTGGAAGACAGCCTTTAGAGAGTAAAGATCCCAAAGGTGTCTCCCCTTACATATCTTTTCCAGAATGCGCCCCCCACACACACACCCTGTCCCCAGCATTTCCCCAACCTGCCCCCTGGAGGGGAATCTCAGTCTCTCTGTCCCTCTGATCTTGGGCTCTGGTCCCCTTGGCTCCCCCACCCTTTCACTGATTCATCCTTCCTTCCCCAGCAGCTCCCCAGGCCCGCCCCCTCTCCCCCTGGCTCTGCTGCAGCACAATGGTTTGGCAGCTTGCAGATTCCATGACACACTCACTCCCAGCCTCCCGGTGCTTTGGTGCGGTCTCTCTCAAACACACACAGGCCCAGGACACTTTCACACAGCCTTGACACCAAGGGCCTCACGGCCTCTCACAACCCTGACAGCCTCCAAAGCTGGTGCTCACACACCCAGAAGTGCTTCTTGCAAACTGAAGCCAGATCCTTGGGAGGGAGGCCCTGAGGCCCCGAGGATCACCAGGATTGGGAAGAGGTGGGGGGGCGGGTGAGGGGGGTCATTCATATTTGCTGCAGGGAGAGGTTTCTCCCCAGCAACTGGCCTTGGGCCAGACAGCAAGTGGCAGGAGAGGGGTGGGTCCAGAGTCCCACTCTGGGAGCAATGACCTTCCTCGCCCTCCTCCCCATCGGAGGCCAGGCAGAGGAGGGGAGCTCTGCTCAAGCCAGGCCTCTTCCTTCTTCGCACCCCACTGGGGATACCACCAAAGGGGTGGGAGGAGCTCCAGAGCTAGTCCCTGAGGGCACCCCAGGCCTTCGGTGGAGTGGGGGGAAAGGAGAGGACCAGTGAGGGAGGGGCCGGGACAGCTGCTGCCCCCTCCAGCCCCTCCCTCGGCGGTTGGCTCCAGGAGAAGGAATAGCAACTGGGGAACAGCTGCGGGGCTAAGCGGCCTCTAGGCCTCTTTGTTCGGAGGGGCGGAGGGGGTGGTGCGGGTAAGGAGGGCACACCGCCCCTTCAACCCAGACTGTGTACCCGGCCCTCCTTCAGAGGAACTGCTCGATGCCCAGCTCCCACTCCACTCCTGGAAAGGGACATGGGGGTGCCTAGAGGCTCACATTCAGTCCTGAGATGGTACCCAGAGAAGCCCCCGTCCCAGCCCCTTCCCACCACTAAGCGGGACCAAGGGAATCAGAGGAAGCAGAAAGGGGGAACCCTTGACATCTCCTTCCCCATGGATGGGTAGCCGCTGCTGTCTGTGCCCCCTCTCCTCCAGCCTCCGCCTCGGGCCCAGCAGCTGAATTGCTGACAGCTTATCTCATCGGCAGCGGGAGTCAGCCACTTGGCCCAAATGGGGAACAGTTCCCTGCAGGAAAGGGAAAGAAGGGTTCCTTCCCGCCCCCAAGCCAGCTTTCCCTCCTTCCCCCTCTATTCTGAGAAGGCCTCTCCATACACAGTTGAGCCAAGGGGGCTGGAGCCAGAGGCACCACCGTTGGGGAGGGGAGAGGTGTGCGCTCAGGAAGGATGAGGCCAGGAGAGGGGCCAAGCGCCCCCGCAGCAGGGAGGGGAGGGGGAGGCCAAGCCATTTCCTATAAAGTCTTGGTGAGGCCCCAGGCTCTCCCCTCGGGATCCCACCTGGGACAGTCAGTCCAGGCGGTCAGATCGCAGCTGCCAGGGGGGGGGTGGAAGGGCCCAGGGCTGACTCCTCGCTGACCCCTGGCCCCCCCCAACCACACACACTCTTGGGCAGCCCTCAGTCCCACTACACACACCAGGGTGGCCCCTTCCCCCACCCCCTGTCCTCAGCCTTGTCCTCTGGAAAGCTCAGAGACATCTGCTGTGTCACGGAGGCAGGGCTATTTCCAGGCTGGAGCGGGTGGGGTGGTGGGGGGGGCAGTATTGGGGCAGGAGAGGGTAAGGCGTAGAGGGGACTGGACAGGGCCAAAGGGCCCCAGACTGACCTCAGCTACTAATTCAGGAGGCCCAGAGATGCCCTGAGGGAGGCTGAGGATGGACAGACCTTCAGTTATCTGAAGAAATCTCTGGGGCAGCCTGGGGGTAGGCATTGGGCCCCCTGTGAAATTCCCCTTCTGGGGCCCTGGGGTGCACCCCATCAAGGGGCGCTTTCCTGAAAATCACATCAGGACACTTAACAGCTCACCATAGGGGTAAGGGTCTTGCCCAGGCCCCCAGCCTGAAGGGGTGACTGCAGAGCTGAGAGGGAACAGCCAACTCCTAGGCTCTCAGAACCCATCCTTGGCTCCCCCAGCTCCCCAGCTTGGAGTGCCTCCCCGCCCCCACCCAGCACTGACACACCTTCCAAATCTGGTTACACTCAATGACTTCCTCCCTTTTCCAGGCCTTGCCTCCCTCCCCTCAGCCCAGATCATTAGCTGTAGCCAATCGGGGCTTAGGGGGTGGGCTGGGGCCGGGAGTGGACGGGAGGGAGCCCCCTCCCTGGCCTGCTGAAGCTGATGGAGGACAGGCAGGGGTTAAGGCTGCCTGCGCTCGCTCAGAGCCTTTTTAGGTTTCCGAGGCCGGGCCCTGCCGGCTCTGGCCCCTGGGCCTGAACCCAGCTGCCGAGCACATGCCGGCGGGGGGCCCGGGCCCCGTGCCCGCCCAGCCACCCGCTCTCCCGCTCTCCTTGGGATCCCTGGGACCGGGCAGCGATGGGGACCTGCCTTCAGCCTCTCCTCCCCGGTGGAGGTGCTGGGAGACTGGGAAGCCATTTGCTTTGTCTGGGGTGGAGGGGGCGGCCCCGGGAATCGGCAATGAGCTTTGGCCCCATCCTCTCAAGCCTGGGCTGAGGGTGCGGGTGGCAAAAAAGGAGACGAGCGGGTAGAAGCAGGTTGGCCAAGAGCGTGCGAGGGGAGCTGAAGCTGGAGGGCTCAGAAACGGCCTGGGCTGGATGCCCCCGGGGGCCCCCCTCGGGATGCCGGCCGACCAGGGCGGCGTGTGAAGGCAGAGCCCCCTCGGGGCTGGCGTGGGCGGGCTCCGGGAGAACCGGGGCAGGATCCTCTCCCGGTGCCGGGCCCCCCACCCTCGGCCCTGCCTCGGCTCCCCGCGCGCCCTCCCAGCCCCGAGCACCCTGTCCCCGTGGGCCAGCCCCTCGTCGGGGTACTGCCCCCTCGCCGCACGCACTGACCGATGGACACCAGCTTGATGTGCTCGCGTTCGAGGAACTCGAGGGCCACGGACACGTTCTCCAGCTTCATCTGGCGGAAGTTGGGGCGCGGGTGGAACTTGCGGTACATGCGCTTCTGGCTGAGCACCTCGAGCAGCGCGATGAGGCGCAGCCCGTCGCTGAGGTCGCGCTGCAGGTCGGTGAGGCGCTTGCCCACGCACTTGAGGTGCTCGTTGCACCAGCGCGTGAAAGTGTTCTGCTGGATCTTCTTCCACGGCGCGTCCTCGGCCAGGTCCTTCTCCGTGGACGGCATGTCGTCCACCTCGTCGCCCAGGCCGAAGCCCGGGGCCTCGGAGTAGCCGCTGTTGTTCATCATGCTGGCGCGGGCTGGGGCGGGGGTTGGGGGCCGGCGGGGCTCGGGCTAGTGGGGCGCTGTCCGGGACAGGACCGGCGGCTGTGCGCTCCGCGGCTCTAAACTTCTCTTGTGCCCCTGGCTGGCGGGACTCGGGCGGGCCTCCTCGGCTCCTTGGCCGCGCTCTGTCTGTGTGTGTCTCTCTCTCCCTCCGGGGGCGGAGCGGTGCTCTGGAAAGTGCGGGCCGGGCTGAGGCGGGGGGTTTAAGAAGCCCCCGGGCCGCGTCCCCCCCGCCGAGCCCGCGGCCCCCGGGTCCACGTCAGAGCGCCGGCCTCCCAGGAATGCCGCCCGGCCCGCGGGTGGGGGCCGCGCCGAGCCCGCCGGCCCCGCCTCCCTCCCTTCCCTCCCTCCTCTCCCCTCCCCCACGCGGCCCTCCGTCCAGGCTGGGGTCCCGGGTCTGCTGCCCCCACCCCCGGGGAAGGAGGCTCTGGCCCGAGGCCGCCAAGCTGGACAGATGAATAGTGGAGCTGGAAAATTAGGGGGACTGAGGGCTCCCAACACCCCAAACTTAAGCATCGCTAGTCAGAGATGAAATATATACCCCCCACCCTGCAGGACTAAAGAGATGCAAAGGGAAACTGAGGCCAGTGGTTAGGGCAAAACACGCTGATCGGGTGTTGACAGAATTTTCTGGACTGGTTGGTGGCAGGGCTGTTGACAGGGCCGGGGAGACCTGGCTGCTAGCCCAGGGTATTGTCCACCTGCGGACCGGCAGGGGAAGTGTGTGTGCTTGTGTGTAGATAGACTGAGAGGAAGCGACAACTCCATGCAGGCCGATTAGGGAGAAGGCCTGGGTGGGGGTGTTCCACATTACAGGTAGAAAAGTCTCCTCTGCAACCAAAAAAAAAAAAAAAAACCCTCTGCAACTCCAGGGTCCCAGGGGAAAGACGGACGTTACCCCTGACTCAGTGTCCCTGTCACCAGTCCGTTTGTCCTCATCCTCTCAGAATGAAGCTGAGCTCAGGAAAAGTGTACCCAATGAGTCACACTGTGCCCCCTTCCCCCAAGTCTGACTCAACTAAGGTGACGCGAGAGGAGGCAGAGCCTCTGGCCTGTACTACCAGGGAGCCCCCTGGGCGGTGTGCCCATTTGGGCCACTGGGCAGATCTTTCTGGTCAGAGGGCAGGTTAACCAGACAAGAGACAGAGAGCCCTGCCCAGAGCAGCCTCGGGGAAGTGTGATGGGGGCTGGGGGACACGGAGAGCCCTAGGGAGCCCGCCAGGAAGTCTGGGCAGGACTGGGCTCAGAATAAGCCAAGGGCAGCTGACATCAGGGAAACTGAGGCACTCAGAGCAGTTGGCCTGGGATGAGGTGAAAAAGCGGTAGAATATACTTACATAAAGAGACTATGTATTCTGAGATTCTGTAGGATAACATGTATTCCACACCTCCTGGTACCCCCTTTAGGCCAAATTTCCTCCACTTTCCCATCCTTCTGGACCCTTAAGTTTGGGCCCCAACTCAAGTTGTGTGATGACTGAAGTTGGGCACGTTTCTGGTGAATCATTTGACCTTATTGCTCTTCCCCAACCAAGCCAAGAGAAAAGGGAAGGGATGGTGGGCATCTCTGTGAGGGAAGAAGTTCAGGAGCTTGTGGGGAGGGGGGTCAGCGCTAATGGTGAAAGGGCTCCAAGAATGATTTCTTTCCCTTCTCATCAGTTAGGGAGGGGGAGGAGGAGAGAAGGGACCAGAAACAGAAAAGGGACCTGCTGTGCGTGACTTCAGTGGGGGGGGGAGCTCTGGGGGCCCTGAGAGTGACAGGCGAGATATAAATAGCTTGGGCCCCACAGCTCATGTTCTGTCGGCTGCCTGTGACGAGGTGCTCAGGAATTCCACTCTCCTGTTGGCACCCCCTTGCCTGTCTCCAGAACTCTCGCTCCCCCCATGCCACCTTTGTCCCATGGCCAAGACCAGCCATCAGCCATCAGTGTTGTCTGTCTGCTTGAGAGGCTGAGCTCTCCTGTGGAGAGATGCCCAGCTCCTGGGGACACATGACATGTAGCTGGGTCTCACAAGGGAACTCTGTGTGTGTGTGTGTGTGTGTGTGTGTGTGTGTAAAAAGGCAGACTTCTGACACCCAACCTGAGGTGCCAGTTTGGGGTTCAATGATGAAGAAACTGAGATATATAGATCTGGAAAAGGATGGATCCCTCTTACTGAGCTCCTAGGGAGAAGAGAGAGGGATAGAGTGGTTTTGCTTGGAGCTGACAGCCTTCTACAAACCCTAAAGGCTCATAGTCTTGTTTTGAGGGTGTTTCCCAAGGTCCTCCAGTAAGTTGAGGTGCTCTCTTAAGGTGGTAGGAGTTCAGAGGGAAGCCAGCAAGTGGACAAAGGACTCCCCTCTCCCACTTCTTGTTCCCTCTCTTTGGGAGAGGTCTGTGTGCAGTGAGTGAATGGTCGGCAGAGGGTGCCCGGTGCCAAGGATGGTTCCCGGCACCCTTCTCACACCTCCCCTCCCCCCTCACCCCAGAAACCAGAGCCCGTTGCTCTCCAGGATAAATCAGGGCCTGACTCAGGCCCCAGCCAGCCAGTCACAGTCAGCTACCCAGGCACAGGTTGGTGACTCAGCCCTCAATATAGCCCATGAGCCCGGGCCGGGCCATGAGAGCTGGAACAGGCCGTGCACAATGCTGGTCCTGGGGCCTGCCAAGCAGGGGCCGCCTCCCGGAAGAGGGCTGATGTGCTCCTCTCGGAGCCAGGCAGGGGCTCCTGGAGGGGCTTACGGGGGCTTTCATCAGCTGAGTATTTGGGGGCTTTGCTGCTGTGGCTACAGACTGTTTATAGCCCCCTGACTCACCACCCTCTGACCTGTCTCAGGAGACCAGGTTTGGCCTTTCACCTGGCCCTGCCTTTCCTACCAAGGGGCACTACTTCTCTGCCACCAATGCTGGCCATATTTAACTTGAGCTGAGAAGCATCTGAGTGAGCAAGTCCATGTCTGAAGGGCCATGTCTGAAGATCCTGTGTTTCCATAGTCATCTGTGGTGGCACCAGGCTGACCAGGCTCCCAGCAGGCACTGTGTTCAGTCTGTGATACTGACATGGCCCTGGCCCAGGTGTGGTAGGGTTGGGAAGATACCTAGGCTGAATTCCAGCCTCTTCACCTCTGGTTCTATAGACATGATCAGGCAATGTAACTCTTTGGGCCCTCAGTCTTCTTATCTGCAAAATGGAATTAATAGTACTCTCATAGGGATTTTTTTTTAATGGGTGAAGATGTGAAAGTAGATAACAGGTAAAATGATTAGCATGGTGCTGGGCAGCTCATATGTGATCAGAAAAAACAGTTTGCATCCTCTGCTGGTATCCTGGGGACCACGTGGGTTCTAGTGAGCTGGGCCCTCCTCACAGCTACCTCTGCCCCGTGTGGCACCCACTGCCAGCATCTTCCTTGGCTCCCCGTTCCCTTCCTTGCATCCTAACACTCCACCTGCCAGAATCAGAGCCAGAGTACTACTTACAGTCGTTAGAGCCACCCACCCTGCCTCCCAATAGCAGCTGGTCGTGGAAAGAGGTGGCAGGTGGTGTGCCTACCATGTGGCCTGGGAAGGGAAAGCAAAGGGGGGCCGTGTTGCAGGGAGAGAGCAGAAAGTTCTGCAGAGGGCAGTAGAGCGGGGAGATGGAGGCCCCTGGAGGTGTTTTGAGTCCTTGGTTCTATCTGTACCTGGGCCAGGGTGGGTGCTTGCCTGTGACATCCCTGTAGATTTAAAGCTAATTCAAGGGACTGTTTCACATTCAATAGGTAGACCTCTTTAATCTACTCCAGTTAACAGTGCACCTGCAAGACCAGAAAGCAGAGTCCAAATCAACGAAGAGCACGGTCTTCTAAGATGAGCCCACAAGGACAAGCGTCCTAAAGGGAAGAGCTCTATATTCTAAACAAAAAGACTGCAGAAAAGGACTACTTCCCTGTCATTGCAGGTTCTGGGTTTGGGCCTGAAAAGGACCAGATAAAAGTCCTTAATGGAGGCTGACTGCCTCCCAGAACATAACCTCCATCTTGGCTTCAAATTCGAAGTTAAAGCAATGATACTCTGCTGGGTAATCTTCCGGTTCTTTCCACCACACGTTCTCCAGCCAATTGGTGGCTGGACTAAACTGGATAAAAAGCACAGTCTCAATAGCAAGGGGACAGGGTAGCAGGTAGATTGTGAAGGAATTTCAATTAGGTTACAACTGAGAATACGCAATCTAATATAGTTGAAGGCAGTGAAGCTCAAATTTTATTGTGCATACTAATCAACTGAGGATCTTGTTAAAATGTAGATACTGTGTCTGGGTTTGAGCTGAGGGCTGAGATTCTACCTTCCTAATGAATTAACAATGCTCATGCTGCTGGTCCAGGAAGATTCCACGTGCAGTGAAGCAACTAAGCCCAGGCACCACAACTCCTGAGCCACATTTTGAGTAGCAAGGGGCCAGTCCCCTCTAAATCCCTGTCTTTAAAGAGGAGTCATTTAGAGGGAGGCAAAAGGGACCTGTGGCACTACCTTCAATCTGCCTGCGTGCAACCCTGTGTATAGGGGCTGGTCACAGTTGGGGCCTGGCCCCAGGTCTCCTCGGGGCCCCAGTCAGCCTTGCCACTCCTCTGGGCTGCACACAACTTTAAAATCTCCTAATTCTAAATGTCTTTGCTACTCCCCCTAGGAAAAGACTGTGCAAGAAATGAATTCATTTCGTGCTCAGCAGTGCCCACCCCAGTATATACTCGATAGGTATGTGCTGCTTTGGATATTTGGAGAAATGAAACAAACTCCCTTGGTATCAGGTAGAAAGGAGGCAGAGATAAGAGTGCCAGGAAACCAGCAGTTATGGGGACCATTCTGCCCACAATGGTGTATGAATACACTTGGGGACTTTCTTTTATTAATTTATGGTTGTGCTGGGTCTCTGTTGTTGTGTGTGGGTTTTCTCTCGTTGGGGCGAGTGGGGGCTACTCTTCGTTGTGGTGTGCAGCCTTCTCATTGCGGTGGCTTCTTTTGTTGCAGAGCATGGGTTCTAGGGTGCATGGGCTTCAGCAGTTGAGGCTCGCGGGCCCTAGAGCACAAGCTCAGGAGTTGTGGTGCCTGGGCTTAGTTGCTTCACTGCACGTGGAATCTTCCTGGACCAGGGGTTGAACCTGTGTCCCCTGCATTCGCAGGTGGATTCTTATCCACTGTATGACCAGGGAAGTCCCTGCGGGCTTTCACATGGAAACATCCATGATGAGAACAACCTGTCACAAAGGGTTCTGCAGGAATGAAGGTCAACAGGAACACTCATAAATTATTCTCATCATTCTGCTTGTTCCCACCTAGACCAACTCAGTCCTCCGCCTTGCTCCAAACTTTAGGAGGCTGACCTTGAAAGACTGTCACCTGGGCACCTCTGCTCTCTAGCTGCTAGTTGGGATCTGCCAATGAGACACACCAACATAGAACTGGCAGGTGAGAAGAGAGGGAGGAGTAGCACGTATACTGCCCACCTCACCACGGCTCTGACAGAGGCCGCAGCCCCTGTAGCCACTGCGTGTGTCTGGCCCACACAGTGTGTGTCTGGCCCACACCAGGTCTCCAGCTCTTGCTCCCTCCTCTTCCCCCTTCAAGCCCATGATGGCAGCACTTTTCCACTGTTGCTGGTGCCTGGTGCTTGCTTAGTCGTTCAGTCGTGTCCAACTCTCTAGGGCCCTATGGACTCTAGCCCGCCAGGCTCCTCTGTCCATGGAATGTTCCAGGCAAGAATACTGGCATGGGTGACCATTTCCTACTCCAGGGGATCTTTCCAACCCAGGGATCATATCTGCTTCTATCTCCTGCATTTGCAAGTGGATTCTTTACCACCGAGCCACCTGGGAAGCCCACTGGTGCCTGGGGACTTCGCCATTTCTTGTTGGTTCTCCTACCTCTGCCCTCTGCACAGTCTGTTCACTAAGAACTCTTCAGTTAAAGCTTTTTTTTCTGGTCTGCACTGCATGGCTTGTGGGATCTCAGTTCCCCAACCAGGGATTGAACCTGGGCTGTGGCAGTGAAAACCCAGAATTCCAACCCTGAGGCTACTGGACTCCCTTCAGTTCACTGCTAGGAGCCTGGGTGATTTTAAGTCATCTCTGAGGGTAAATAGCTCAAGAAGTCATAAGAACTAAGCCATGAAGGCCCACACACAGATCTTCTCAGGGCATCCTTCTCACAGGATCCAAGGGCAAGCCAGGTGGCCCCCCTCACACAAAGCACCCAGATCATTCAGTTTCTCTTTGCTCAAATGAGTTCCTCGAGATTGGGGTGAGTGTGGACAGAACAATCCATTTGTGACTTGGCTGGCCACACAAGGAGCCGACCTCATTGCTGAGGTCACTGGCAGGGTTAGAAATTGTAGGGAGGAGCCAGACCCTTAGTGAGTACCTGGTTAGAGGGGAACCACTCTTTTCTGGTTGTGTTGAGGTGCTGAACAAGTAAAAAGCCACAAAGTCTCGTAATTCAGTTGACATTTAATTACAAGGAACCCAGGTTCTGAGACAGGGCAGGAGATGGGAGCCAGCAGTTCCCCGTAAGCCTGAATGGCGGAGGCTAAGGAGATGGGGACACGGGGAACATGTGGGTGGGGTGGGGCCGCTGGCACAGTGTGTCCTGCCCAAAGCTGAGGGTAGTGGCCACTGGGAGTCTGCCCCACGGCTGGCCCAGGCCTGCCATCACTCCATGAGGCAGAACTCTGTCTCTTGCGGTCGCATGTTGGGTAACACATACAGAGCCACAGCTGCAAGAGCCAAGAACACCACAGGCTTCCACATCCCAAACATGTTCTGTGGGGACCAAAGACAGATGGTGAGTGCCCAGCCTTCTGAACCCTTCCCTAAGCCAGAGAACACCCTGCCTACTGGTGCTGAGAGATACCTCAGCAACATCATTATGGTCCAGTCTCTCTTACCTCCTGGGTGACCGCTGCAGACAATGAGGGCTTAGCTCCGGCACCACTAGGTATCTGGAACAACACTGGATCACCTGAGTGGGCTGCCTCTACTCACATCCCATGGGGTGTAAAGAAAACCAGCCCCTGTGTGTAGGAGGCAAGCTCAGGAGCAGATTTTTAGAGCATCCAAATGGTTGCCACAAAGGATTAGATGCCATGGTAGGAAAAAAGAGGGTAAATTTAGGTCCTTGGGAGAAGCAGAAGCATCATTAGCTTGATGGAGGAAAAGTGAACTCAGAGTCAAGAAGGAGGATGATAAGACTTGGGGGGAGAAGGGAAGAAACTGCACCACGGAGTATAAGCCAATGTGAGGTTCTTATGCAGCCCAGACTGTCTGTGGAGGACGATATCCTTGAAGGATGAATTCAAGGAAGCCGGTCACTGGCCCTGGGAGGCAAACACCAGGGTCATTAAAACACCTCCAGTAACCGGCCCTGGTGACTAGCCTCCTGAGTATGTGCTGGAGTTGCTGAGGCTTCCAGACTTTGCAGACCACAGCAAATCCTGCTGATTCTTGGGACCAAAGGAAAAGCATCACTCAGGGAATGTGACGTCTTGGACAAGAAAATACATATACTTGGGAAATTGTTCTTATTTTATATTCCTTTTTCTTTTAAACTTAGAAGACAATTTGGATTTTGAGTCATAAGTATAAAGGCATAAGGCATAAAGTAACAGAAGAATGGTTTTAGGTAAGGACAAAGAATAACACTACGCTAAGGATGCATTTGCTCAGAGAAAAATGGGTCTAAGAAGATTTTTTCTGGGGAGTGCTGCCTCATTTCATTGTGGCATCATTGTTATGCCTTTTAGGTGTACTGTTTCCACATTTACTTTCTGTTTGTCCTACTGTTTTCTGTTCTGTTGTTTCTCCTTTCTTGCCTTCCTTGGGTTAATTTAAAAGTAATTATTGAATATTATCTTTTGGCCTTTTGGCCATACCTCTGTATTTTAAAAAGAGAATTTTTAAGCCAAGGATAAAGATCAAAGAAAATCTCCTACATTTGTAGAAAGAGGTACTGAGAAGAATAGAAGATATGAAATGAAAGAAAAGCAAAACCATGTTGGAAGTGCAATACAGAGTAATTCACGTGAGAAGATAACTGAAAAGGGAGCTAGAAAAAACATTTACTCAGATGCTTACAACCTGACATGCATTGCGAAAAATGTCAGTCTGGGACTTCCCTGGTGGTGCAGTGGTTAAGAATCTGCCCTGCAGTGCAGGGGATGAGGGTTTAGGACCTGGTCAGGGAACTAAGATCCCACGTGCCGCAGAGCAACTGAGCCTGTGAGACACAACTAAGACCCGATGCAGGCAAATAAATAAATTAAAAAAAGAAAAATATTAGCCTGATGTTCTTAAAGGAGGAAAGAGCTGAACCCATAAATATGAACCGGTGGCCTTTTACACTCGGCAGAGGCGAGACTTTAGACTGGTTGAGGGGAGGGTGGGTGTGGATGTCCCTAAGGAGTGAGTCATGTCAGGCTTTCTTTTCAGACTGCATTACTGAATTGACTGATCAAGGAAATCCGTGTTTTGGGGACTTAATCAAGGTGTTTGACAAGATTTTCCATGCTGTCCTTGGAAAGAATATGAGAAGCCAAGAGCAGGCTGACAGCAGCCTGCTGCATGAGCACTCGCGTGTGACCAGTGAGCCTGAGAGCCTGCAGAGGGCCTCCAGAGGCTTGCCCTCACCTGTAACTCAGGTGAAGACGAGATGGTGGCTGGTCACCCCTGAGTGTGAGGTGAAGCTGGGAGTGAACATATTTTGAAACCACAGGGCCAAGAGAAAAAACAAACAGAAACAATCTATAGGTGAGAACAGTGGACAATGAACTAGATTTCAGAGCTGAATGGAAAATTCTGTCTTGGATCCAAAAAATCAACTGCAGGCAGAGGACAGGGAAAGAATGCTCAGCATATGCAATGTGCAGAGGGGTTTTATAAACAATACATGATATAAGTTAGCAATGTGGTATTAGTTAGCAAGAGAGCCAATGAGATCTGAGGCTGCACTAAGAGGCTGCTGAATGGTGTCTTCCTAACTACTTGGAAGTAACCAAGGAAAACTGCTCAAAATAAGGAGAGATACAGTGAAACAGGATGAGAATTTTTTTGTTTCTTTTTTTGGTCACACAGCATGGCATGTGGGGTCTTAATTCCTCAACCAGGGGCTGAACCCATACCCTACCTGCAGTAGAAGCACAGAATCTTAACTACGAGACCACAGTGAAGTCCAAGAGATTAGAATCTTATCTGATGCTAATACTAAGACCTTAGAATCTGATTCACAATTTACTGGCTGTATTACGTAACCTCCCTAGGCCTTAGTGTTATCATGTATAAACTGACGATAGCTACCTTGTTGGGTTGTTGCGAGAATTAAACAAGGTGATTAGAACAGTGCCTGGCATATAGTATGCATTATGTAAGAAGAGTATGCGCTCATTATTATTTTTGTGGTGTTCTATCATTTATAAAATATTTTCATACACATGAACTCATCTGTTCCTCATATGAGGAAGCCAGAGGACTTACCATCTTTTGCTTACATTTGAAGAGACTAATGTTCAGATTATCCATTTTTCCCACTGGGACTGAGCTGTAAGAGACAGACTCACCCAACATCCCTGCCACACTCTGAAGCCTCAGTTCCTGGATGGGGGGGCGGCATACTAGGGCACAGCCAGGCTCTGGGCTAACAGGTTCCTCCCAGAGGACCCTTACCCAGGAGTTCCTTCAGCTCCCTTGGACCAGGCCTGGCTGGGTGTGAATTGGTGAAAGGTTATGGCTGAGTGCTTTGGGTCTCATCCCACAGGGAGGAACTCAGAAATCCGGGAGTGTAGAGGGAGAGAGTCCTCACACCAAAGGAGTTAGACCATCCGAGAGAAGTAACTAGAATGTCTAACAGAAGGGAGGAGACGGGTTGAAGAGAAAACAAAAGGTGAGGAGGAAAACAGGAAGGAGAGAAAAGGAAACAGAGATAAATGCTACGACGAATGGTCCAGCAGTTACTCTGAACCTGCGTGTGCTCTGAGCCAACCGCACCCCATTTACAGGGACGTTAGAAGAGAGGGTAACCCACTCCAGTGTTCTTGCCTGGAGAATCCAGGGACGGCGGGGCCTGGTGGGCTGCCGTGTATGGGGTCGCACAGAGTCGGACACAACTGAAGTGACTTAGCAGCAGCAGCAGCAGCAGAAGAGAGGGTGGGCGATGGAAGTGGCAGGCGGAGCATAAGAAAGGAGCCAAAATGGGCCAAGGGAGAATAGTTTATGGGTTCTGCAAGGATTCTACTTTGGGGTGTTCTACATTCTACCTCCTGAACTTGGTGTCCTGTTAACAGATCAGATTACGTGGATTGGTGCCCAGAATATATCAGTTTGGTTCCCTGAGAACACAGCATCTCTGGTGAATGGAAACTTTTCACCAATACCACATCCTCTTCAGAAAGTCTAGCTTGGGAAGCCAATTACAACAGAATCTGACCCCTCAAAAGAGATGTGGGTTTCTTTTTCTGATTTTTTTTGGAGACCAGAATTCCCAAACCAGAGAATGTCTCAGTAGGAAGTATATAATATGGTGGAGTTTGATGCCAAGGCTGACAGACAACTGAGACTGCCCTCATACAAATGACCCTGGGGCTCACAGCTCTCCAGACCTCCTCTCTCACCCAAGTGGGGAGGCGGTAATTAATGGTTATAGTAAGAACTTAGCTCTAGGGCTAAACAAAGACAAAGAGCAGCCAGGCGAGCCTTGCAGTCAGACATCTCTCATTGGAAGTAGTTGAGGGGGCTCTGAAAGTAGCCACAGGGCTGCAATCATCCAGATTTTTCCAACCCAGAGGACAGAAACTCAAACTGTGTCAATGGTGAGCATTCCAACTCCCCACACATTAGGAAGACATGCTCCGAGATGTTATGGGCTTTGTGGTAGCCCAATGGGAAGCCAGGACTAACACTCAGTCATTACTGTCACCTGTTGTAAAATGGCAAAAGCAAGCAGCAAGCCGCTGAGAGACAGGGTGAAGAGGAGAGGCCAGGGCAACCTGCAACCCCCTCTACCCCTCGGAAGGAGAGGACGCAATACCAGTACCTGCATTAGGACGACGTCTCGGCCCACCAGCACCAGAGCAAAGCCGATATGACCACCAGGCCTACAAGAGGCAAGGAGAAGATGGGGGGATCGGGGGCGGGGGATGACTGCAACATGTCAAATGAGGAAGAGGCACGAGGAGAGACCAGGAGATGAGAGATGGTATAAAAAGACAAACACACATGAATCCAACAGATAATGAAGATGATAAAACAAAGGGAAGAGAGAAAGAGATTAAAAGGTTAAACAACAGGTCAGCAAGAGCAGTGGTGTTTCTTTTCCACAACTCGGGCCTGGTTCTTCTTGTAGGTGGCCTGCAGAAGATGCAAAACTGAACGGGTTAAAAGCAGCAGCTTAGGTCCAATTCGGGACCAGGTTTCTGGCTTGTCATATCCCACTTGTATCTTGTCAAGCCAGGGTTATCTGCACCAAGACATTTCCTGTGGATCAGTACCTCTGGCAAAGTGAAGCTCCAGGGAGTAAAGCTGGGCGCTCCAGATGTGCAGGATGTCTGCTCCGCCTGGGTCACTCTAGGAAGGGCAGTCTTCTGCCAGGCCACCTCGCCCTTTGTTAGCCACGTGTTTTGGCTGCTTTCCACCAAGTCTGTGTTCTGGGCTCTGGTCCCTACCATCCCCTAGGAGTCTGATGCTGTCATTGTGAGACAAAATGCACTAAAACAAGCTGACAATGGAGAAGGTCTAGTTGTGACTGCAACTGTCTTCCAGAGAGAAACTGGATTTGCAGGTAGTAACATATATGCCAGAGAAGGCAATGGCACCCCACTCCAGTACTCTTGCCTGGAAAATCCCATGGACAGAGGAGCCTGGTAGGCTGCAATCCATGGGGTCGATAAGAGTTGGACATGACTGAGCGACTTCACTTTCACTTTTCACTTTCATGCATCGGAGAAGGAAATGGCCACCCACTCCAGTGTTCTTGCCTGGAGAATCCCAGGTATGGGGGAGCCTGGTGGGCTGCCGTCTATGGGGTCGCACAGAGTCGGACACGACTGAAGCGACTTAGCAGCAGCAGCAACACATATACCAGTAGAGCTGCCTGTAAAAGAGGCAGGACCCATGGAGGCAAAGGGACATCTCCATAAGCAGACACAAGAAATGTACTAGATTTTGAAGTAGAAAAATCCAGGCTGCTGTCTAGAAAGATGGCACATGAGGCAAGGATATCTTTGAGGAGGAGGTTCTGAACAGGCATGTGGCGGGATATAAAGACCTCAAAGAAATGGAACCCTGCAGGAGGGGCTGAGCTTACTCCTACTTCCCACATCCTAAGTCAAGGTCCTCTGTCAAAAGATTGACAGAGAACTGTAACTGGGTCCTTGGCCCGTGCCACAGACTGACAGAAAATTCCAGAAAACCTTAAGAGTTGACTGGGACATCCCACCACAAGAGACTTACTTTCTTACCCTGTGTTCAAAGGGACAAAAATAATCAGTACTGTAAACTGAGGACTTCTTCAGATACTAATCAAACCTTTCAGAAATCAGAGCCCCCAGTTAACTTCAACCAGGGCAGAGATTCAGCTAGTATGTTCCTGTACAGATGTACCAGTTGTTAAAATATACAAATGTTTTTGTACCGTTGGTATGTTACCCAGGACACTCCTGTCCAACCTCCCAAGATCTGGTAACTAGAGGGTTAGGGCTCTGGTTGGCCTCCTGAGATTGGCCAACGGCCCCGCTGTACAGATGGAATGTCCCAGCACTTCTGATGGGCTCCGCCCCCTTCCTCATGCCTGTAATACTATATAGAACCCAGGAGGCACACCAGCCTCTCCACACCCCTCACGGCAACAGAAGTCAGCCCTAGGGGTGCACCCCGGGAAAGCAGGACTGGATGACTTGCCCCGGCTGACAGAAATGCCCATCAGTGTCCTCAGCGCAGCGCTAGCAGAGGGTGAAGAACCCTCCTGAAGTGACAAGGGCTACCTCATTGATGTAAGGAGGTGGGACTCCAACCAGCACACTGCGGTTCCCAGAAAAGGTGGTCCCCACCTCTACTCCCATTTCCCCAGTGTGGTGCCTCAGAGCTTCCAGCCTTTGTTCCTGCCAAAGTCCATCCAAGGGCTGGGCCACCCCCAAACACTGGCACTTGCAACCAAGATCCCATTTCCCACATGATCTAGCCTTCAGCTATGGTTACCTTTTTGCTCTCAGAAAGTTTGAGGGGGTTGCTTTCCTCTGAAGCTTCTTCGTCATCATCCTCCTCCTCCTCGTCTTCGTCCTTACCCTCCTGGCTGGGGAACTCTTCGTCTTTCTCCTCCTGATCGTCCTTGAACTTAACCTCTTTAGGACCTGATGGCTCAGAAACCATTCCGTCCTGGGACTCCTCCTTTGTTCCCTCCTTGACTTCCTCCTCCTTTTCCTCTTCTGTTTCCTCTTTCTTCTCCTCCTTTGTTGGACCATCCAAGGATGTGTGGCTGGCCTTATAGTACAGCACCACCTCCAGATTCTGTGGGCGGGGGCAGGACCGGGGATGCTGCTGTCACCTTCAGGATGATGCTCAACCACCTCGGGAACACGTGCTTCCTGGTGTGTCATGGTGCATACACAGTACTGTGTCCCAGGACCCAACTGATGCCCCTGTGCACCATGTGGAGGGTAGCCACACCCAACTTCTCTGTGCCTGTACTACACCTACCTGGGACTACAAACCTACCTGGGACCACACACCTACCTGGGACCACATGTCTATCCGGGACCACACCTACCTGGTACTATACCTATCCAGCTATTAGCCATTTCCAACAGTTCCCAGAGCTAAAGATCCTACATCTCAACTGCTGTTTCCTACCCTTGCATGGTGGCTCCTATTTTATCCAATCTTCTTCCACCTATGTGTACACAGGGCTTTGAATAAATTCCTTTCTTTTCATCCATTTGGTGCTTCTCTTGGGCATGTGATCTAGGAAAACAACCTCCCATCCCTCTACAAATTGCACTGGGCTACCTGAAACAGTCATCTAGCCTGGGGGCTAAAGCTCCAGATCCGAGTGGTCCGTATTCTACCCTCCCCTTGACCTCAAAAGAAAAGGGAGGACCAAACAACTACCAAGATGGATCTACTATAGACGAGTTAAGAGACCCCAGAAGCTTCTCTACAGTGACCTCATCTGGTCACAGTGGTGATGAAGATGAATTTTCTTCCCAGGATCTCTGTTAACTTCCTACTCGTCTGACTACTAAGGTTACTACTCACCTTCGTGGTCTCAAGGCCGCTCTCAGTACTCTCTAGGCTTGGCTTGGCCACCTTTTTATTTTTCACCCCATTGGCATTCTTGTTCATGTTCTTGTTGCCGTTCTTGCCCCTGATTTCCTTGGTAACAGAGGACTTCTTCTCTTTGAGCTGGCGGAGCTCTTCCTGGCAGCACTGTAGCTGCCCCTCCAGCTGCTCCTGCACGGCCAGGAGCCGCCCCTGCTCATCCATGCTGGCCTGGTACTGCAGCTGCAGCTCCCGCAGCTTGGCCTGCAGTTCTTTGATCTGTTGGTAGTGGAGAGCCCATTACCCGTGGCTGGGCCTACGTGATCAGTCTGGCCCCTGTCTGGGGGTCCCGGCCTCAGGATCTCCCTGCTAAAGCCCGGGGGGAGGCAGATAATACAGAAAACATGAAAACCGTGGAAAATGAGCCTCAAAAGCAGTTTTACAAAGAGGTTCTCCCTAACTTGAGGCACCTGACTTACATTTAGTGTAAGTCTAATGTGATAAAAAAAAAAAAGGATGACTTAAATTATGCTTTTACTATGAACTGGTGGGGGAATGACTGCTGGACTAACTGAACCATGGGACTTGACTCAGGCTATTTCTCTAACAGGTCAATCATTACTATAGGAACTGTGTCGTATCCTTCTGAGACCAGACTGGGCTCCTGCACCTTGCCCTGGAAACAAAGGCAACTGCCAACCCTGCTCACTACTCACTGGTTTTTGTCCTTCCTGGCTTCTGGCAGCATACTGTGGCCCCCGAGGTAGGTACCAACACTAAGCAACAGAGGCCCATGTGTTTCCCGCTCTCTGAGCCTCTCCCATGCATACAGTGACCCCCACTGGACAGTGGACTACTCCTGGTCAGAGTCAATGCCCTCTATCCCATTCCTAGGCATGCAGAGCACTCTGCTTGGTATTATGAGAAATCCAAAAGACCTGGCCCTGTCCTTGAGGGGCTTACAATCTAGTTAAAGAGACAAGGTGGAATACACACAAACTAAAGAAAATTGGCAGGTAAAAAAAATGCAACTCTACAGAAGTGCTCTAGGACAAAAGAGAGAACAAAATGGCAGAGGGGAAAAAAAAATCATTTCAAGAGGTCTTGATGATCAGTAAATTCCAGAACAGTGGGCGCCTGAGAAATGCCCGTCAGAGGCCCAGCAAACTGCCCTGCTGCCTGGGGTTCAGCCCCTGCTTTGTCCCTCCACCAGGAGGATGGCACCTGTAGAGAGCTAGCAGTGAGCTCCCATCTCACCCTCAGCCTCTCTGAAAGGACTCCAACCTCCTTGGGTTCTGGAGACACCTATGAGAAGCCCTGCCTCGCTGAAAGCAGTTACCTCATTCTTATCCTTGTCGTTTTGGGAGGCGACGGGCTTCTCAAGGCCTTCCATGCACTCCTTGAATTCCTTCTCGCAGGCATCCAGCTCCTCCTTGAGCTCTTTCTGCTCATCCAGCAGCTTCTTCATTCGCTGCTGCAGCAGCGTGTGCTCTTCCTGGCTGAGCTGGTACATGGCCTGCACACCCTGCAGCTTGATCAGCACCTTGGCGACCACGTCCTCAAGGTGCTGTGGAGGGCGAGGAGTGAGGAGGGCACCCTGAGGAGCCCCTGCCCTCCACCCGCTCTCTTCGCTGGGCCCTTTTTTCTCATGGGTACAAAACACTGGCCGAAAGGATCTGAAGCTGCCCAGGGGGAGAACACTGGATTTCTTCCCATGAAGAGCACATGACTGTGTTGATGAAAAGTCCAGAATCTTAGACTTCCGTCCAGATGGAACTGTATCTCCACAGGAAGTGGGAAGAGCACCTCATTCATTTCCTGACGGTCACCCAGCTCAGCTCTCAGCCCGCTGCCCACTTCACCTCTCGGGCCCTTCCCCGTGGCCTCTCCTAATGAGACAAGAACCATTGTCCCCTGTCTGACCGGACACCTGACTGCCTTTACCTCCACATCTCCAGGCTTGGCCAGCTCGTCGTCCATGCTGCTGCTGACGTAACTCTTGTGACAGGTGTCGGAGCTGCTGCTGCTGCCATAGCTCCTCTTATAGGTGTCGGAGCTGCTGCTGCTGCTGCTGAGGTAACTCCGCTGATAGGACTCGCTGGCACTGGTGCTGCTTTCGTAGCTCTTGAGGAGGCTCTCTTCACTGGCCTGGCTGCTGCTGTAGCTCTTCTGGTAGCCCTCATCGTCATTGATGTTGCAGCTCTTGTGGCAGTTTTCGTTGCTGGTGGTCGTGCTCGAATAACTCTTCCTGTAGGAGTCCAGGCTCATCTTGATTGAAGGGGACTGGTCTTGGAGCAGCTGCATTTCTTCCAGACAGAGCTGCAGGTCGGCCTGCAGCCTCTTCCGCTCCTCCAGAAGCCGCTCCTGCTCCTGCTGCAGCAGCTCCTGCTCAGTCTCACTGGCCTCATACAGCTCCTGCAGGGCCTGCATCTGGGCAATGATCATCTTGGACTGGCGGGAGTGGGTGGAGAGACACCAGCGTTACTTCAGACGCTGTGGTCCTTCCAGTGGAACCCCTCCTGGTGAGGATGTCTGATATCCCAGGTCAGGAAATGGCACACCTGGCCCTCCCAGCTCACCGCAGCCCAGGACTTCCACTTAGCCTGCAGGTACCTGGCATGTTTCAATTTCTTACTCACTGGAGAAAATCTCCTAGGGCAGACACTCCGCAATTTCTGGGCTCTCATTTCCCCCGGCTGCTATGCTCTGGTAACCTCCTCTCTCCCTGGAGCAGCACTGAGTGGGTCTCAAGGTCACTCAGCCTCCCTTCTCTTTTTTTAGTCAGGTGGATCCATTATCCTGACCTCTGGGGCTCAGTCCCCTCCTCCACTCCCAATTCTAAAATCAGCCCTGGCCACGAACATGAGCATATGAAGAACTCCTCCCTTGGAAGATGAAGACTTCCAATCAGGGTCTCACTACGAGCCCCTCTCCTGCCTCAATGCCAAATCTGGCTTCTGGGCATGCTTTCTGGGCCCTCTGGGTCTGGCTCCTTGGCAGCTGATGCCCAGGATGAGATCTGATCAGTTAAGGAAATATTTTCTATTTCCTGGTCTGGTTCCTGGTCTCTGTTATCCAGGCTGAAATCGGATGCCCCTGGAACCTGATCAACCAAATCGCAGGGTTTGGACTTCTGCTGCTCTATGCATCTATCTGCCTGTCTAGGCTAATATCTGAACAAATTGATCTCACTTAAATGGAAACTGTCTTCCTGCTCTTCCTTGCCTACACTGAGGCCTCAGACCAAATGCATCTCCCAATCCCGAACATACTTGTTTAGAAATTTCCACCAATATGACCTCAGAGGCCTGACCACTCACTGGTGTTTGAGACACATGGATTCTCTAGTCTAACGCCTCTGACCTGGCTGTTACTGCTGCAAAGTTCCAATCCAATGAAGACAGTGAGGTCAGTACCAAGAACCCCATATGCTGGGAATTTCTCTCTTAGAAACAAATGGCCCCAGATATGCCTCATGTAGAACACCAAAAGGTTACAAATTTGGATCACTGGAAAGTGAACTTCTCAATCATCAACCAGCTCATGAGGAAAAGACAACATGTTTAGAGTCAGTCCTAAAGAACCCAAACAAACACTAGGTTGCTCTACTTCCAACTACATCTGGAAAATGAGGTATTAAAGAGACTGAGTTCAAAGTATCAGGAGATCACAGACTTCCTGATCATCACAGTGCTTCAGGTGGGCATCCATCTGGAGGAGCAGCTCAGGCCAGACCTAAAGCTGTGACTAAGGAGCCCATGAGTGGGCTTCAGCTTCCTCTCTGCTCCTGGCCCAACAGGCCTTCGGAACTCAGACCCTGCTATGGAGCACCTTTCCCTAGCATACTGCTGCCCCCAGAACTGTCTCCCTGCCTCTTGCTATGGTTACCTTGTTGTGACCACACTTCGAGGACTTAGGCCATTTGGGATCCTCGGGATTCTCCAACACTTCCCGGAAGCTGGACTCCTTGAAACGGTGCAGCGCTCCTTGCAGTTCTAACTGTTCTTTTACTATGTTCTCTTGGTTCTGTATCAGTTTCTTCTGCTCCTCCTGCATGCCTTGGTAGAGCATCTGCACCTCACACAGGTCCTGTAACTTTGTGAGAAGCTCCTGACTCTGTGAGGTGGAGTGGAAGGAAGTGGGCGGCACTGTGATAGTTACACGGAAAGACCTCTGCCTCCTTCCCTCTGGGGACCCTTCCCTCAAAGGAGTTGGCTTTGCTCAGCCCACTTGGGATAGGAGGGGAGTCTTTCTACACAGACCTGCCAGTGGAGGAGTTAAGACCTCCTGTGGGTGGATGTCTTTTGCTTTTTACAAAGTGATTTCAAGGACATTTTCTCCAGATGGACTAAATATCTAAAATGCTGGACAGATTCCAGAGTTGAGGTTGTATTTCAAGATTTAAAGCCCTAATCGGCTATATTGAGCAGTTTTGTGTGAGGAGACTGGTGAGAAAGTGAGGAGTTAAGACAAAGTTCCTTTTGCATCCTTTCACTTCTCCTCAGGTCGCTCACATCCGGGAAGGGCCTCGCAGCTGACGGCCGCCCTGGCCGCCATTACCTTATGGAAGAGACCAGACTTGGGGAGTGGGAACGTGAGCCTGTGCAGCTCTTCTTGTAGCTGGCCCTGCTCCTCCTGCATCCTCCTCTGCTCCTCCAGGAGCTCGCACTGCTCCATCTGCAGCTGTGCCATCTCCTTCTGGCTGGCTTTGTAAGTCTCCTGCAATTCTGTCAGTCTGAAGAGCAGCGCATCACACTGTGGATGGGGCGGGGCACGCAGGGTGGTCAGCGGACCACGCCTGTGTTCTGTTCTGTGATTCTCCAGGATCTCCCGCCCTGTGGTCACCTTAGACTGATCACCCCAAGCCCCACTGCGCCCCCTAGAGGCCTAGATGTTGAACGGGAACCCCAGCAGGCGGCTCAGGGCTGAAGTTTGGCTGTGCTGGATATTTTGCCTACTAGTCCTCTCTGAGGGTGGTTTTCAAGAGAGTGTTGGCAATGCCCCTCCCTTCTTACCTCCCCCTTGCTTCTTTCCTCTGGTGAAGACCATTTTCCCACCGTGCTGGGAATTCTAGTTTTCCAGTTGTTTCTATAACTGATTATGTTCCTTACCAATAAGGATGTACTTTCACCCTAATTTCCCCCCATATTTGTTTTCATCATCAGCTTTAAAAATCTTTAGAGAAGTATGAACTATTGCTAAGCTGGGGTTGAGAAGACTAAAGTATCCTATGACTCCAAAAACCCAATCTTCTAGTATCAGACTAGTCTCAATGCTCTTTTAGGACTAGAGAAAAGACTGCCTCTGTGTGCCAACATCCTTCTCCCTTCCTATGGTCCCCTCCCCTAGTAGAGGAAGTGATGAGCGGGATATGGACCCCCTGGCCCTCTCAATGGAGTCGGTGTGGCGGGAGAAGGGAAAGTGAGCCTGGGTGTAGAAAGGCAGGTGGACTACTAGGGCAGCCCAAAAAACATCTCCAGCTCTGTGTCTTCGGAAGGCCTTCCCCTGGAGACATAGCCTGCTGTGGCAGGAGCAAATGAGTATTCTAGCAGTATTTTGCATCATGTGTTGACATTTTTCCATTTCCTGCCAGTGATCAGGAGCTGAAAGTACTCAATAAGGCTAATTAATAATGACTTGCATTTTACACACTATGGAGAAAAGGGAAAGTGAGGAAGGAAGGCCTTATTGATCACCAGGATTTTTCACTAAAACAAAGTGAGGTAAGAGTAATATTCTGCTCAATTTAAAAAGGGTAAGATTTGAGTTGAGAATTTAACTACTCTGAAGTCATGGAATAAATCCTGGAAAAGCCCAGGTTCTTCTAATAACAATCAGCACTCAGGGCACCAACCATGCCTTCTGACAAGAGCAGCTACAATCTGCCTCAGAAAACTGGACCTTCTCTTTCTAGTTCTAACAGTCATAGTTGTGCATATGGGCCTACGTGTATGTTCTCCTCCACAAATGACAGGATTTCACTATAGTTCTAAAAATAAAGTATAAAGTCTACACTCATGGAATCATGTGTAAAACCTTCAGGTGTTCAGACTGGACCCAGATGTATTGATTCTACTAAGCTGTAGCTCAGGCTCAAAGTGAAGGTCAAGTCAAAGTTTTAATGTTAACAGCATGGGTTCTGTCTCTGTTCCCTGCCTTTCCACACTCAGCTGTTGACTGGACAGGAAGTCCATCAAGCCTTTCGTTTGCATGACTTCATCTCTTGCCCCTCTACTTCCTCTCTCCAAGGCTTGGGAGACCTCACCTGTCTTAGTTACAATTACCTTATTAGCACACTTCCCTTTGTCCTCTAGGATGGACTGGGTGCTCCTGAGCTGCTGCAGCTCCTGCTGGCAGAGCAGGAACTCCTGCTCCAGCTGGTCATACATGTGCTTCTGCCGGTCCAGTGTTTCCTGGCTGCACTGGTACAGCCGCTTCGTCTCCTGCAGCTGGGCGTGGACCTCTGCACTCTGGGGTGGGGAGGCAGACCCCGCCATTATCCCCAGAGACCCATGGCCACACTCTCTCCTCTCGGGCAGGGGCTAAGGGGGTCCTACCCTGTCCTTTCCAGGTCTAGGGGGGAACTCCCTGAGATGGACGAATCCCTAACAGGCTCTCCACAGATACTGGGGGCTTCCTCTCTGGGGAGGCAGGGAAGGGAAAGGGCCTCCTTTCTACAGTCATTTCGGACTTAAAATCACAGGAAGCCGAGTGTGTTGTGACCCTCTGAGGTCACCTTTCCACTGGGCACAGTCATAGTTGTGTATATGGACCTACATATATGTTCTTCATGAATGACAGGATGTGATTATGGTTCTAATAGTAAGGTATAAAGTCTCCTCACCAACAGCTCCTCCATAGAACTACCATCCTTTTCTCCTGCGGACCCAGCCTCTCATGGGAGGGTCTGCCGGGCTACCTTCTCCCTCACCTGAAGCTTGTTTTACCTTCTCGCTGCTCTCCTGGTAGGTGGTCACAACACCCCTGAGGTGCTGCACCTCGGCCTCATGGCAGCGCAGAGTGTCCCGCAGGTGCTGCTGCACGTCCAGCAGCTTGTCCTTCTCACATGAGATGCTCTGGCACTGCAGCTGCAGCTTCTGTAGCTGGCACTGTAGCTCCTGCGGTGGAGGGGGCCTGGGGCAGTGCCTCTGTAGTCCTCCACCCACTCACTCTTCTGCTGGAATCGCCCTCAGACACAGTCTGAGAATCCACTGGTCCCTGCCCTGCGCTTACACGCTGCCCTCTGGTCCAATGGGGGACTCGAGGGCAGCTGGAGTCCTGGACCTGCAGTGCCATACAGGTGGCAGCTGGAGCTATTTCAACGCTCTACTCTTCTCCCCACCCTGCCCAAACCTCTTGGCACCTGAGCAGCCCCTCATCTCGGGTTGCTGTTACCTTCTCACTCTGGCTTTCTACTGTGCTTTTCATGACTTTGAGCTGCCGGAGCTCAGCCTGAAGTTGTAGCTGCACCTTCAAGAGCTCACTCTGTTCATCCTGGCTAGCATCGTACTTCTGCTGCAGGGCACAGAGTCTGGTCTTCAGCTCCTCGTTCTGTGGTGGGGAGGATGTGGGAAGAGTGGTTACTCTCAGAAATCAGCAGACCCCTCTCCACACCAGAGTGGTTCTTTTTGCCGAGCAGACATCTTGAGGAGCTCCCCTGGGCATTAGCGTTTAGTTTCTT
The DNA here is from genome assembly GCF_003369695.1 of Bos indicus x Bos taurus. Classification (NCBI taxonomy): domain Eukaryota; kingdom Metazoa; phylum Chordata; class Mammalia; order Artiodactyla; family Bovidae; genus Bos; species Bos indicus x Bos taurus. The sequence goes on from NC_040079.1 coordinate 26,966,453, forward strand.
CTCTGCAGCAGACGCTCCATCATGACTACCATTCTAGAATGCAATGCTGTGTGACTTCTCCACTTGCTCTCCAGTTGGCCGTACCCCTGGCTGCAGGCCAAGAGTCAGTAGAGTGCAGCCCACCTCTGCCTTCATCCTCCCTGGAAGCGGTAACTCCAATCGGGCCCTTCTGCCCTCCCCTGGTGCCCAGCCCTATCCGTGTTTACCTGGGTGACACTGTGGGACGTCTGAAACCGAAGCACCTCATTCTGTGCACACTTGAGCTCCCTCTGCAGCCGCCTCTGCTCCTCCTCGCTGGTCCGGCGATGGTGATGTAGCTCTTGCAACTCACAAGTCAATTTCTTACACTGTGTGGGAAATGGAACAGGAAGCCTGAATTACTACAGGGACCATATGAACTCTGGGAATGGACCTAGGCAGAGTATGGCAGTACTTTTACTGGAATATTCCATGAAAGGCACACAAGTGAGACCCCAGAGTCTGATCTCTTGCCATAGCACCTGTCTCCCTTGTTGACCTTGTGTCTAAGGAGATGCTGCTGACACAGGCCAGGAGAAGGTAAGAGCGAGGCAGTGAAGGAGCTGGCCTTTCCCTACCTTGCTCTGCATGTCATGCATCTGCTCCTTGGCTCCCAGCAGCTGCTGCCGCAACAAATGCATTCCAGGATCGGGCTCCAGGAAATCCTCTTCTGAGGTCTGAGACTCTGCTGACCTCATAGTCCGTAGCGTTTGGGACTCCAGCCACCTTTCTGTTGCTCTTCGTGTCCTGTAATTCAGAACCCCAGAGCCACATTCGGGAGAGCGTTCTGCCCAGCACAACCGGCCAAGTATGCCTGGTCCTGATGCCTTCATTTTAGGCAAAAGACAGTTAAGGAGCCTTCTCTTGTGATTTACCTCTCAAACACACTTGAAGGATGACAGAAAAAGTCCCCAGCACCTCAACCTGCAAAGGCATGTCTGGCTCTGAGAGACCCTAAGGGTACTAGTCGAGTCAGGCTCCAGGCTGGGACTGGAGTGAAGCCAGCTCCAATTTGGAAGCAGTGCATCCTTAGACTGGATCAAGTCTGGGAGGACAATAAAGGACTTGCTTCTCCTCTACTCCAGAGCAGAGCCAACCAGACCTAACTGCCTATAGTGGAAGAAAATGAAATTTCAGAACTCGCCCAGCTCTAGTCCTGAGACATCTGGTTGGATCCCCATACCTGCTTCTCAGCAGTATTCAAACCCTTCAAATACCATGGGAAAGACCAGCTCTCCCACAGTGGAGGAAGGCTGGGGAGCCTGACATCTGCCTTCGGTGGTTCTACTCAGGGAATAGCCCTGTCCTAAAGAGCCCTGTGGGCCTGTGGGCTGTACCTCTCACTCTCCAGATCTGCAAGCTGCCCTGTGAGGCTGCTGTTGCTCTCCTGCAGGGCCCGGTACTCCTCGTTCAGGAAGTGGTAACGTTCCCGCAGTTGCTGCAACTCTTCTGCAGAGGACAGGCGGAGAGGTGAGACCCCAGGGAGGAAGCACAGATGACCAGCCCCCAGTTTTCTAGCCCAGAAATCTGGCTGCAGAAAGCTGAAGAGTTTCTTTTTCTAGAGACAGATGAGATACCCCATGCAGAGGTTTAGAAGACGGGGCCCAGAAAGTTTCAAGTTGCAATGGGTCTTTGTCCTCTTTCAGTGTGCTGCCCTTATTTTCAACTTCCCAGAAGACTGGCCCTGGGTGTCCATCTTCAAAACTTCAACCAAGAGGGCCGGGGGGGGGGGTGCGGAGGTGGCAGGGGAAACAAGCAAAACCAACCAAGACAGCGTCTTCAGATTTTTAGGAGCTTTTGAGGGTTTAATGAATTAATTGTGAGGGTTTTTGGTTTATTGTATTTAAAGTTCCCATTCAACTGTTTATGGTTATTGTCCTTACACTTTTAGTACAAAAAGCTGAGAGTGTGAACTGCCAGTCCTCAGCTTTCAGAGACAACCCAGGCATCCTTGCACTTCTTGTTGTCCTTTTACTTCCTTTATCATCACACCCAATCCATCGGCCTGCACATGGTCAAGAATTCTTTCTAATGATCTTTTTTATCTGCCAGCAAAAAAGCTCACCACAACTGAACCCACAAATTATACATCCACAAGCATCAGCAGAGATCTGGTTAAAATGCCCAGCACAGATCCTAAGTTCCAGATACCAATACTTTTTCATGATGTGAAAATAGAAACACACATATCTGCTTTGTTTTTTCATGATGAAGAATTAATTCTCTCAGAATACTAATTCTGCTGATGTTTAAAGAACACTAACTTGCTCCAGTTAGAGCCCAAGGCCTATCTTTCCCACTCTAAGAGTCAACACCCTGACATTCACTTCTAGTGTTCCTTCTTTAGTCCACTCAAAAGTTTTCGGCATACTCCAGATTACCGTAGAAGGAAGGAAGGAAACTAATCTTTAATAAAAGCTAACCATGTGCTAAGCATTAGACCGGATGATTCCCGCCTTGGCGTTAGTTGTGTGTGAGTGCTTTCAGCATACTAGGCATTTCATTTAATCCCCAAAAAAGCCCTATAAGGTTTTCTTTCTTTCTTCCTTTTTAAATAAACTTTTAGTGTTAGAACAGTTTTTGATTTACAGAAAAGTTGCAAAGATAGTGCGAAATTCCCTGGGAGTATTTTCACCCAGCTTCCCCTCTTGTTAACATCTTTCCATGGGTACATCTGTCATGAGTAAGGAATGAACACTGGTATATTACTGTTAACTAAACTCTATATTTTATTCAGATTTCTCTACGTTTTCTCTAAGGTCCTTTTCCTGTTCCAGAATCCCATCCAACTATAAAGTTTTATTAATCAATTTTCACAGCTATGGAAACCATGAGATAATAACCAGGCTAAGTTTATCCTGCTAATTAGCAGAGCTGAGATTCTGAACAGCCCAAGCCTTCCAACTGTGTTAACCTCCTTCTCAGAGTATATCAGTCCAAAGGCGCTTCTGAGAAGCCTGTTACAGCTGGGAAAACTTGAAGTTCTTTTGATTCCTTGTTGACTGCCTTTGCTTGACCTGGCCTAGTACAGGGCCTCCCATTATACTCAGATCATAAATCTAGCCTCAGAATAAAGGCAAAGTCTCTGATGTCATGAAGCCTAGCAACTCACTGGGAGACTCTGAGCAGAGCTCTAAGCTTTTGTGTACCTCATGTATTACTAGAAATAACCTCTGTTCCTCTCCAGCTGTCTTGTGCTCTGGTTTGTCGCCCCCTAAAACTTCTACTTGGGGAAGGCTGTGTGCAATGCTGTGCTTAGTTGCTCAGTCATGTCCAGCTCTTTGTGACCCCATGGACTGCAGTCCACCAGGCTCCTCTGTCCAAGGGGCTTCTCCAGGCAAGAATACTGGAGTGGGTTGCCATGCCCTCCATTCAGATTCTTTACCATCTGAGCCACTAGGGAAGCAGGAAGGGCTTTAGCACAGGCAAATCAACAAATGATCGATGGCTCTGTGAGGAAGAATTCTCAGGGGACATCTCCATGGTACTGTTTCTTATACCATCATAGATTGGTTACATGACCTCAAGCTTTTCTCTCTTACAGTCTTGAATCCCACCTAGAAGTTTCTTCTACAGGTTCCCAATTCATGATCTAAGCCCACCTTCTCGCAGCCTAGCTCCCTCTGCTTGATTTGACTCACAGACCGGGAGGAGGGCTCACTTTCTCATACCTTGCATCTCAGAGAAATCTGAGAGACTGAAACTATTGGAAGGGTCAGAGTTCTTCATGTCTATTTCTGCACGGAGGGAGGTGATCTCCATCTCGTACTCTCCTCGGATTCGGTCCATGTCCTCGAGTTCATTCTGCATCCGGCAGATGTCCTCCTGCAGCGAGGCTATGTCACTGTCATGTTCAGTCGCGGAGTCCTCCGCTGCTTGCCGCAGAGTCTGGATCTCAGCCCGGGCTAAGTGCAACTCCTGTTCTATTTCCTTAAGTTCACATTCCTTTTCACGCTCTAACAGGGAAATCTCCTCCCGCAAGGACCGAAGCTCACCTGCAAAGCCCAAAGATGATATTGAGATGATCAAGAGGATAACCAACCGTATTCTAGAGGCACAAAGTTAAAAGGCAGGTTTATTTCTTATCTGGAAACTCCTGACAACCTGGTCTCTACCCCATCAGAGAAGTACAGCTTCACCTGATGTGGAATAAAGGGAATACCTAAGAGAACACAGTCAATCTAGGTAGTAAGGTACAATAGGAAAGCAGATCTTGAGGCTTTGCATCAAAAACAAATTAGGCAAAAAAAAAAAAAAAAAAACCCCAAAGACAAACAACAACAACAAAAAAACAAATTAGGCTACCCCAAGCAAAAAGTATTAGGTACTTCTAAGAAATCACCTAACAGTTAAAGACCAGACCTAATTTTTAGCATTTTACTTATGCCCTGAGTCTTCCCAAAAAGTATCTTACTAAAAAAACACTTATAGATTATTCTCATCTATTCAGTCTGGGAGCTTAGAAATTACAGAGGCTCAGATTTTCCACGAACTGCTTGTGTTAAGTGCTGGTACCAAAACAATGTGTATTTAGAGCTCACAGCTGAAATTCAAATATAAGCTCATAGCAAGGTAACCAAACAATGGGGAAATAAACTAGATGCCAATTAATAAGGGATTGTTTAAATTGAAGAAGATGAAATAGAATATTGGCTGCCATTTAAAAGAAAGTGGTAGATCTATAGAGAAAACATGAAAGGGTTTCCATAATATACTAACTAGAAAGAAAAATGAGCTGTAAAATACATGGTATTATCCATTTTTGCAAAAATATTTATACGTATAGTATATAACACAAATATATAGAGACATAGAAAAGGGTCTGGAAAGATAGAAGTCCTCAACCATAAAACACAGTTGCTGCTAAGGAATGATTTAGCATGTGAGAGGGACTTTTACTTTCCACATTATATATATCACTGCTTTGATAGTTTTCACAACAAGCCTATATTTTATAATATGTTCTAATGTACAAAATAAACATGTCAGAGCTCTCAGTATCTGTGAAGCATCTCAGGGTTTCTGAATAGAGGTACTCATTGGGAATCAGGAGAACCTAAATGTGGAGCAAGAGTAAAAAGATATTGCCACCAACACAGAATTCAAAATTTGGGGGTCAGGATTAGGAAATTAGGATTCAGTTAGGAGGGTCAGGACTTTCCCACAAACTCTTTGCAAGGCAGCCTCTCCCTAACCCTTGCCCCCAACTCCCTTCAGATTTCAACCTTCCCTAGCCTCTACCCCAACCTTCTCAATAAATTAAGCGAAGTCTTTCATTAAATGCTCTCATAGCCCCTTGTACTTTGCAGCGTGTGTGTTATTAAAACGCTGGCCTCCCCTTCACTTGCAAGCTTCATTAAGACAGGAATCGTGTCTGTTTTGCTCACCATTATAGCTCCAGGATCTGCCAGAGACCCTAGCATAATGTACTCAATAAATATTTGCTGTATACATGCATAAATGAGGCAGGGGATACATCTAGTTCACAAACTTTTACTGAGGACTACAGGTGCAGAATTGTATGTTTGGGTATTAAAAACAAACAAACACTAGAACAGAAAATGGAGGTTTGACTAGAAAAACTTGGACATACTACAGACATAAACGCTGGGCCGATGGGGAGTCCGGAGGCATGGGGGAAGGTCTCTGGCCCTACACTGCCAAGCTCACAGGTGCGGTTCCGGGCACACCTTTTGCCAGTCTTCCTTTCTCTGCAAGCATCCTAGCTGTCTCCTCTACTTAGTCTACTCAACAAGTATTAGTTGATCACCTCTGTGCCAAGCCCAAACATCTCTGCTTAGATTCTCTGACTTCCTTCCTATTCGAAGGAAACAAAGTCCTTGCCCTTTTTACTACTGAACAGTCTGCCCCTTGGAGCATATAGCCTAGTGGGGGAGACACACAAGTCACTGGCCATTAGGATAAAGGCCCGGGTGGGTTTTCTGTCAGAAACCTCCACTTCCCCACTCTGCCCCTGATGTTCAGGTTCAAGTATCCCTGAGGTTTTCCTCTATGTCTTTAAAAAAAAAAAAAGGACATTCTCAGATCCACTGAATGACGGAGGGTCAACCTTGAAAAGCTCTTAATTAGAAACACACAGGGGCAGCGGGGTGGAGCTTGCGGACACCAGGGAGGACCTTATCTGGAGGCTGGGCTGGGCGGCCCCTTACTGGGGCGGCCTCGCTAGGAGTTGGAAAGGCCGGACCGGGGTGCTGAAGAGCCAGCGCCGGTTGGCAGTGAGACTGGGGCTATCGGGGCGACGCCGAAGGCCCTGGAGCCGGACGAGGGGCACAGAAAAATCACTTCTCACTCACTGGTTATGGCCTCCATCTCACTGGCCCGCCCCTCACCAAGCGGTCTCTCTGGGCGGGGCCTCCCGCCGCCGGCCGGTCCCAGCCCCCGAAGGGCTGTGGCGGCCGGAACGGCCTCTCAACACCAGCTACCTCTGAGGCCGCGCGCGCCCCCTCTTGGCGGAAACGGGCAACGCGCGTGCGCAAGGACTCCTCCGTGGCGTGGGCTTTGAGTGCCTGCCCCAAACCTTCCCTCATAGCTCAGTGGGTAAAGAATCTGTCTGAAAGGTAGGAAACCCGGGTTCGATTCCTGAGTCGGGAAGATCCCCTGGCAAAGGAAATGGCAACCCACTGCAGAATTCTTGCTTGGAGAATCCCATGGACAGAGGAGCCTGACAGGCTATAGTCCACGGGGTTGCAAAGGTTGGACATGACTTAGTGACTAAACCACCACCACCCAGACCTGCAGCACCCCCCCCACCCCCACCACCACCCGCCGCCCCATCCCACCCCTGGGCTTACGTGAGGTCTAATGCTCTAGCGGATCCTTTCTTTCATCATACCAACATGATCCAGTGTGACCCATCCCCCAAAAACGAAACACCAGGAGCTGTCCCTTGACTTCTTTTCCGTTGTTTCTCTGCTTCTCTCCAAGACAGGACTACTGGAATTATGCGTACTCAACCTTCTCCATTTCACTTCCCCTTTCCTCTTCAAGCTCAGTATAGTCAGGCTTCTATCTTCACTGAAATGTCTCAGAGCCCTCCGTCTTGCCCAAACCAATGGCCGTCTTACTTAGCAACTTTTGACAGCGCTGATCACTGTCTCCCTGAAGCACTTTCTGCTCTTGGCTTCCAGGTAACCAAATGCTTCAGTGGTTCCTCCTACTTCAGTCTCTGTTCATTTCTCCTTGCCTGTGAGACTTTTAACTTTCAGAGCATCCCTGGAACCCTTTTCTCTCCTTTTCCTGTATCTCTCCATGTGATTTCACTGTGATCTCCCATGGATTCAAATGTAATCTATATGCTAATGACTCCCAAATTTATATCCTCAGTCCTGATTTCTCCTCTGGTTCTGGATTCATATATCCAGCAGCTTCCTTTAATATATTGACTTAGATGTCAATAGCCATTTCAAACTCAACATGTAGAAAACATGTCTTAAAGGGTTCTCCTAGCCCTGAAATTTGTTCCTTGTCAAGTTGTTCGCATTCCAGTAGATGACACCACCATCCATTCAGTTTCTCAAGGCAAAGTCATCTTTCATGCCTCTCTTATCCCCCAATCCAATTCAGCAAGTCCTGAGAGCTCTAAATTTCAAATTGTATTCTCAATCATCTCCATTTCTACTGCTCTAATCCAAATAACCATCATTTCTTTGCTGGACTATTGCAATTATTTGCTGACCAGACTCAACTGTTTTGACTCTTTTCTTGTCATTCAATTTCCACAGAGTAGCCAAAGTATTCTTTTAAGAATGTAAAGTGGATCATATCCCTCCAGCCCTGGCTAATACCCTCCCATGTTTTCCACTATACTTAGAATACAAGTCAAACCTCTCAGCTGGCTTATAAGGTCCTCTGTAATCTGAACTCTCCCACTTCTCAGAACTCTCTCTTAGCAAAATCCCCCACAAACACTTTGCTCCAGCCATGATATCCCTCAAACACATGAAGCTTATTCTTGCCTCTGAGCTTCTGCAGTTGCTAATTCACCTGCCTGGTGTGCATGTCCCTCAGATCTTCTTCATGATTCAGGTCTTAGTTCAAATGACCCCTTCTCAGACATTTCTAACTACTCTATCAAAAATACACTTCCATCTTACCCCCATCCACATCATATTGTTATATTTTCTTCCTGAACTGATGGTGTTTGTCTGTTTTCTGCCTTTCCCATCAGAATGTACTCTTCATTAGGGCAGGGATCTGATCTATGTTGTCCATAGCTAGTCCTCCAAGTATACAGGCACTCAATAAATGGTTGATAAAGCATATAAGTCAGCCCTATTTTACAGCTAAGGAACTGAGTCTCAGAAAGATAAAAGTGACTTGCTCAAGATCACAAAGCTTGTTATGTGCCAGAACTGGGCTCAAGAATCTAGGTGACCTGAGAAACAATGCTCACACTCTTTCCCCAGAGCAACATGGCTCCTGCAGTTTCTCTCCCTCCCTGAATGGCAATCCACTCCAGAATTCTTGCCTTGAGAATCCCATGGACAGAGGAACCTGGTGGGCTACAGTCCATGGGGTCGCGAAGAGTCGGACACGACTGAGCGACTAACACTTTTACCTCCCCACCACCTCAGCACCTTTATTGTCTACTTTTCCTGTTTTATTTTCTACCTTTGCTTACGTCTTCTTTCCCTCCTCTTTCCCTCCTCCTCTCCCACCTTGGCTTGCTCCTCTCCAGGCCTGCTTGCCAGCCTTCCTTATTTTTCCATTTATACTTCTCTTTTGGCTTGATCTCAGTTCTGCCTGGAGAGTCCCTGCAGTTTTCTAGGGCAGCTCCCCAAAACCTTCCCAAAGCCCACAGATGTAACAAAACCTGCCTCTTTATTTGGTGGCACAGTGGACTGTAGGATGCCTGCCTTGCTGCTTCCCAGAGACGTGGGCGTTAGAAACAAAAGGGCTTTGGGGGCCACTAGGCTGCAGTCCATGGGGTCGCTAAGAGTCTGACACGACTGAGCGGCTTCACTTTCACTTTTCACTTTCATGCATTGGAGGAGGAAATGGCAACCCACTCCAGTGTTCTTGCCTGGAGAATACCAGGGACGGCGGGGCCTGGTGGGCTGCCGTCTATGGGGTCATACAGAGTCAGACACAACTGAAGCGACTTAGCAGCAGCAGCAGCAGCAGCTCGGTCCTCAGTAGCAAGAGAAGTGTTCTCATCTGAGTCCCGTCCTGTCACTTCTCATTGGCTCACCACTCTTCCCATGATGCTCTTGGAGGGATGGGGGAAAAAGTAATATGGTTTGCAATTCAACCCTGACTACCTACCCCTGGCACTGACCAGGAGAACAAAGAAAAAGGGACGAGAAGGGGAGAGACTGAGGGGAGAAGAGGGAGTTAGCCTCAAGGAAAGGGGGTGAAATGGGAGGGCAAAAAAAGGGAAGGAGGAGGGGGACAGAAGAGTCAGTTAGAGGTGCCAAAAAAAAACAAAAACGGAAATTAAGAGGGTAATGGAGAGATGAGGAGAAAAGGGTAAGAATAGTAGAAGAAAGTGAGGAGAAAGTACCGAGTTCGGCTCCATTGGTCTGCTGTGCCTCTGCTAAACCCTCAAGACACAAGTACTCAGATGACTGCCTACCCGCCAGTCCAAGTGCAAGAAATTACCTTGGAGCTGCTGGATCTGCTTAGTGAACACCTCTGCCTGCTGGGCGCTGGCCATCCGCTCATCCTCCAGGAGCCCTGCAGGGACAGGGGAGCTGGTGTCAGGCTGGGGACCCAGTGCCTTTGGGCCCAAGCCCTCCAGCCCCATCACAGGTGCTCACCCTGCAGCTCCAGAGAGTCATCCTCGTGCTGCCCTGCCAGCTCCCGGGTCTCCTCCAGTTCTGCCACCAGCCGCAGCACCTGAGCCCTTAGCTCCTCCAGCTCCGTCTCCGTGAGGCTCAGGCCTCGGTGCTTGCTCATCGACAGGGAGCCCGCATTGCCACCTTTCTGCCCTGAATCATCCTCTTCTTCCATCTCTTCTTCTTCCTCTTCCTCCTCCTCTTCCTCCTCATAGAGAGCTGGGAGTAACACTTCCCCTAGGAGAGAACCCCCCGCAACATCCCGCCAGTAAGAGCCAACTTTCTTCCCCAGTCCTTAGAGGGCCCTCCACCTCACTGTCCTTAGAGGGCAGAGATGGTATAATAGTGCCACCTGGTGTCCCCCAAGGAGCCCCTGGGCAGCACCTGCATGCCTGAGGAGCTCCGAGGTGTGAGAGTCAAGTTTGGAGGTATCCATCCCCCTCCCAGGCGCTTTCTGGACCAATATTGCCTCTGGGGCCTCCAAGGACTGCCTTCAGGTGGACTGAACAGCCAGGGACCGGCTTGCACAAGGATACCTGCTTCTTCCATCCTTGTCTCTGGGTACAAGTAGTCAAGAAAGGATTCAGACACTGGGTGTGTCTTTAAGCCAAACAGGGCAAGAATTACGGTTTGGAGGTTTGTACAAAGTTTACAAACGATCCAAGTGGCTTGTGAGAAACTAACCTTTCCATGATAAGAAAGTGTTGCCTATCAGTAGGCAGAGAAAGAGAACATCTGAATGAAATGATCTAAAGGATTTACTGGACAAACACTGGGGCCCTTCCAAACATATTCCATCGAATAGCCTTTTTGAAATTTTCTACCCAGTCCACTTTTCTTTTCCCTGCTGAGTGTCTGGAGGTCTCCTTTCCTCCCCTGCTGACCACAAGGCAGTTTTTAGGGGGAAGTCATAGGTTGTACTTGTGTGTAAAAGAAAGCCTGCCATTTTAATGAGTTAAGAAACTGGGGTGTGCTGGTCTCCAGTCTCTGGCTGGCAAGCACCCCCTCCTTTACTGCAATGCAGTTCCTCTAAATAGCAAAACCTTATCTGGATGGCAACTGTTTTGTTTTAAAATTCTGAATCTCTGGTCTGGTTTTGTCCAGTAACCACAGCCTAAGATTCATCTGGGACCCCTGGCATCATCTGTCTCCCCGGGGTGGCGGGGCGGGGGCAAGATTGTCCACACTGGATGTGCACAGGGACCTTGGGACCCTTCACAGGAAGTCCTGGCAACAGGACCAGCATCCTTCTAGCATCCTCCGGGTGTTGGCAGCAACTGCCAAGTCACATGGGTGTGGTGGGAATACACATGTGTTGGGAGGTTGGCCTTTTCAGCAGCCCCCTTCCCAGGCTCCCTCTTTCAGGCAGTAAGATAGCCTAGAGAACCAAAGCCACCAGGCTTCCATTTGAAGTCAGTGGTGGCAGCACCAGAAAGACAGTTCACATGCTCACTTCCCTGCTTTTCAAAATAAGAGACAGCTTGGGATCTGGGTCGGGAGGCAGAGAGAACAAACCCCCTGCTGAAAGGCTGCTTCAAAGCTCTGTCCAAAGAGGCCTCTTTCTCTGTCTGGCAGCTCCCTCGGGACACACAACCTGGTTAGCTGGTGATTAGAACCCCAAAAGGATGTACCTTGAACTTCCCTCAAAGCCTGAGCCCTGAGGAGGGCTAGCAGGTGCTGAGCTGAACTAGGGGGAAGGTGTGTGTCCTGGCTCAGAGTTCTGGAGGGTCAGAGGGAGGAAGGAAAATTGGGTGAGGGGGAAGGAAAGAAAGCTTTATGGGAAAACTCACCCTCCATAGCTTGCATACCCCGCCGTTCCAGGGACCCCCAGCGTTGGCCCTTCTTCCTCTCGCAACCCTCGGACACCTCATAGGAGCCTAAAGTGGTCACTGTGGGTCCTGTGAGCAGGGAGAGAGGAGGGATTGTGGGGTGCCAGGGTGGTTGGGGTGAGGCGGAGAGGGGAAGGGACACACCTTCTAGCCCTTCGGAGCCCTTGGGATTTTCATTCCGGTGGAAGTACTTGGCTCACTCTCCCAGGCACTGCGACTCCTCTCCCCAAGCTGCCCCTCAGGCTGGGCCTCTGGGGACCCCGCCCTGCCCTGCCCATCCTCCTCTGCAACCTCTGTTCCAGGCTCCTCTCCCTTGCACAGGCAGAAAGGGTGTGTGTCTCTTTAGCCCAGAGGGGAAGAGTGGTAAGATGGACAAGAATGGCAGAGGGTAGGAGCCAGTAAAGAGGCTGAATGGGTGAGGTAGTGCGCCTAAGGAGAAGGTGGGGAGGGGGGCCGGCGATGGCTGGCGGGGGTCGCGTGGACCGGAGCCCCTCCCCTCCCCTCCATCTCTCCCTAGACTTCGTCCACCCCACCCGCGCCCCGCGCTCAGAAGCTTTAGGGGTGCGAGCGGGTGCAGGATCTGTAGAGACCCTAGGGCTGGACGCGGTATGAGGCTGGAGAGTCGAGACTGAGAAGGCTCAGGGCAGGGACTGCCAAGGAGGATGCGGCCAGTGTGGGGAAGACCCAGCCGGGAAAGATGGAGACCGGGCCCGGGTTGGGGGCAGGATGGAGGGAGGAGGAAGACTTCGGACGTCAAGGTGGGGAGTAGCGGAGGGGGCAGAGGCCGTGGGGGTCTAGGGGGAGGAGAGATGGAGAAGAGGAAGGAGAGGCATTGGTGAGGTGAGGGAGGGGCGCTCTGACCTGGGCCCGGGCAGCTCCAGCCCGAGGCGCCCGCGCCGGCCCCGGCGCCCGCCTCCATGGCCGCTCTCGCCACCGCCGCTGCCTCCCGGAGCAGACGCCGCCGCCGCCTCCACCGCCGCCACCGCCGCGAGGCCGGGTACCGGAGCCGGGTGCGCCGGGGAGGGAGGGCGGGCCGGCCGAGGGGGCGGGGCCTGGCCGGGCCACCTGACACCGCCCCCGCCGCCGCCCGGAAGCCGGTCTGCAGCCGCAGCTCCCGAGTTCCCCGAGGCCGAGCGAGCGGGCGATGGGAGGAGACCCGCGCGGAGAGTGCGAGCAGCTAGGAGTCGGCTGCGCGGGGGGACCCCCTCTGCTCCGTGTGCCAGGATCCCGTCTCGCTCGGTGATGAGGCAGGAAAACCAAAAGGATGGACGGATCCTCCCGGCCTGTTTCCTGAAAACACGCGAATGCTTTTCCACTCCTCTGGCTCCCTACGGCGCAGGGCGCGCCCCCCAGCTCCGCAGTCGGCGCGGACCCCGGCCACCCGCCCCAGACTCAGAATTGTGTGAGGGCAGGAGCGGGGAAACTGAGGCCAGGATACGTGAACTCGGGGCCCTGATCCTTCTGTTGTCCTTGAGTGCGCCCCTCACCAAGCCAGAAGCAGGGACCCTCTTAGGAGCGGCGGCTCCGTGGCCCTACACAGTCCTTAGTGTCCGAAGGCCGCCTTTCTCCACCGCTTGCCTTCCCACGAGCCCTACTCCTGGTGGGCTGCGAGCATGACCCCCACTCATCCTGCACGCATAGCCTGTTCAGGGTGGGCACTGCTGATTTACACTCTTAAAAATGGGAGATGTGAAACTTCCGCGGGCTTATGTCACTTAACTTCATCATTCATTCAAGGAACGTCTACCAGGGGCCAGGTCTTGAAGAAGCAATTGTTCTCACATCTCTGAAGGTCTTAGCTAGGAAAAATATTGGTACACTTGAGAACTGGGGCGTCCCAGGACATCCAGAAAAGCACTGCGAGATTCCTAAGCCAGGGACACACACCAATCCCTTCTGTCGCCCATCCACTCGCAAGGTCTTTGGCATATATTGTCTTTGTCACCACCACAGGCTCCCAGGTTCACGATCCCTCCATATTCTTCAGGGGAGAACCTTTCTTCACCTGGACATCCCCTACTTATCTTTCAACACTCAGCAGGGAGTCATCTCTAGGCAGCCCTTCCTAACTCTCCCTTCCACCCCATTATACACACCCTATCCTCCTTTCTTTCTAGGGCAGTGCCAGTCACTCAGGGTTGTCATGGTCAGGTTTTTAATTTTCTGTCTGCCCATTTTCTTGAAGACTGGGAAGTTACCACGGTCTTCTGTGTATCTCTAGCATCTGACAAATTCTCTTACACGTAGAATGAATGAGTAAAGGTAAATCTCCCAACTTCACATCTGTATATTCTGCTTATCATTTAGTATATGATCTCACACTCAAGGAGTTCAGTGTTGCCTGTTGACAATAATATTGCCTCTCAGCCTCTGTCTCTCTTTCCCTCCCTCCACACCCTGCCTCCTCTCCTCACCTTTCTTTCTCCCTCTCATACTCCCAGCTCAGTATGTGCTCAGAGAGATGGTGAGCACAGATCAAGATGTTTCTTGTGCTCCCTGAGGAATAGGGCTCCACTCCAGACCTTGTGGTTAATGTGATCTAGCTGTGGGGAAAGACTGCTGGGCAAGTCCACCCAGACCCCTTCCAGAGGGACTGCTGCAGACTTTAGGTTTGTCAAAACTTGGGGAGCAGAGTGCTTGTCAGGGATGGTGGAAGGGGTTGGCATCAGGAAGATGAAGGGCATAGGGTTCCCAGAAATGACAGAGTCTAATGCTGGAAGCAGAGCAACTCTTTGTTCTGCACCAGCCCAGCTCCTTCTGGTTCTGACTGACCAGCAGGGTCAGTTAGCAGACCTTGACTGCTGACCTCTTGGCTAATAGAGGGAGGGACTGGGAAGGCAGTTGTCAACTATAACATCCAAGGGTCCAGGCTCTCCTCAGGGAGCTCTGATCCTGAGTATTAGGACTAATCTCTCCTTGGGTCCTGGGTGCAGGTCATCATTTACCCTTGATTTGAGGAGTATTCAGGGGACACCTGAACCCATCTATTCTAGGGACCCAAATGTGGGTAATCCCTGAGCAGAACAGTACTGGGTTGAGCATGAGAGTGGAGATAGGAGGCAGGAGGTATGGGGGGACGTGGACTGCGGTCCAGAGATGCATCTCTGAAGGGCTTGGAGTGCTGGGAATGCCAAGCAGGTGATCAGCTTAGGGGGATGATCTGAATTAATCCTCATAATCCCTGGACCCAGGACTCAGCCTCCCTCCTAATCCCATCCCAGCAGATCATCCTCTCTGAGGACTGATGCAGCCATTTATCCCCATTTACCCTTATTTCTAAATACCTAGATCCTTTCATTAAAAAGAAAAAAAAAGAAAATCTTTTAAAGATGCATAAAGTACAATACAGAAAGTAACATAATAAATATCCATGCACTTACCACTGAAATTTAACAACTGTTCATTTCTTGACACGTTTGATTCCGATAGCCCATCTATTATATATTTACTTAAATATATGTATTTACAAACAATGGACAACATATTGTCACTCTGGTTATTTAACTTATATGCAGAGTATATCATGTGAAATGCCGGGATGGATGAATCACAAGCTGGAGTCAAGATTGACAGGAGAAATACCAACAACCTCAGGTATGCAGGGGATATCACTTTAATGGCAGAGAGTGAAGAGGAACTAAAGAGCTTCTTGATGAAGGTGAAAGAGGAGAGTGAAAAAGCTGGCTTAAAACTCGACATTCAAAAAAACAAAGATCATGGCATCTGGTCCTATCATCACTTCATGGCAAATAGATGGGGGAAATGTGGAAACAGTGTCAGATTTCATTTTCTTGGTCTCCAAAATCACTGCAGATGGTGATTGCAGCCACAAAATTAAAAGACACTTGCTCCTTGGAAGAATATCTATGACAAATCTGCTGCTGCTGCAGTCGTGTCCGACTCTGTGCAACCCCATAGACGGCAGCCTACAAGGCTCCTCCGACCATGGGATTTTCCAGGCAAGAGTACTGGAGTGGGTCGCCATTGCCTTCTCCAATGACAAATCTAGACAGTATATTAAAAAGTAGAGATATCACTTTGCCGACAAAGGTCCATCTAATCAAAGCTATGAATTTTCCAGTAGTCATGTATGGGTGTGAGAGTTGGACTATAAAGAAAGCTGAGCGCTGAAGAATTGTTGCTTTTGAACTGTGGTGTTTGAGAAGACTCTTGAGAGTTCCTTGGACAACAAGGAGATCCAACCAGTCAATCCTAAAGGAGATCAGTCCTGGGTGTTCATTGGAAGGACTCATGCTGAAGCTTCAATACTTCGGGACTTGAGCGAAGAACTGACTCATTTGAAAAGACCCTGATGCTGGGAAAGATTGAGAGCAAGAGGAGAAGGGGGCAACAGAGGATGAGATGGTTGGATGGCATCACTAACTCAATGGAAATGAGTTTGAGCAAACTCCAGGAGATAGTGAAGAACAGGAAAGCCTGGCATGCTGTAGTTTATGGGGGTCACAAAGAGTCAGACATGACTTAATGACTGAACAACAACAAACAATAGACAATACTGGTTTGCGTGTTTTAAAAATATATTTATTTTTTTAATTTAATTAATTTATTTATTTTACTTTACAATATTGTATTAGTTTTGCCATACATTGACTTGAATCCGCCATGAGTGTACATGTGTTCCCCATCCTGAACCCCCCTCCATCCTCCCTCCCCATCCCATTCCTCTGGGTCATCCCAGTGCACCAGACCTGAGCACCCTGTATCATGCATCGAACCTGGACTGGCGATTCGTTTCATATATGATATTATACATGTTTCAATGCCATTCTCCCAAATCATCCCACCCTCATCCTCTCCCACAGAGTCCAAAAGACTGTTCACTACATCTGTGTCTCTTTTGCTGTCTCGCATTCAGAGTTATCGTTACCTTCTTTCTAAATTCCACATAATGTGTTAGTATACTGTATTGGTGTTTTTCTTTCTGGCTTACTTCACTCTGTATAATAGGCTCTAGTTTCATCCACCTCATTAGAACTGATTCAAATATATTCTTTTTTAAATGCAAACATTCATGCTGTTTCATATAGTGCCACTTCATAAATTTTAACTGCTGAATACTGTTTCATGGTTTGAATATACCACAATTTATTTATCCATTCCTCTGCTAGTGGGCATTTAAGACATTTTCAGTATTCCAGATCATAAGCAATGCTGTGATCAATAGTGCTGTGTGTGCCTCTTTGGCATATATGTAAGCACTTCTCTAAGGTAGATACCTAGAAGTAGAATTTGTGGATCATAGGATACATGCACCTTAAACTTTACAAAGTATTGCCAAATTGTTCTATGAAGCAGCAGGACCAATTTACATTCTACCAGCAGTGGCTTTCAGTGCTTGTTTAGATTAACGAACATATTTATAAATCTCTTTGCTCATCATTCCTTCTTGAATTTCATGCCTTTCTTTTTATTTCAGTTTCCTTCTTATGAAGTATATCCTTTGGTGGCATTTCAGAAGTCTCTGAGTGGCAAACATTCTCAGTCTTTGTGTTAAAAGATCTTTTATTTCAAAACACAAATATCCTTTGGTGGCATTTCAGTGCAAGTCTTTGAAAGTGAAAGTGAAAGTTGCTCAGTCATATCCTACTCTTTGTGACCCCATGAACTGTATAGTCCATGGAATTCTCCAGGCCAGAATACTGGAGCGGGTAGCCTTTCCCTTCTCCAGAGGATCTCCCCAGCTAAGGGATCAAACCCAGGTCTCCCACATTGTAGGCAGATTCTTTACCAGTTGAACCACCAAGGAAGTCCAGAAATACTGGAGTGGATAGCCTATCCTTTCTTCAGCGCATCTTCCTGACCCAAGAATCAAACTGGGGTCTCCTGCATTGCAGGCAGATTCTTTACTAACTGAGCTATCAGAGAAGCCCAAAAGTCTATGAGTATATAATATATATGTGTATATATATATACACACACACATATATATATATAGTGTTCTTTTCCTCATGTCTTTTAACTATTCTTTCATATCTTGTATCTCATTACTCTCCCCTTTCCCCCCTTATTTTGAACACTTTCGTCAGCCTCATCTTCCAGTTCATCAATTCTCTTTCCAGCTGGGTCAAGTCTACTGTTTAATGCATTGAGTCTTTAGTGGTGTATCTTTCATTCCCTAAAGTTTTGTTTTTTTTCCCTCAATGAGCTGCTTTTCTTCATAGTGCAATATTTTCATTATTGTTTATTTTCTTGTCTTTCATCTTTAACACTTTTAAGAAAACTTATACACTGCTTGTCATATTTTTCTATTATGCACCGTTCTTAGTGTGTTAATTGTCCTGTCTGCTGTGTCTGCCAATTCTTCCTTATGATGGATTGCTTTCTTGTCTAGCTTTTAATATTTTCTTATGAATTCTTTTTCAGTAGGTGTTTTTGACTTGTCACTTTTTAGTGAGATTTCCATTTATTTAGTGAGATATACCTTGGGTTATGAAACATGCTTGGAGAGCTCTTTCCTGCTTTCTGTGGCTGTGTGGTATTCCTAGGGATTCCTGTGGTATTCCCAGGGAGTCCTGTGGTATTCCTAGGGATTTTCCTAAACCAATTTATATTGAATTTCTTGGCTTGAGGATTCAGCATCATGCAGATAAACCCAGAGGCAACACAAGCATCTTCTCAGGCTTGGACTTCAGTTTCTCAGAGCTGACTTATATTTCTCCCCCTTTTTCCTCTGCTTCCTTGAACTAGAGTGTGCCATTTTTAGTCTTCCTGCCATGGATAAGGTAGATCTTCGATGTTCTAAACTTTAATGTAGAAGGCTCAGTCCCGGCCCTTTGTGTCTGCTGGGCTGAGGGGACATAGCCTAGAAGTGAAAGCAATATATCTGTTATCTGTGTCTGAAATAAACCATGGGCTCCTGTGATAGCTCTTTTCCTTCTTCCCCTCTCCCTTCTTTGTTTTGTATTCCTTTTTTCTTTTCTTTCACTTTTTGGCCACACAGTGAAGTATATGGGATCTTAGTTCTCTGACCAGGGATTAGAAGCAGAATTAGAAGCAGAATCTTAACCACTGGATTGCCAGGGAAGTCCCTTGTATTCCTTATTAAATTCTGATATCTGGAAATTTCAAAGTCAATTTTGCAATTGTTCATACTTTAGTTTTTAAATTCTGTTTTATGCAATATTTCTGTGTGTGTTTTAGGGACACTAGGTGAAGGGAGAGCTACGTTAGTTCAGTCTGTCACGTTGTCAGAATTTCCTTTCTAGATTCTCTTTACCTTTAGTAGTATTCCTAATAATCCCTGTCGGTAAGGTACATTATAGTTTGCAAAGGGCTTTCACATACAGTTTCTGATTTAATCCTCCCAACTTTGAGAAATGAATATTATTGTTCCCATTTTACCAAGAGGAAAGCTGAGACTCCAAATTGTAACTTTGATCCTAGCTTTTGGACTTTGAAGCCAGTGTATTTTATAGCTTGGATTTTGCATGGTGGGTTTGCCTTTTCTTGACCTCCAACTCAGACCCACTCCTCAGTCCTGACTCCCTGCTCTTTCTCTGAGGCTGAGAGGCTTTCTGCCTGACACAAGGCAACATTTTGGCTCTATAATCTTCTCAGGTTCCCACCTGGAGCCTCAGTGGGAATAATGGGCTATCTACAGGACATGGCTAGTGGGGAAATTGACTGGCAGCTTGTCCTGAGTCCTTTATTCATTCACCACTGCATCATCTCTGCTTCTAACTTTAGAAAAGGCAGGCAGTGTGTACTTGTGTGTGTGGTGGAGAAAAGGGAATGGAAAAAAAGAAAAATCCAGGAAAAATAGGGCTCGTCCGGGATTTGAACCCGGGACCTCTCGCACCCTAAGCGAGAATCATACCCCTAGACCAACGAGCCACTGATGGTTATCCCTTGCCAGATGTGCCTTCTCTGCCACCTCAGCAGCAGCCACAGTCTGTGGTTCCTGCAAGAGTTTCTTCGTCCAGGCTGGCTCCCAGCCCAGGCCGGCTCCACTCCAGCAGGCCTCACCTCTCAGCGCTCTCTGCTCTTCCCCAGCCCACTGCAGGGACTGTTCCATCTTCCCTGTGACCATCCAGCTCTCCCCCAGGCTGCCAAGTGGAGTTCATGTGGTGCTGCTGGGGAAGGGCAGAGAAGGGGCCAGGCTCCCCCAGCTGCCCTTGTGAGAAGCCCAGGGCTGAGGGGAGCCAGTTTGATGTCTCCCGCACCCAGAATGAACCATTCTTCTTTCTTATCTCACGATTAGACCACCAGAAAAAATCCTCCAAACTCATCAGTCTCCTAGATGGGGACTGAGAAACCTGTCCTCGATCACCCTTGATTAGGTGATAGTTGCTAAATGACTCAGTTTCTTCATCTGTCAGTTGGGGAAGGAACACTTGCCCTGTCTCACAGGGTCATTTGAGGATCAGGTGAGAAAACATAAGTGAAAGCACTCTACAGGGACTTCCCTGGTGGCCCAGGGGTTAAGACTCCCACTTCCAGTGCAGAGGGTTGGGTTTGATCCCTGGTCAGGGAACTAAGATCCTGCATGTCTTGTAGCCAAAAAGCCAAAACATAAAACAGAAACAATAATTGTAACAAATTCAATAGACTTAAAAAAGAAAGAAAGTATGCTGCAAACTGTAAGGTGCTGGAAAAGGAAAGGAGTTATAATGATGTAATCTGAGAGCAGGGAAAAAAATACACGCTAGGAGAGCTGCCACTTAATGCTTACGGTAGGGTGAGCGGTGTGATCTGTGCTTTACAGCTCTTTCTTAACTTCATGGCAGCCTTGTGAAATAGCTGTCACCCCACTGTAAGAAAATGAAACTTGGCAAAACTCAGCTTACAAGGATCACATTTATCTGAATCCAAAGCCTGTTTTAAACACAGTACACATGCTACCCAGACTTTCTAGAAAACCAAAAATGGGAATACATTCTGTAAATACACACATTTCCTCCCTCACCCTGGCCTGCCCTGTTCATCCCATCCAGGGAGGCTGCAGGGACGAGCTGGCCAATCAGCTAAGGGTGGCCAGGGTGGGGTTCTTCAAGATGGGGTTCCCCAAATGAGAGAGAGGGAGGAGGTCACCCCTCTAGAAACTGGGGCCTTGTAGGAGACCCAGGAGGCTCCGGCACGGCACCACACCCATCACATCCCAGGACGCTTGCTTGCTTCCAGGGGTGGGGCTGCCCCCTAGGAGGCTGGGAGCTTCTGGGGGAACAGAGATCTATCTTATTGATCTCTGGATCTAGGCTGGCATCTGGCACTTGGCAATACTGCTGACAAAACAAATGACTCCCAAGCACTTCTGTGTGCCTGGCCTTTGGTAAGCACTCTATCAGATTAATCTCATCTCACCCTCACAGCACAGTTGCTGCTGCAGATATCTCTCAGCAAATGACTGTGGAATAAATGAGTGCAAGAATGAAGAAAGAAAGTCAGGGGTGTACACAAAAAAACCCACCAGGGGCAACAGATACTCACTTGGATCGAGGTAAAAACCATAAGCCTGAAGAAACCCTCTCCACCGTCCACATAAAAATAGGCTTCCTAATAAACCACCCTCTTCTCTTGGATAGGAGGAAGAATGGTTCTCACTTTAGAGAACAGATTGGCCAACATTCCTTTGTACTCAGGGGATCAAGTTTTATTATCTCCATCCAGGAGTGTCTGGACCAGATGACTGACTCAGCTAACTAGTCATGGCCAGAGAGAAAATCAACAGCTCATCTATTCTCAAACCAAAGGGACTTTTTTGGGTAATTGTTCCCCAGCTTCAAACTGGCTTATAAATAAAAGCCACTCAACGCGTCATTCCATTACCTCAGTATGCATTCCCTAATTGTTTCTCTCGCTGGGTGTGCCAGGGAGTGAGGTGGCTCCTAGTAAGGGCTCCAGGGGGACTTTGTGGAGAATGTTTCAGGGCTGAGACTGGGGTTGGGTCCCAGCCCGGGCTTCTCTCTGGGGGAGGTGATGGAGTTTGAGGCCAGATCCTTCTCAGTGTGGGCAGTCTTGAGCAGTGTCCTGCCTAGTCAATACCAGTAAACCCTTCTTTGCCCAGAGCCATAAGACACTCTTCCAGTCCAGCGTTTCTCATGATGTACTCTGCATATAAGTTAAATAAACAGGGTGACAATATACAGCCTTGACGAACTCCTTTTCCTATTTGGAACCAGTCTGTTGTTCCATGTCCAGTTCTAACTGTTGCTTCCTGACCTGCACACAGATTTCTCAAGAGGCAGATCAGGTGGTCTGGTATTTCCATCTCTTTCAGAATTTTCCACAGTTTATTGTGATCCACACAGTCAAAGGCTTTGGCATACTCAATAAAGCAGAAATAGATGCTTTTCTGGAACTCTCTTGCTTTTTCCATGATCCAGCAGATGTTGGCAATTTGATGTCTGGTTCCTCTGCCTTTTCTAAAACCAGCTTGAACATCAGGAAGTTCACGGTTCACATATTGCTGAAGCCTGGCGTGGAGAATTTTGAGCATTACTTTACTAGCGTGTGAGATGAGTGCAATTGTGCGGTAGTTTGAGCACTCTTTGGCATTGCCTTTCTTTGGCATTGGAATGAAAACTGACCTTTTCCAGTCCTGCGGCCATTGCTGAGTTTTCCAAATTTGCTGGCATATTGAGTGCAGCACTTTCACAGCATCATCTTTCAGGATTTGAAATAACAGCTACCCACTCTAGTATTCTTGAATAGCTATCCACTCCAGTATTCTTGAGGCTTCCCTGGTGGCTCTCAGATGGTATAGAATCTGCCCACAATGTGGGGGATCTGGGTTCAATATCTGGATCAGGAAGGTATTCTAATCCCCTGAAGAATGGGAATGGCAACCCACTCTAGAATTCTTGCCTGGGAAATCCCATGGACAGAGGAGCCTGGCAGGCTACAGTCTATAGTGTCACACAGAGTCAAACACGACTGGGCATGAAATGTGTTTTAGCAGTTTTAGCTTCTTTGCCAAGAGCCATAAGACATCCTTTCCCCATCCACACACTTCCAAATGCCTCCAAGATGGTGGGGTCAGGGAGAGGATCGCTTTCCTGGTGGCAATCCGTTGGCATCTACCGTGCGTTGATTTCCAAAGTGACTATGGCCTGGATCTAAGCAGTAGGAGTTCAGGCCCTCGGTGACTCATTTGTCTCTGCATTTCAAGGCCAGCAGATGAAATTCTCTAGGGAGAGTCATGACTCTGCCTCGGGGTGGGGATAGGGGATGGGGGTGGTTTCTGTCCTTTCCTCCCAGATATGAGGATGGCATTTGTTCAAGTAAACCTTGGATGATTTCTCATTTTCAAAAGAGCATGTGTGAACCTTTCCCTTATCTCACCACTTCTTTGGAGAGTGACCGGTCAGTATTTAACAGACAACGTTGTCACAACACATCATTTCAAGCTCGTTGTCACCTCCTATGCAGGAAAAACACAGCAAAAAGCAAACGCTGGTTGCTTCTGGAGAGGGCAATTGGGAGCCTGCGTGGGAAAGAAATGTATGTTCACTGTATATTCTTTTGTACTTTTTGAATTTTGAGCCCCGGGCATATACAATCCACTCGAAACAGGAATTAAACGATAAAACACTAAGTGGAGAGAAGCAATGATTCAAGCCTCCAGAGAGTTGAAATGTCTTGTGGATCAGAGCAGCCTGGCAGAGCTGGTATTTGGCCCCCTGGGGAATGGTTCTGGTTTATGTCCTGTTCTGAATCATGCCTTGTGTGGAGCCTATACTGAAGGTGCTAGTCAGCAGCAGACCCGGGCCAGTGAAGCTGGTGGTTGTGCTACTCAGGAATGTTGTTAAGGACCTTGTTTATTATATCACACCGATGTCTCCTCTGTGAACCCCCCTCTTTGCCTCTCATAATCCGAAGAATGGTTAGTTTGTGTTTGCTTTCTGGACATTGAATTTTGTAAATGGGGCCCCTGGGGAAGCACGAACATGTGGTCCATCAATAGCGAGCTCCCGGAGTAGCTGTATTTCACTCTCGCCCCTGAACTTGCTTCTGTTGTTTCTCTCTCTCTCTGTCTTTTTTTTTTTGCTTTCACATTTGATTAATAATTTCTCATTTACCCTATATAGTTCTGTAAGCCTTCCTTAAACTATCTCTGGAAAAGGTGGGAGTATATATGAATACACTACTAAGGACAATAGGGGGATAAAAACCCTGAAACAAATCAGAAAATCTCCTCTTTCACTAGGGCTTTC
The DNA here is from genome assembly GCF_003369695.1 of Bos indicus x Bos taurus. Taxonomy (NCBI): domain Eukaryota; kingdom Metazoa; phylum Chordata; class Mammalia; order Artiodactyla; family Bovidae; genus Bos; species Bos indicus x Bos taurus. The sequence continues at coordinate 26,990,270 of NC_040079.1, forward strand.
TTTCTTTTTTTTTTCTCTGGATAATTAGAAGTCCTAGAAAAACATAACTTCTCTTAATTCTTTTCCATTTGATTCTGGGCATTTATAAGTTCAACTTGAAATCACCGGTTCTCAATTGGAGGGGAGAGGAGCAGGGGGCAATTTTGCCTCTCGGGGGGCCATTTGTGTCTGGAGACATGACTGGTTATTATCACGGGGGTGACAGTGGTGCTCTCATCATCCAGAGGCCAGGGATGCTGTTAAACATCTTCCATTGCCCAAGACAACCACCCTCCATCCCGGTCCCCCCAGATCATCCAGTGCAGTGGTAGTGCTGAGGCTGAGAAAACCCTGGTCTAAATGCACCTGATGTGATATTCTGTAAAGCCTCAGTGTATTGTCATGTTCCTAAATTAATAAAATAACTCTAAATCTGAAAAGGGCACAGTATTATATATTAAATATACAGTTGCCCTTTAAATACACAGGGGGATTGGTAAGGACCCCCTGCAGACACCCAAATCCTCTGATGTTCAAGTCCCTTATATAAAATAGCTTAGTGCTTGCATATAATCTCACACATCTCTTGGATACTTGAAATTATCTCTAGACTACTGACAATACCTAATACTTATAATACCTTGTAAATAGTTATAAATACAATGTGAATGCTATGTGAATAGTTGCCTGCATAAGGCAATTTTAAGTTTTGGTATTTGGAATTTTTAAATATTTTGGTTGACCCTTGCCGAAGCAGAGGGTCCACCATACCTAAAATGTCTCCAGTTTTTATATCATTACCCTTCTCCTCTACCAGTTGTCCTCTCCTTAAAATCTCCCCTCCTCCTACTCCATGGCTTCAATGACTGGAAATTTTTTATCCCTTGCCAGTGAGACTCTATGCTTGAGCAAGGCTCGGTTGGCCTGAGCCCCACAGGGGCATCTGCCTCCTTTTAACTGTGGCTGCATTGTCCTCAGCTGGGGCCCATTGCCCCTTCTTCTGATGTGGGGTGGAATAGAGAGGAAGACACTGTCTGGGAAGTTGTCAGGACAATAGAGGGAGAGGCTAAAGATGCAGCCACTTGGCCTGAGGAGTGGGAGTAAGAGGCCTCTCTTACCCATAACGGTTGGACTGACAGCCCAAGCCCAGGGGCTGCCCTCACGGGCTCCTGTCAGAACCAATTGCAGAGGTGGGTACCTCAGCAGAGCCCTGCTGACAGCTGAGGTGGACTAAGTCCACTCAGCCCAGGCTGACACATCGCTGCGTGCCCTGCCCAGGGATGGGCACTTAGAACACTGCCTTCAGGGGGGCCTCTGGCCCTGGTCTTAAGGGCCCAGGGCACAGAATATGCCAACTCAGGCAATCTAGTGGGGACCAACTGGCCTTGCAATTCCTGGACAGTTAGCTGGCTTTCACCAGGAACCTCTGCGAGGAATCCTACCTGTGGGTGAGTGTCTGTGTGCAGCGTGTGTGTGTGCTCATGCACACGTGTCCCTGTGTGCCTGGAAATGTCAGCCTTTCAGAAATGGCTGACATGTCTCCATCTAGTATTTCTAGTTCAGGATTCAAGGGACAGATTTTTGTCCTAAAGTGTGGTTTTCTGGGAGTTTCAAGAGTTTCAGTTTCTGGAGAAGCTGAAGTCCTTGCTTAACTTGTCTAACTTGGAAGGAATCAAACATAAATGCTTTGTCTCCTGCAGTAGGTAGCAGCCCATATCTCTGCTGAGCTTTCAGACCTCCAGCTCTTGCCTTTTGCTAGGCTCCTCAGATTCCTCCAGCATAGCTCAGCAGTCGTCTTAGGATCTGAGGGGAGTTTATACGCAGATTTGAAGGCTTCTCCTTTCATGGCTTCCTTCATTCTCAGAAACCCACCTTCAATTTCCAGCTGCTCTGGAGTCCCAGGCTCTGTCTTGTGACTCTCCAAGTCAATAAAGGCTGGACTTTGCTTGAGGAGTCCTAGCTGGTCATTGCCCTTTAGATGGGGGTTGTCCTTAGGGAAAATCCATTTGCATGTAGATGGTAGGTGGTTCCTTTCATTCAAGGGTTGAGTCCCCTTTATTTTCTGCCTGTTTTGAGGATACTTTATAGTGCTTTCAAATAGTTTTTTTTTTCATATTTTGTCCAGAGTTTATAACTTTTATCTCTGATGGGATTCATCTGATCCAAATGACCGCCATTACCGGACCATCCTTTCACTTTTAACTTATCTATATATCTATAGTCTACTGAGGTTTGGAAGAAGATACACTCATAAAGGCTGAAGTGTAGTGTTGAGTATAAGTGCAAGCAGAGCTTTAAGTATTTTATTTATTTTGGCCACTCCATGTGGCATGCAGGATCTTAGTTTCCCAACCAGGGATCAAACCCGTGGGTGCCCCCTGCAGCGGAAGTGTGGAGTCTCAACCACTGGACCACCAGGGACGTCCCCACGCAGAGTTTAGAGTGGAGCTGGGGTCACTGGGGTGGGCTTCTCAGAAAATCAGGCTAAGAGCTGGGCAGGTCTGGGATGGGCAGAGAGGAGGAAGTCTGGCCGCTGAGGCACTGCTGAGTTAACGGCAGGGGCAGGTGTGAACGTGGTGTGAGAGGGACCACAGCACACCAACCTGGACCTGGCTGGGGGAGTTCTGAGCAGGAAAGATTCCATCTCTGGGGAGACTCGCCATGAAGAAACTGGCAGCCTGGGATGCCTTAGACCTCTAGGCATTGTCGAGTTGCCCCTGGACTGTTCCATGAAGGCTGTTCAAGAACTCTGTCTATCCCTTACCCTTTCCTGCAGCCTGAGGCTGGCTGAGCCCAAGACCCCTGGAGAGGGAGACTTAGGGGGGACCTACCACAATGGGGCAGATGGTGTGTAAACACCTACATGGATGTAGTGGTGCCTGAAGCGAAACGAAGAGGCTTGCCTTCAACAGTTCCACTCAAAGGGAAAAAGAGTGGTGGAAGGGTCTTCATTAAATATGGGTCAGCATCTCCCTACTGAGTCCACCCTTATTTATTCCAGCCCGCAGCATCGCATATCTGGATTCTGTGAGCCCAATCTTTTATCCTCTGAAGAACACACAATCGGCTTTGGGGCCACAAAAGGTTTAGGTGGGGGTTTGGGGTCTCTAATCTCAAACTTTGTCCTTAGGAGGCTTAGGATCAGTACTGATCTTTCAGGGAGCCCCAAAGTGGCTTTGGAGGAGAGGGTCTTTGGCAGGTGGGGGAGAAGTGATGGGGGAGGATGATCTATAAGAGGAATCAGAGGGGGTGGGGGACATCCCATGAGCAAGATGTCAGAGGAGGAGGAGTTTCTTCTGTTCAAGAACATCTCCTTGGTGGGGCCGTGGGATGGACCTCAGTACCACCTTGCGCCTGTCTGGGCCTTCCACCTCCAGGCAGTCTTCATGGGTTTTGTCTTCTTTGTAGGGACGCCACTCAATGCCACGGTGCTGGTGGCCACACTGCGCTACAGAAAGTTGCGGCAGCCGCTCAACTATATTCTGGTCAACGTGTCTCTGGGGGGCTTCATCTACTGCATCTTCTCTGTCTTCATCGTCTTCATCACCAGTTGTTATGGGTACTTCGTCTTCGGCCGCCATGTCTGTGCCCTGGAGGCCTTCCTGGGCTGTACAGCAGGTACTGCAGGCGAAGGGAGCTGGAGAGATGGGAAGGATCCTGCTTCAGGATGGGAGCCAGGGGCCAGTCTGTTGGGTTAGAGTGGACCCCTAAAGAGGAGTCCGGGGGGTAGAAGTTTGGTGTTCTTTTGAATGCTGAGGTAGAGAGCCACCCAGAGGTCTGAGCAAGTCCCAAACTCTATTTCACTCTCCAGTCCAACCCTTCCTCTCTGTGCTTTCTCCACACCACCTGTATTCCACTCTGCCTGCTAGGATGAGTGGAGTTGTTTACCCCATTATCCGCCCATTTCATCACAGGTCTGGTGACAGGCTGGTCACTGGCCTTCTTGGCCTTTGAGCGCTACATCATCATCTGTAAACCCTTCGGCAACTTCCGCTTCAGCTCCAAGCATGCCCTGATGGTGGTCGTGGCCACCTGGACCATCGGTATTGGTGTCTCCATCCCACCCTTCTTTGGCTGGAGCCGGTGAGAGTGCAGGGCAGTTATGCTGACTTAGCTAGAAGCTCAGGTTCTCAGGGTGGGAAGAGTGGGGTATGGTCATTGATCTCTAATTTTTAAAGAGCTGGAGGAATAGAGAAGGGAAAGGGCTGTGGGAGACAAGTGCTAAGGTTTACTCTGTGGTTGGAATTGCTAAAGGTCGGCTAGTGAGGACAGAAAGTACCCTCTGCCTGACATAACTCTGGGTTCTAAGCAGAGAACACAGCCCAGGAATCTCAGCTCCTACTCTACCAATTCTTGCTGTGAGCCTCACGGTGAACAAGTGCTTGGTCCCTTGCAGATTCGTCCCTGAGGGCCTGCAGTGTTCCTGTGGTCCTGACTGGTACACCGTGGGCACCAAATATTACAGCGAGTACTATACCTGGTTCCTCTTCATCTTCTGCTACATTGTGCCTCTCTCCCTCATCTGCTTCTCCTACTCTCAGCTGCTGGGGGCCCTCAGAGCTGTGAGTGGCTTTTGTGAGGGTCAGGGAGGAGGGGTCACAGGGCTCTAGATGAGAGGGAAGAGTGGGTATGTGCTCTAGAACACAAAACACCCGGAAATGTCCACAGCCAGGGTGAGGGGTATCAAAAAACAGTGCAGGAAGCAGGGACAGGGAGATGAGGAGATGAAGAGTGAGGTGGAGTCATCCCAGCTCAGATGTATCGAGAGATGCCTGTGATTCCATCCAGTATCACGGACTGGAAAGAGAGCTGGCTCCATCTTGCCTTCCTCAATGAAAGGGGAACAGAGGAACTAGGTCAGAAGGTGGGACGGCAGAGAGACAATTAGAGCAGATGGCCCCCTTGTTGAAAAACGTCCAGAGACTTGGGGGTTCAGGGCCAGGGAGCAGAAGGCGTGATGTTTTCTGCGCTCTTTCCAGGTTGCGGCTCAGCAGCAGGAGTCAGCTTCGACCCAGAAGGCTGAGCGGGAGGTGAGCCACATGGTGGTGGTCATGGTGGGATCCTTTTGTCTCTGTTACACACCCTACGCTGCCCTGGCCATGTATATAGTCAACAACCGTAACCATGGGGTGGACTTACGGCTTGTCACCATTCCTGCCTTCTTCTCCAAGAGTGCTTGTGTCTACAATCCCATCATCTACTGCTTCATGAATAAGCAGGTAAAGTTGTTCTCTTTTTAAACATATCTGGGGCTGTGCTGGGTCTTTGTTGCTGCCCACAGGCTTTCTCTAGTCGTGGTGAGCAGGGGGCTTCTCACTGCTGTCACTTCTCTTGTTGTGGAGCACGGGTTCTAGGCTCGGGCTTCAGTGGTTGTGGCACGTGGGTTTAGTTGCTCTGCCTACCCCAAATCCTGAATTGAAGCTAATAACCCAAACTCAGACAAATCAAGGAGGGTTCCTGTCTTATAGAGCCAAACACTCTGCTTTGAGATTTTGTTTCCTCAGTTCCAGAAGTGGATTAAAAACTAATGAGGAAGCTCCTGAGTATTAACAGAACTGGCAGTCCTTTCCTAGTTGGGAGCACTTTCTAGTAATGGTGGGTGGGTGGGGGTACAGTGGGGTCACTTTTGACAGTGCTCTCCTGGCTACCCACTCCAGTATTCCTGGGCTTCTTGTGGCTCAGCTGGTAAAGAATCTGCCTGCAATGCGGGAGACCTGGGTTCAATCCCTGGGTTGGGAAGATCCCCTGGAGAAGGGAAAGGCTACCCACTCCAGTAATTCTGGCCTGGAGAATTTCATGGCCTGTATAGTCCATGGGGTTGCAAAGGGTCAGACACAACTGAGCGACTTTCACTTCACTTTCCTGGGACGGGGTGCTTTGTGAGGTTTCCCAACAGTGAGGCCTCAGGGTTAGCCAGAACGTGTAGAGATTATTATTGTAGATCCAGGAGTGAGTAGAGTTAGCCTGGACTAGCCAGCTCTCAGGATTGAGAAGACATATCAATACTGCTCGAGGAGATCCCATGTATAAGGCTATGGGGATACAAAGATCTTTTTTCTCGCATGCTTCCTGATGTTACCTCCTCTGTACTGGTCTGCCAAGGAGACTATCTGTGCTCTTTCCCTCTAGTTCCGAGCTTGCATCATGGAGATGGTGTGTGGAAAACCCATGACAGATGAGTCTGAGCTGTCTAGCTCCCAGAAAACCGAAGTGTCTGCTGTCTCTTCTAGCCAAGTTGGCCCCAACTAAGGAGCCATACTGGCCTGTGTGCAGTGAGGACTTTACATTTGAGGACATTTCTACTTTCTCTGTCAAAAACCAAACCACTATCAACATAGAAAATGGGAAGGGGAGTGATAGCAACTTGAGGGGTCAGTTTTCCATTTTCCTACTATTTCCTTCCTACCTACAAAGTAACTGCTCCAGCTGGGTCTTCTTCAGACCACCTCAAGGGCCACTGCCACAGTCATCAGCTTCTACTCTTAAGTGGCACAATTTACACCGTTTGGAAAACGGATTTCTATGTACAAGGCAATTGTAAAGGAGTATGGCTAATTTTTCAGTGTACAGACAGTTATTTTCCTTTTCAGGAATTTTTTTTCCCTCCTGGGGATCCATTCAAAGATGACACATTTTGAATCAGAACGAATTTAGGAAAACACCTTAGAAATGAGACATTAAAAAAAAAAAAAAAAACCCTTTAGTAGCTTCTAAATATGAGTTTGAAAGAACTTTCTTATGTTGTCACTGCCAGTAATCGCTATCACTTTGACAAGCCCATAAATGCCTGCACCAGCATGAATTATTCCAGGTGCTTCCTCCCCCATGCCCCGACGTCTCTTATTTGGTTAAACCGATTTATCTGTCTTAAGCTGTGTATTTACTAAAGTCAATAGTTCAACTCCCTTCATGTTCTCAAAATGAACTGGCACGTCTCAATACTGTTTATAAACTATACAAAATGTTCAAAAAACTGTTTTACCTTATATTCTGTCTCCCTACTCCATGTAGGCCTTTTTGAAATAAAAATCAAGATGAATGTGTGTACATTCAGAAATGGCTGTGTTTGGTATCAGACAATTATGTAATGAGCAGCTGGGCTCCTCTCCAGTTACATGGCCTAAGAGAAGCAGAGAAGGGTTATGGCTGTATAAGGATGCTAAAGATTTCAGTAACCAATTTGGGAGAAGGTAGCAACTTCTCTGGGTTGGGGTGGGGTAAACCTTCTAGGAGAGGTCCATTTTCTGTGACATTTTATAACCCCATAATTCTAAGCAAGAGTTCCATTTCTTAAGAAAACAAAGGACATACACACCCTTCAGTGAATGTAAACAGTTTTATTTAGAAACAGATAGGTACCTGTTTGCATTATAGAATATAAAACTTGGTTTACACTCTATAAAAAATAATAACCAGTATCCAAATTCAAGACAGCTAGCATTCACAGAACACACAATGTGGGTGTGTAGCTACTGTTCACCAGCCTCAGGCTTGATTTAAACCAAAAAAAAAAAAAAAAAATTCCAGGAGGGTCATTAGAGATTAGAGTACAAATGCTTACTGATGAGCACCCAGCATCCAGAAGTCGCTATCTTAGCAGATGGAGATTTGCTTTCTAAGTGCATGACTTTAACATAAGGCCTGGGTTCTCTGTACCTAGTGACCTGCGAGGCTCTCCTGCCACACAATTTGCACTGTGCCCTCTCCAAGCAAGGGTTGGTGGCATTATTAATTATCCCCAGTCTTCTTAACAATTCAAGTGGGGAATCTGGAAGGCCGAGAATTTCCATTTCCTTATATGGGGGTTCAAAGAATGTATCCACTCTCAAGAGCTCAATGCAAAGGCCAGGGTGAAGTTACGTGATATCTGGCCTTTTACCAGGCCAAGGAGCCCACCTGAACATGATTGTGGAAGACCAAAGGATACACCTAGGTTCAGATTATAATAATCACCCAGCACCACCTGAATGTATTATCCAGAAAGATACATGAAATAATAAAGGTTATATATATATATATTTGTCTTAGTAACCTGAGGGCTAAAAACTTGGAATACATAATTCTTCTCAAAAGAGGTCCATGTGTATGAAAGGGACCAAAAAAAAAGGCAGTTTCTTGTTATGTAAAATATAGGTGAGTTGGGAACAGAGGTGGTTTCTTCAGCTCTTTCTACAATGTTCCTCTCTTTGATAAGGACTGACAATGTTGATCCATGATAAACATTTTTTGGCAGCGGGGAGATGGGGACATAGGGAGGGATGGGTCTAAGGCAGGAAGGGTGAGCAACGGTCCTCAAACCAAAGAGTCCTCTCATCTCTGAGCCTTAGCTCAGCCTCTTCAGCTGACACAGAAACAGGCCTGGTAGTAAGTGGTTAGCATTCTGAGGTATGAGGATCCCTGGTAAATTCAGCAGCATGTGGTTTTCAGCAATCAGCCCACAAGGTAAGAACACTGCAACCAAGCCCCTAACTAATACTGCTATTGAACCACTGTCCAAAAGAGAAAGGGAAGAAAAAAATCCCCACCACAACAGGAGGTTCTAAGCTTTCATTTAAGGTGGTCCAATTCGTCTGCTTTCTTTTTATCTTAGGGTTTCTTAAGAGAATCCTCATTCAGTGACCGTTTCTCTCATTAAAGGCACTTTCAATGACACAATTGGAAAAGCACATTTTGACTGCAATGAAATCAAAATTAGTTCCTTGGAACACCTGGGGAAATAGAAGCTGAATGGGGCACTGACTGATTGAATAAAGACAGGCTTGAGCACTTCAATAGACGCACACCCAGAAAAAAGCATGTGCCCTAAGAACACTTGGATTTTTTCTTTAGTTTTCCAGCTGTTTCTATTTATATCTCTGTAAAGAGATCACACTCACTACTTGATTGATATTCAAGACACTGGCCCCAACTTTTCCCACCACAGCTGTGCTTGACAAAATTAGCAAACAGCTAGTCTTACAGGGAAGGGGGGGAAAAAAAGGATGAATGAAATAAAGTCGATTCAAGCTTTCTTATAGCACAGGGATCTGTCCTTGCCCAGATAATGCTAGGACCTGGACATGAAGCAACTGAATGGAACATGCGGCCCCTACTACTTATGAAATACACTTATCAATAGGCAAGTTTAAGTGTTCTCTTTCTAAATAGTGGGGAATATTTCTTCCCTTTCCTCTCTCCTGAACATTTCTTATTGATCTCAGGCTTAAACTTAAGTCAAAATTATAAAAAATTACATGATAAGGGTTGAGAAAGAGAGAAGGGCTAATGTTTGCCTACAAGTGTGAGTTGAGGATGTTGATCCTTCATATCATACTCCCAACCAGAGAACAAATACAAAAATAAACACACATGTTATACATAATACAAAGTGTAAATCTACAAACACAAGTGTACTAATTAGAGTTGTTCCTCAGAAGCACGGTTTCCCTCCTGTCCCTCAGAGAGGAGGAGGAATGGGGACGGGATCATTTCTGTTATAACTTTTCATGTCTTAAAAAGTTTGTAATAACAGTCTCAGTAGCGCAATTTCATGTGAAACCAGAAGCTGTAAAAATAAATTATTTTGAAGAAATGTGGGTTCCTCTGTCTGCAGCTCAGAACTCATCATGTCGTACTAAGGCCTCACCAAAATCTGTGGCCTGGCTGCCCACAAATAAATCATACTTGTCAACAATCTCCTCCTTGGTAAGCTTGCCATCCTAAAAGCAGAAAGAACAGTGAACTGAGGCGAAATATAAGTTCCCATTTCAAATTTAGAAACACTGCTATCATATAATAGGGGATCTAAGAATTGTCAAGATTTAAGATTCTAATTCCCACTAAATTAAATGTGAACTCAGTACTCATGGCCCATCCCCAACACACACACACACGGAAGAAAAGAGCAATTAATATATTTCCTTATCAAGAAGGTTAAAAGGATGAAAATAATACAGCTGAATAGGACAATGCCAGCGGTATGGGTTTATTTCTTGGGGAGAAAATGCTCCCTTTTCAGCAAAATGTGGGACACCTCCTAGATATGGGTAAGAGATATTTAACAAGAGCCAGGAAAAATACTTCAAAGTGAATCAAGTCACTGTCTAATAGGGACAATGAAATCTGTTACTATCAAGCATAGTTTTCAACTCCAAAATGTCCTGCTGCTGCTGCTGCTAAGTCACTTCAGTCGTGTCCGACTCTGTGTGACCCCATAGATGGCAGCCTACCAGGCTCCTCGCCCATGGGATTTTCCAGGCAAGAGTACTGGAGTGGGGTGCCACTGCCATCTCCACCAAAATGCGCTAGCTACCAATCAGATTCCAGACAGAACCCCTAATGGAGGTCCAGATCTTATCTCAAGAATTAGCTAGGGCAGATTCCCAAGGGATGACTATGAGTTTCCTTTCCTCATGTCTCAGCACCTGGCTACTGAAGAGACTGAGCAAGAACTCAAAACAGACTGACCCTTAAAAAGGCTCATCGATAAGAAACTACATAAAAACCAAAGATTAATCTAAATAAAAGAACATTGAGAATTCTAAAACCCATCTTTAGACTGATTTTCAGTCTGCTCTAAGGACAATGTTCTCTGAAAAAGGTGACAGGGCTCAGTAGTAACACCACTGTTTCAATGAACCAAATGCCTTCCGAGATAATTGGTCAAGGACTGATGCTGAAGCTCCAATACTTTGACCACCTGATGTGAAGATTTGACTCATTGGAAAAGACCCTGATGTTGGGAAAGACTGAAGGCAGGAGGAGAAGGAGACGACAGAGGATGAGATGGTTGGATGGCATCACTGACTCAATGGACATGAGTTTGAGCAAGCTCTGGGAGTTGATGATGGACAGGGAAGCCTGGCGTGCTGCAGTCCATGGGGTTGCAAAGAGTCAGACACAACTAAGCGACTGAACTGAATTATAATAGAGAAAAGCTGATTTATAAGCTACAACAAGCATACTTGATTTAAGAAGGAAATAATCAGCTTTGAGTAGGCAAAGTGAGACTGTAAAAGGTAAAAGAACAAAGGAAATAACAACAAAAAGGCAAAGAAAATTTCTTGGGGTTCCAAAGATAGTGGATGAGGCACACTGGGCACAGGCTATACCCAGAGGCTCTTGCTGAGGCCTAAATTCCTCCAATGCTAAGAACATTGGGCAAAGGGATTTCTAAAACGAAGAGAGCATAGAGCCAGTGCTGCCCTGTAAGTTTCAGTCGCCAACTTTAGCTCCATAGCAGACTTGGACTAATTAAAACCTTAGATGCTCTATGTACATTAATAGGAATTTTTTAGGCAATCTCCTAGAGACAGACTTGGACCACTGCTAGATTGCTTGGGCCTAGTCAGGCTTACCTTGTTTTGGTCTGATTCATAGACCAGGTGCCTGGCTTCTGCCTCAGCATGGTCATAATCTGAGGGGAGAATCCAGTCTTTGGTCTCTTCCTTATCCATCTTTCCATCACGGTTCTTATCTCGAAACTCAACAAACTGTTCTCTCTCCGTCTTGACCCACTCTGGCTCATCAGCATTTCCATCATGGCTGTACATATCACCTGTATGAACAGACATCCATACATAAGGTGGGTGTGCCTTCTCTCAAAGCCTGCCCCATGCAAATCTGATCTGACCTTTCTTCCTCACTCATTAGTTTGGAATCTCACAGGAAGTTATAAGGGTATTTTAGGTTGGAGAGATATTATGAAGTAAGGCATTTTCCTGATGATCTTGCAAAAAGAATATTTCAAGCTATTGGTCTTGAATGATATGAGCAAAGAGAACTGTTTTAAAAAAAGGCAGAAACTGGGATTTTCAGGTGGTCCAGTGGTTAGGAGTCCATCTACCAATGCAGGGGACACGGGTTTGGCCCCTGGTCCAGGAAGATCCCATGTGCTACTACGGGGGAACTAAGCCTGAGAGCCGAACTGCTGCAGCCCACTTGCCTAGAGCCCGCGCTCTGCAGTGGGAGGAGAGGTCACCACAGTGAGAAGCCCAGGCACTGCAACTAGAGAGGGCCTGCGTGCAGCAGTGAGGACTCAGCGCAGCCATAAGTATTTTTTAAAATGCAGAAACAAAGGGAGATGACTAGTGTCAAGAAAGGTAAAGACCAACTTTCGTAAGACACCTGTTCCCTGCGTTCCATTTCACTACAAGGCAGTTAATTAACCTGACCACTAGTTTTAGAAAGATGTGGTTGTAAATCCTCAGGAAAATCTGAGATGTAAAAGTGTCTGTAAACGTAAAACAGTCAAACTGTCTACAGTCAATGCCTAAATATACTTTACAATGTATCTCTTAAAATAATGGGCATTGTCTTATGCTTTCTATCACATGAACTGTGAAACAATTTGGTCAACTACTTGGTAAGAGGCAGCTCCTTTTTTTTAAAGCAATGTTTAGGGACTTCCCTGGTGGTCCAGTGGTTCAGATTCCATACTGTGGATGCAGGTTCAATCCCTGATTGGGGAACTAAGATTCCACACGCCAGCAGCGGCATAGCAGAAAAAAAAGAAAAAAGCTGTACTTGAGAGAAACTGCCTTGAAGGTACAGCATCTAAAGTAAACAACTCGGAATTCCCTGGCAGTCCAGTGGTTAGGACTCCACATTTTCACTGCCAAGGGTGGGGTTTGATCCCTGGTTGGGGAACTAAGATCCCACAAACTGCATGGCATGGCCAAAAAAAAAAAAAGGACAAAAGGAAACAAATTAGAAAACCTCTACAGAAACTACGAATAGAATACAGAGAAAAGGAAAGACGAAGAGGAATCATCAACTCCTGGTTGCTTACTCACCCAAGGGTCTCTTTTGTTCTGTTCCCTAGTTGCCTAATACCAGCCTAGGTCCCCTACAACTCCTCAGTGCCAATTCCACAGGGCAGCTGGGATGCGCTATTTTAGTGTAGTCCACTACAGCAGCCACTGGCTGCTGAGGAAAGGAAACGTATCTAGTCCCATACTGTGTAGCCACAGGCTATGAGGAAAAAAAACGTGGCTAGTCCAAACTGAGATGTGCTACAGTGTAAAACTTTTGAAGACTTGTGTGAAAAAAGAAAAAAAAAAAACCCTTGATAATGTGGAAATTGTAGTATTTTGGAAAGTTAGATTAAATAAAATACAGTTTTGAAGTGAATTTCATCTGTTTCTTTTCATTATTTTTGATGTGGCTAACAGAAAAGTTAAAATTACATTTGGGGCTCACATTCACATTTTGATTGGCCAGTGCTACTCAACACTTTATCATGACCCACTATTTCCCATGCTGGTCTGAGTTAATGATGTGCTAAGAGTTGACCCATGGAGTAGATTGTTTTTATTGGTGAACATATCTTCCAAAGTTTCCCAGGTTCTTCTAAGAAAAACACTAGAAACAGACTTACCAATATACTCCTCCAGATCAATGAAACCATCAGCATTCTTATCTATATCTTCCATTGTTTCCTAGACAGAAGAGAATAATTAGATCTAGTATTTGGATGAATTAGTTCAGGCAATTATTTAGGACAAGTAACTGTGCTTCATTAAACACACACGTATGTATGTGTTAATGTATATCTATTCAAGTATGGTTAAACCATAGGAAAGAGTGTAAGCAACAAAAGGAGAAGTTTCCATTGAGAATCCTCACTCTCACCCACCTGTACTACTATGTCCTTCATGTAGTCATACTCCTCAGGGTGCAGAAAAGCTGTGAATTCCTCCTTTGTGGCAATCAGGTCTCCATCCTTGTCTGCCATTTTAAACCTCCGCTCATCTCTAACCATCATCTGTTTATAGTTAAATCCATCATCAGGGTCTGGATCATCTAGGAAACAAAAATTTAGGTCAAATCTTAAAAGACTTCCAGAAAACATGAAAATGTATGGAAATCAATTTCCAAGAACAATAAACCTAGCATGGAAGAATTAACTTGGTTACTCAGGGAAAACTACAGCAGTCTAAAGGCATTCAGTTTTGGTGATCAAAGACTACAAAGTCAGGTCTGAGTTGAATGTAAATTCAACATGGAACCCTGGCTCTTGGCCTATGTGATCCGTTACATAAATGCTTCATTGTTATCAATATCTAGGCTACTAGAGGGCTTCAGTTTTCTAGTTATATCCAAGGGGCAGTGATGGCTCTAAAGTCACATGGTCTGGGTTTGAATCCTAACTCTACTACTTCTTAGCCATGTGACCTTGGACAAGCAACTTAACTGTGCTTCAATTTACTCATCTGTAGAATATAGACAGTAACAGAGTTGGCCTCACAGGATTGTTACGAGGTTAAATAAGCAAATAAATAGAAGTTAAGTGCCTCGAACACTGCTTGGCACAGACCTGGCTTTTAATACATGTTAACTATTGCTATGTTTAGGAAACATTATTTAAACATTTATTAAACATTAGGCTCTCATTAAGAAGCCAGATATCAAAGGCCTTCTATCCCATTACAGGCCATTTAGATTCAATACCAGAACAGCACCACTCTGAAAGGTCACATTTTAGTTTCTTTTGTCAATTCAGAAATATACCATGAAATACAAGTTCAGTTCACTACCCCCACTTCCTCCATTTTTATAAAATCCTAGAAAATGCAAACAAATCAAGTTACAGAAAACAGATCAGTGGATGCCATGGACAGGGCACGAGGAAGGTGAGGACTATAAAGGGACACAAGGAAGCTTTTGGGGGTAATGGAAATATTTAATTACAGTGAGGGGCTCACTGATGCATACAAATATGGCAAAACTCATCAGTTGTGCATTTTAAATATGTGCAGTGCAATAAACTGTATGTCAGTTATACTTCAATAAATCTGTTACAGAAGATAATATTAGATTACAACCAAATTGAATTTGGACCTATCTGTTAGGATGCTGAACTGCACAAGCAATAGTTATTGTGGCTCAGCTGGTAAAGAATCTGCCTGCAATGCAGGAGACCTGGGTTCGATTCCTGGGTTGGGAAGATGCCCTGGAGAAGGTAAAGGCTACCCATGCCAGTATTCTGGCCTGGAGAATTCCACGGACTGTGTAGTCCTTGGGGTCGCAAAGAGTCGGACACAACGGAGTGACTTTCACTTCATTTCCTAAGAATCTAGAAAAATGAACTTCAAATTGAAAAAATGTGAAGGAGTTCATGGCAAAAAAGGGGGAAAAACAAAACAACTTTTCAATCTGAGTTGCTATATGGACCAAAATAAGATAACACGTGAAGATATTTTGAAAAGTAAAAGACACCACATTAAAGGTAAGAAATGATTATTCCCAAAACATACTGATCAAATAAAAAAAGATATAGCACTAGTTTTTATTAACAAACAAACAAACCCACAGGGCCCCTTACTAACACTACACTACTGACTTTTGATATTGTAATTCAGTCTTTCCATACTTTTAAGTACAGTCAAAAACAACAACAATAAACTATTGCTCTATTTTGAGTTAAGCAACTTGAAGCTTCATTCTTTGATGAGGTCAAAATTCAGTAAGACAGTTTACTGATTAAACTGGGGCTTTGGGGACCCTATGTGTATACTCAAAGCCATAATAGATTAGAGACTGAGAATTTAAGGAAAATACTACTTCACTCAGATACTAAGTCATTTCTTCTAAACAAATCATCAGTACAAACTATGTAACATAAATAAGATAACAGAACTTACATGTTAAGAGTAGATTCTTAGCTGAGAGCCCTCTTTCCTTAAGTAAAACTTGGTGACTAGGATCACACACACATATATGAGGATGAAGAAGAAAGCTACAGAACTGTATTTAATGACTAAACTCGCATGTCTATCATCACTGCTCAGAGTGCCCTATCTGTCCTAAGCACCAGTTTACTGGGCCAGCTGGCTTGCACACAGTGAAGGGTAGGCTCGTGATCTAGTTTTGGTTTTGGTATAGACAGGGCAGATCTTAGCATCTCATATTTTACTTGTGGCAGAGATGGGGTTAATGTTCCTTTTGTGGAAAGTAGGTATTAAGACAGACCCTAATTAGAAGCTAAGATGATTTCTACCTTAACTCAACTGAGTCAAGAACACATTTTCACAAAAAACTCCTCAGCACTTTTGGAAGGCGCCTCCTTACCCCAGCACTGTCCACCCCCAGGCCGCCAGGGAAAGATGCCTTATAAAGACATTGTTTCTCCAGCCAGTGCTTCAGCTCATGCAGAGTCTCAAGTCAGTAGAAATACTCATTACATTGAATCATTGGCCCTGTGAGGTAACAAAGCTCTCAACAGATTTGTATGCACATAATCATAAAAAGAGTTTAAAACTCCTTCTGGACAGTGAGTGCCTAGGTCTGAGCTGAGATTTAGTAACACATCATTCTGTTGAGATCACCAATTGCCTACCCAGTACTTTGTATTTATAATTAATCCCAAACACATCATGAAGCTCTGGGTCTCAGACAGAGAGCAAGAAGCATGGTTGTCTCTCTATCTGCACTGACTTTTTAATACATGTGTTCTTAATTGGGAGGAGGATATGTTTGGTTCTTGGCTAAGTGTCAAGCATGAGAGAGGTGGCCACTCTTGTCTCAGGAATGAGAACAAGCCCCACACAGAAATAAAAATCTGTTCACCAGAAATGCATGCAGTCCTGTAATTAACACGGACAGCTGGTTATCCAATGGGGGGAACAGACCATCATACAGTCATTGCCTGTTAGTGATGGAGAACGCCTGCTTTCACCCAGAAATTTATTTCATTTCCAGAATAAAAATGCAAGAAGTAACATTTATACATTCTTGTTTCATCTCAAACTGTGACCACGTACAAAAGAGGAATATCACTAACAAAAACACCCTAAGTCATCAACTTGGTAAGATCGCCACCTAGCATTTAATAGCAGGCAAGTGGAATAAGTAAAAGAAAATTACTAACAGGTGGCCCAAGCATACAAGCTACCAAAACAACAAAAAGCAATCAAAGTCACATTGATTTGCCTCGAAGCATTTGCAAAGCAGGCTAATAAACTCATGTGTCAGAGAAAACAAATGGGAAATACTCATTTCTAAACTTCAGTAAGCAGACATATTGAAATAGTTAAATTTCATCAAGGAATGCCATTAGACTTGATTTTTATTTTAGCAAGGGAAGAGAGTAATTTTCCTCCTATAGTCACCAGTTACAAAGAAATCTAATTTGGTTTAAATTTCAGGTCCAACGCTTTAATGTGACCATGTCAAGAGACATCTCAAAGCCTCCTGCTTTGCATTGTTGGTACAATGCAGCCTTTTGAACGAGAATTTACTCCAAAAATGGTCTCTTTGAGGGATGTCAGCAAGAAAAAAATGGGAAAATATATCTGAAATGCTAAAAGACGTAAAAGATGTCAGACCTTAGAAAACCAAAATAAAACAAATTTTAAAAAATAAATAATATACAAATTCAAAATTAATAAAGTGAAGGAGAATCAGCACAGCATCAAACTGTCTAAGATAAGTGTAATTCCTTCCTTTCCTTCACTGCTTGACCCATTTGTTTCTTTGACTCAAGACCATGGTCTCCACCAGGCTGACACCTTGCCCCTTACCCAGGTAAGTGCCATAAGTCACGTTTCTGTACTCATCCCAGGAGATTAAGCCGTCTTGATTCAAATCAAACTCCTGCCATTGGTTTTCAACATTGTCATATATGTATTTCTTCTGGGCGTGCTTAATCCAGGATTTCAGCTCCCCCTCCGTCACAAACCCATCTTTATCCGCGTCTATTTTATCTACAATCATTCTACAAGACAAAACAGTTACGTTTCAAGGTGCCGGCTCCACAAGGCTTTTTCCCCCAGAGAGTAGGGACCTACCTAAAACGTAGCCGTAGGTGGCATTTTTATACTCCTCCCAGGAAACGAGGCCGTCCTCATTGAGGTCATGCCCCTTCCACTGCCGCTCTACGTCCTCGTAAATCCAGCGCTTTTGTGCAAATTTAATCCAGTCTTTGAGCTCATCCACAGTGACAAACCCGTCCTTGTCGCCATCTATTTTACTTACAATCTTTCTGTAGAAAATGCAGAGAAATCCAGCAAGAGGTTAAAAGGACACAAGGCTCTGGACTTAGCCAGATGTGTGCTGTGGCCACGGGTGTTGCCCAGGGCTAAAGGATGGAAATAAAAATTGTCTCCAAAACAAAACCGCCAGATGGGCAACTGAAAATTTTTCTCTTGAGTGCCTGTTGCTGCTCTGAAATGAGTCATCCAGATAAGACAAGCACAGTCCATGGCTGGTGTACTTGGAACCAAAAGCAAACTATGGACTATCCCTTTAGAGGCAGGTTTCAGCCAGTGGTCAGAACTTTGGAGTGAATATCCTTTCCTATCTGGGTTCTTCACTCTTAGTATCAAACAACATGCAAATTTTTATATTTTTTCTTTATTGCTCTTAGGAGAATCTCTATTTCTGGGTAAATAATCACAACCACTGACTTGGTTTTCTAAAAATTCAAAAATTGTAACCAGATTTTTTAAAAAATTAAGTCTTTTTTTTAAACCAAAACACTTTTGCTAAAAATATAAAGATATCAAAAAAGTTCCAGGATCAGTTATACCTAAAGTCAAGATTTTTCTTTTAAACCCCAAAATAAGTACAGAGACATAGGCATGCTTATACATTAAAAAAAAAGGGGGCCAGCAGTTATTATACACTATATTGAATTGGATTTTTACATATAACCACAAAAACAGAGAGCTCTGAAGAAGTAATGTGGTAAGAACATACATCCTTGATTATGAGAATGTTAATAAGCTGAGAGGGTTAGGGTGCAGATGATAAACTAAACTACAAGGCTAAAGAATGAATATACTTTGCTCTTCATAAGCTTCTTTCTTTCAGCACTGTCATATTAATAACAGACATTTTAAAAAGACTTTTTTAAGGATTTCAAAATATGTGCATGATATGAAAACTTCTGTTAAAAGATGCAATTGCTTACTTATATAAGCTAAAACTGCCTATGTAAAGTCACAAGAACTTTTTTTTTTTTTTTTTTACAATTTTACACACCAATTATTTAATGGCCTAAGAGCAGTAATATTCACTGACTACATCCTTTAAGAGAGCCAGGAAAAGATCACGTAAACACCCCTTGGCCCTTTGTAGGGAGGCTCAAGTCAAAAGAACTTTAAATCAAAACTTCTAATGGAATTGACACAGTAGAAGTCCATTATGCACACTTATTTCATCACATGGAATATTTTAGAAAGAATTCAAGGGTCAAGAATAAATAATTTTTCTACTGTTAAAAAAAAAACTTCTATTGGAACTGAAATCTTGGCATACCCCTATGCTCCATTGTTTGTAGGATTGAAAAAGACTGTCATTTCCCAGTCTGTATTCTTATGAATACAACATTGGAAAGTGATTAGAATCAGAGAATATAAGTGACACAAATTCACCTCGATATTGATTGATACGCTGTTAGCCACGATTGTCTATTACTTAAATCCTGTAATTAACAAGCATTTTCCTTCAAAGAATCTTATAGTTTTTACTCTAAAATATTTTTTTAAAAAGGTAAAACAGTAAGTGTTAGTCGCTGAGTTGTGTCTGACTCATTGCAACCCCATGGACTGTAGCTTGCCAGTCTCCTCCGTCCATGGGATTCTCCAGGCAAGAATACTGGAGTGGATTGGCATTCCCTTCTCCAGGGGATCTTCCCTACCCAGGGAGCGAACCTGGGTCTCCTGCATTGCAGGCAGACTATGGTTTGAGCTACCAGGGAAGTCCCCTAAAATACTAAGAAGTCACCTCAAATACCCTTCTGCATCTACATGGACATGGGACAAAAATTTTTTTGCAACTTGAATCTGTAGAATCTTAACAATATTAATAAATTAGCTTTTCTTACTCTTTGGGGGGCTGTGCTGTGCAGTACGAGAGGTCTGAGTTCCCTGACCAGGAATAGAACCTATGCCCCCTGCACTGGAGTGCAGCATCTTAACCACTGGACCGCCAGGGAAGCCCCAACAGATTAAGTTTTACCTGTTCAAAAACCTCTACATTATCTATAATGGAATCCAGTTTGTGTCTGAAAGGCATTGGCTACCAAGAGTTCCACTGTACTATTAAGACAAAAAAGGCAAGGTACTTATTCCCGAAAGAAAATTTTAAACTATTATTAATAGCCTAAAGAGAAGCATCACTAAGATAAAAAAGGCATGACTCTTTAAGATGGGCTTTTCCTAATGAAGTTGGCTGAATGCTATTCTATTCATCCCAACAGAAATATCCCAAATGGTTCAATTCAGACGTTAGCAAACTTTTTCTGAAAAAGTCAAATATTTTTCACTTTGTGGGCCACATATCATCTGTCACATATCTTAAAAACAATAGTAAAAATAACCACGCAACTATTTAAAAATAAAAAAGCTATCCTTATCTTTCTAGTTATCCAGCCTGCAGGCAGTTGTCAAAGTACACTGGAAGTGGGCACAGCCTATTTTTGGCATGAAGCTCTAAACTCTGATCTTTAAAAGCCCATGTTAATTTATAAAGCTAATGGTATTGTATTTCTATGACACTGGAGAACCCTACAAATGCATGATGCCACTAAATAAGTATTTACTCTAGGACAGACACAATGCACTTAAGTGGATATTATGTCATTTCTAAGAGGTGACATATGCCTCTACATTTCAAAAGGCGTAAAGCCAAATCCTTTGGCTTTTTAAGAACCTGGGTCAATAAAAGGATTCCAGGAGGGTTCAAAATATTCCAGAAATTTTAAGGATGCAAAATTTTACATATATTCATATACTTGCACTTTACTTTAGTTTTCATCAGACTGCCAAAGGGATTGGGCCTGTGACCCCAAAAAAGGACGATGAACAGCTCTACTTCATTTCTATATCAAAATAAGTGAAAACTTTACTAAGGACCACCACCTCAAATTGGATAAATCATCATGTGGAGGACACATAAATGAAAATTAAGTATATTCAGACTGCTTGGGGTGGGGTAAGGTTGAGAATACACACAGAAGAAAAAAATGTTCTATTTGATTATTCATAAGAAAAAGAAACTAAAACCTGGATGTTAAAATTGTTTTTAAGTGCTTCCTGTAGCTTTTTAGATATTATTACTAAAGATTTAAAAATAGTAGTGAATTTTTGCAACTAGAGGTATAAACAATGCTCTGATTTCCTAATAATCACTGGCCTCCTAGATAGATGGAAAGGGGAAACTGTCGTACCTAACCTCTGGTGTACAGTCACATACCAAACAATGTTCAAAAATGCCATAGTAAGCTACTTTAAAAGAAAAAAAAAGTTCACCTGGAATTCTTGCTTTCAACAGTATATCATCTTATTAATGGGCTATTCGTTATTATCTCCACATGTGGGAGAAGCAAACCAGACTTGGTTCATTCACACATTCCATGAAAAAGATCATTTTAACCATCTTATTCTTATCAAATATGATAAGAATATCACGTGTTGAACTTTTGATATTTACTGAGGACTAAAAGAAACATTTTTTCCTCTACTGAAGGCTGTTAGCAGAGCAATCCCAATACTTGCACAGGGCCAGAACACCGACTGCCACCAAACCTAGAGGCCCTTTGTTATCTGACAGTAATTCTGCAGAGACGTGTGCAGACCAAAATCTAGGCTGGACATGCATGTTATTAACAGGCAAGACATGACGACTGAGAACACCCTCATGCACGCCTATTTTCAGCTTGGAATGTTAGCACAGTTAAGAGATTAAAAGTGAGCACAGTCCTTCAAAGTCAAAAAACAACCTAACAGAAGACTGACTCTGATGCGCTTGTTTTCTCTATTTTCAATGTTTTGGGAAAGTTTCTCATTCTACATGGCAAAATCTTTGATTATTTCTGTCAGTGTTTAAGAATACTGTATCCTTCAGTTGGCAGATAACTCACTGAAAGAATAAATTTATTTTTAAGTACCACTCAAAGCAAACCCTATAATATCTTCTAATCACAGCACTATCCATGGGAAAAATATTTCTGGAAATTCCTATGTGATATAACTTTTCAGACAACTCTGTTAAATTTAGTTCAGAAAGCTACACAGATGGTCACTATTCATTGAAGAGAAAATGTTCACCAATTAACCTGCATTTCCTTAAAAAGCAAGCCTTTGAAAGAACTAAAAAAGACATTCTCAGACTCTCAGTTAGAAATAATCAGCTGGAATTCTACCAAATCAACTATTTAGGTAAAAAGATGCCTTCGGAGAGAGCCACAGAACCTGACTATGGCCCAGCTGTTTACTGCAAGAGCAACACATACTCTGACAATAAGATCACAGCTTAATACAACCTTCTGAAAGCCAAGGTTGATTTGGTTTTGCTTTTAATTAAGCAAATACCCGAGAATGAACCAAAGAGGGTGAAGGACATCCTTGGAAATCATAAACTACAGAAATTAGTCAGTCCAGGGGTCTAATTTGCAGTTTATTATCCACTCAAAGACTTGGCATGGTCAACAACAAAGGTCACAGACTGCTTTTAAAAATTAAAAGCAACAGTGTTGAGAAAATCCCCATGTAACGTTCCTTTGGGATCAAGATGATGCGGTTTAAGCCGAGTCCTACAGTATCTGGCACTTTAATGCAGAAATGACTTTGTTTTGTAGAATGAGGTAAAAACTGTTATTCAATGGAGAAATGAGGAAAGAGATTAAATTTTAGCGGTAGCAATTCTATGGTTAGCTTTCAGCAGATGTAGTTCAGTACAGCTTTACTGGGTGACTGAGATAGAAGAGGAAAAAAAGAATGAGTTGGTTTATAAAGAAAGGTCATTACTCTAACTAGCCCCCTGCGAGCTGGCACTTACCCAAGTCTTTCCTTGCTCTCTTCTGGTGTCAGCTGATCAAAGGTTTTTGCTTCTTCGGCACCCAAGAAGGCGTCGTGGTCATAATCGAAACTCTGAGCATCATTGTGAACCTTGTCACTGAGCTGAGGCTCATGATGTACGCGGTCCTTCTTTTCTGTGGGCTTGCTCAAGGCAAAGGCCGTGCACAGGGACAGGCACATAAGAAACTGTCGCAGGTCCATGATAACCAGATCTTAAAGAAAAAAGAAAGGCAGTTCAGTCAGTATGCTTAATAATTCAACAGGAAATTAAAAGCTCAGACCCAGTAAAATTATTAATGACATCATCCTAAATACAATTATTTAACCCATAAAAAAGTATGCTAGAATATGAGACTTTCTAGTTTTACTCCGAGAAATTTTCACCACTCTCCTTCGTCTGATTGTAGGCTGACAAGGAATTACAGGAACAAGGAATTACAAGGAACATCCATCTTATAAGCAGTCTCCCTTTATGCAGACACAGAAAACGAACCTGTGGACATAGAGGGGACGTGACTGAGCGTGCATGCATGCACATGCTTCTGAAAGCTTATCAATGTTCTTTTTCATGCTATTCCATCAAAACACCCAAATCACATACAAAGATGCTTTAATCAATGATGATATTTTATGATTAAAAAATGAAAAATGAACTAAATCAAAGAATTAGTAAATATGTATTAAACCACCACTACCACCACAAAGTAGATATAGTGACTGTTACATTCCAGAAAAGTCTATAAAAACAACAAAAGCATGTTGCAAAACAATGTCAAGATCTCATTCATATAAAAAGCAAAAATCAACTAACCTCTCCAGGTTGCTTATGTTTGCATAAAATATAACATATATGCATGAAAATGGTGTGGAAGGATAAGCATTTATCTATAAATAGCAACAACGCCCTAGGCTGAAGAAGAGATGGGGGTGGGGTGGTGAGGCTGGGATGGAGAGAACTTTAATGCTGTACTCTGTTGTGCTATCTTCCTTTTTCTAAATGAGTACAGTACCTTTTTGTGTGTACTTTTTAAACAATATGATAAACATTAATTTCATTGTTAGGTAGCATACATTTTCAAGCCACTTCTCCTGACTGGAAAAGGAGACATATTTATTCTTAAGGAAAAAAACATATATTTATTCTTAAGATACAAACGCTATTTTTCAAGTAAAATAACACTGCCCAAGGAGAAAAACACTCCAGGCTACTTCAATAATTGAACTAATCAATCAGATCAGTGGAAGAGTAGAGAGAAAATTAGATTTAGTGGCTCTCTCAAATGTCACAGTGAGTATCTCTTTATTTTAGGACAAAATGAAACTTTCACTGCAAACTACAAATAATTCTTTAAATAAAATTCTTTAGAGATAAGGAATGAGTTTTATGCTGTTATTCTGTGACATATTCAAATGATATCTATGATGTTAAAGGCTTACAGAATCAAGTAAAAATCAAGAGTCATAGCAACAGTATCTTCCTTATGCCTATTAACAAGGTGACCTCACATTTAGGAAAATTTTATAAATGACTAATTACATCCCCAGAATAATAGCCTACCAACTCTTGCATAATACCTGACAGCTTTTGCAAACTGCCATTGTTATAATATAAATTAATGCTTAAACCTGGGAACACTATCAGGGCCTGGGAGGGATACTGTGTCAAGTTTTGATACTGTGTAACATACAGAAATGTAACAGATTGACTCATTGTGATTTAGAGGGAAAACTACATTTAAGATTGAGACTTAACATCTTGATCCAGTGATAAAAGAAGAAGGTCAGCGTAAAAGCCAAGTGCTTCAGCTTTATCATTTATCCATCTCTCTATCCTTTCCCTTCACAATTAAACTCAATCCTGCCCCTCTACAGGTTCCTTCATTCTGTCAATCAATACTTCTCAGGTCTTCATAATCCAAAATCAGTCTTTCTCAGACCGCACTATTACTTCAAGAGTGCTCTTCCCTGTTCCTTCACCCACATAGTGTCCAGGAACTCTTGTCTCTGTTTCCACACCACCTACTGTCTCCCTGCAATCTAGGTTTCTACTGACTACTGATGAAAGTGCCTAAAAACATCACCAAGGACTACCTACCAGACAAAGCAATGGTTTCACCTTCATCTCTCTGCAGTGGGCAATGAAAAATCTGTACTTTAGCAGATATTTAAAAATATACTTTTTGTGCCCACGTATATCAACTCCTGGCTGTTCGTGCTTGTGCTTAGTAGAGTTTGACTCTGCCAGTAGTGTTTGACTCTCATGGACTATAGCCCACCAGGCTCCTCTGTCCATGGAATTTTCCAGGCAAGAATAATGGAATGGGTTGCCATTTCCTCCTCCAGGGGATCTTCCCAAATCAGGGATTGAACCTGTGTCTCTTCCGTCTCCTGCATTGGCAGGTGGGTTCGTTACTACTAGTGCCACCTGGGAAGCCCCCTTGGCTGTTAGAAACTTTAACAAAAGGGCTCTTGTTTTATGAATACAGACCCTAAAAAAGACTACCAAATTTATTTAAATCCATACATATAAAAATGTCCATTAGAAACAAAGGGTATCTCCCAAGACAAAGGACATATAACGTGGAAAGATGTGAGAAAAGTATAGAACAACTTATACAAGCCTCCTGAAGAACTACATCAGCAGTTATTTCTGAAGTATCTTTCTCTTTTCAACCAAACTGAAACCAAGTAATAGAAAGCTAACAGACCCTTTTCTTTCTCCATCACGATAGCTTGCTTGTATGGCTTTTTACCGCATGATCTAGATGGGGCCTGACCAGAGGTTTATCAATTTTGTCTACCCTTTCAAACAATAGGGGAAAAAAAGGCTTTTGGTTTTTTCTATTTTTAAATCTCTATTGCCTCTGATCTTTATTATATCCTTTCTTTTGCTGACTTTACCCATCCTCCCTGGTAGCTCAGATGGTAAAGAAGCATCTGCTTGCAATGTGGGAGACACAGGTTCGATCCCTGGGTCAGGGAAGATCCCCTGGAGAAGAGAATGGCAATCCACTTCAGTATATTTGCCTGGAGAATCCCAAGGACAGACTACACGGTTGCAAAGAGTCAGACACGACAGAGTCACTAACTCTTTCTTTGCTGACTTTAGCTTTTGTTTTTTTTCTTCTAATTTATCTTAGGTGGTAGGTTAGGTTGTTTGAGATTTTTGTTTTTTCTTTTTTGAGAAAGGACTTGTAGCACATGATCTAAAGGTAAATCAATGGTTGTGAAAAATACATCTTCCCACTTCCATTTTTCAAGTGACTTATAAGTTTCTCTCAAATTCTGCCCCTCCCTCACCAAGGGTAACATTTAATTGTTGATACTGTTCAGTTGCTAAGTCATGTCTGACTACATTTAATATTTTTTCTTAAAAGAAAAACAAAATCAGAAAACTAGACCTGCACTGTCCAGGATGAGAGCTGCATGTGGCTACCAAACACCTGAAACATGGCTAGTGTGAATTAAGGATGTGGTATGTTACACCTTATGATAAAAGAATGGTACTTTTGTATGTACTGGATTAAATAAATTATTAAAATTAATTTCACATGCTTTATTAATAAATGTCGTTCAGTCGCTGAGTCATGTCTGACTCTTTGTGACCCTGTGAACTGTAGCCCACCAGGCTCCTCTGTCCACGGGATTTTCCAGGCAGCAACACTGGAGTGAGTTACCATTTCCTCCTCCAGTGGAATCTTTCCAACCCAGGGATGGAACCCACATCTCTTGCGCTGGCAGGCAGATTCTTTACCGCTGTGCCACCTGGGAAGCCCCTTGTTTTAAATATTCACTTGTAAAAAAAAAAAATCCCCCTCACCCCAGCCCCCGACCAGCAGGAATCTGACTGGGGATTGAACTCATGCCCCCTGGCAGTGGAAGTGCAGAATCTTAATCACTGGACCCCCAGGGAAGTCCCTCACCTGTAAGTTTAAGATTACATATGTGGCTTGTATTACATTTCTATTTCACTGTGCCATGTTACAGACATAAATAAAGGGCTAGAACAGAAAATGTATCAAGTTACTACCATACTTTTGCACTATGTCAGCCATAATGGTTTCCTACAAAGTTATTTTCATGAATTGTTCCAGTAAATTTATAAGGAGAGAGAGGTAATAGCATAAACTTGAATTTCTCTTAGTAACAATGATAGCCTTAAGAATCAGTTTTACCCATTCAAAAATTTTCTTGAAAGCTTTAAATTCTTGCCATTTCTCCTTTCCTTCCCAATCATTTTTAATAAAAATGCACTGGTCACAGAACAGTTAAAAGTAAGTTGATTCAGGGAAATTTAGAGGTCTGGATTAAATTCAGCTTCTCAAGAACATTAACAATGAGTGACCCCACAGTTATTCTAGTTGACCAAAGACCCATTGCTCAGTGTTAACAGTGGGAGAAATGGGCGTGGTGGTTAAAATGCCAGTTCTGTGAGTTGGATATTCGGGGGCGGGAGGCGGGGAGGCATTCCTCTGCTGCTGCTAAGTCGCTTCAGTCGTGTCCGACTCTGTGGGACCCCAGAGATGGCAGCCCACCAGGCTCCCCCATCCCTGGGATTCTCCAGGCAAGAACACTGGAGTGGGTTGCCATTTCCTTCTCCTATACTGCAGCAAAAGCGGAATCTCAATGCTTAAGCATCTACCTCAATTGGGAATTGAGGGCAAGAGTCTGATAGCAATTTAACAATACTAAAGTTCTTGTTATAAGGTCTAGGAATTAAAGCCACCTGGGGATCTACCTGACATTCTTCACTTCCAGACTTTAGTACCACCAATGGATCATACTAAGGTAATAACATCACCCTTCATGATTTGATGAGAATTGTAATAATGACAAACCATTTATTCAGCGTTTCTCCAGCAATCAATGGATCTGGATCTGTTCATTAATACATTCTAATTAAATCATTTGTGTGACTGAGGGTATACCTTTATAAGCTAGCCAAGTATATAAAAGTGCAAAATTTGGCTGTACGAGAAAAGCTTTGAAATGGCTACTACTTAGGTTTCATTAATTCTATAACCAAAGCAACCCAGTGCACACTTAAAATTTTCCTTGCTAAAGAGTAAAAAAATTTCCTTAAGAAATAAATTCGAGAAACCCTGGGAGAATGAAGGTTTCCTTTTGGCTGATGAAACTTCAATAAATTATTAACTGCCAAAGGAAAGCTATGTAAAATGTAGGGGCAAGAGTTTTGGTTTCTAGTTGCAATTTTGCTGTGCATATGTAACATGCACAAAATTCCTTGGGAATTTGGTAGTTATTTTAGCTCAATCTTCCTTTAGTGCCAAATGTAAATAAACAATTTAAAATCCTAGATGAAAAGACCTATCTACTATGATCACTCCAGCTGCAAGTGGTCTGTATGCTAAGTCACTTCAGTTGTGTCCGACTCTGTGAGACCCCATAGACGGCAGCCCACCAGGCTCTCCCGTCCCTGGGATTCTCCAGGCAAGAACACTGGAGCGGGTTGCCATTTCCTTCTCCAATGTATGAAAGTGGAAAGTGAAAGTGAAGTTGCTCAGTCATGTCTGACTCTTCGAGACCCCATGGACTACAGCCCACCAGGCTCCTCCGTCCAAGAGTACTGGGCAAGAGTACTGGAGTGGGGTGCCATTGCCTTCTCCATGTGGTCTGTATATATTCCTCTAAAGAACTTTATAGAACTTGTTTGTACCACTCCACAATAATGATCATAGGTTATCTTAAGTTGTCTCCTTAGCTCCTCTATAGATGTACTTTAGGAAGGCAGGGATCTCAGCTAAATATAAATTAATACTCATCTGTAATCCCTAATGGACTTCCCTGTGGCTCAGTAGTGAAGAATCTGCCTGCCGATGCAGGAGTTGCTGGTTTGATCCCTGGGTCGGGAAGATCCCTTGCAGAAGCAAAGGGCAACCCACTCTAGAATTCTTGAGTGGAAAATTCCAAGGACAGAGGAGCCTGGTGGGATACAGCCCATAGAGTTGAAAAGAGTCAGACATGACTGACTGAGCATCCATCATCGTAATCTCTAACACTGTGTCTTGTGCTTTTTGTATACTAACACATTTTATTGCATTAGTTGGACTGTACTTGGCAGCAATACAGCTCCTGCTTGCCACCAGTGCTCCCCATCCCCCAATTCCCCTTACTGGATCTGGTCATCAGCCAGCAACAAAAAAAGTGCTATTTCAGCTGTCTTAACTCTAATACATAAATTACAACATCAACAACAGCCATATTTAAGAGTTCAAAGAGAGACTGGAACTAGGACCTTATGGCCTAGTAAGCATCTCCAATGGCTATTCCTGACTATACCTCTGTGCTTCCAACACCCCTGGCACAACCATGCATGTGCCACACACTGAGGAAAACGTGTGTTAAAATCAATGAACGGATCTCTTGTACTGATGCACTGTACAGAAAATGCCCTGAGTATCTTTTGACACATCACTGGATAAATGCAGGCAAGTGATTACATTAACAGTGATGATTATAAGTTTACTAGCCATTCAGGCATACCAATGCATCTTTGTTAGCTCGTGTTTCTCCTAGTGATTCTCAAAACAGTCCTGTTGGATACCCCTGAATCCCTGTAAATCTCAGATTTAGGCCAAGATAAACAAACTCATCTTCTCTCCACACAAATACAATTTACAGGTTATCTGTGGAGCCGCAATAGTACTAGATATACATGAATTCTTCAACGATGACCATCGTTTGGTCCTTGGTTAACTAAATCTACCGAATGAGGTCAAACGTGCATGTGCCTTGTGTCAAGTTCCATTCTATAGCAAAAATATAAGTTATCAGAAATCCTATGGTTCTCTACCTCTAAGCTACAAAAACAAATCATAAGAAACCTTATTTCCAACTCATGCTTATTTTATGGTTCATGCCAGGAAGTGACTGCAATTCAATTCTCAAGGACATTATCCTGGGACTTTATACACTTAGGACTTCAGATCAAAACTCCTACTAAAGTTTTAGCAGGGGATCCAGGGAGCTTTTTGCCTTGAAGCAAAAGCAGCTTTCAGAACTGAAAATCACTCAACTCGATCAGGGCAGCTGTAGGGAATTAAGTTTACTTATGAACTCAGCATGCTAAAAATCAGAACTAGGATCTGGGGCTAAAAGCAACGAAACCATGTAATAATACAGTTCTTTATTGGAGTTTTTAAAAACTATTTTCCGTCGCTGACCGAGGCATGCAGCCAAACATGCTAGAGATATTCGTCTTTTCTTTAAAATTATAGACAACTTTTTAAAAAAATCACATAGGGTCTGTATGCTTTCTTCCCCCCTCGTTTCTACACCCTCCAAGTCAGCGAACACGGCTTTCTTGGCAGATGCAGATGTCCTCTCGGGATGTGGCTTTGGGGCGGAGCTGGCAGACACAAGCAGGCCCAAGCGTGGGAAGTGGCAGGGAGCTGTAACAATAACGCTATCTGACTGCCCTCCGACCTTCAGGAGACAAACAAGCGTGACCCTTTAGGATGAGGGAGCTGGTGACTGGCGGGGCCCACGGCCAGAGGACGTGGCAAGCCAAGAACAAAACAGTACCCCCACAGGACGCAGAGCGGGGAGTAGGAGCTCTCCGGGCCCCAGGCCCCTTCCCAGAGCGCGCGGGAAGGCGAGCGGCGGCCTCTAATCCAGGCTGCACGCCGAGGGCCGGGCAGTCATGAGCAGTATCAGGCCCCAGAACCACAAGAGGGCAGAAACGGGGACCCTGAGCCAAAGAAGCCCTGCCGCACCGGGAGCGAGGCCCAGAAGACAGAAAGAAAGTGAAAAAGGAGACGGCGGCGGCAGAGGAACTGTGTACCGTGGTACCTACCTCTCACCGTCGCACCCACAGCCCAGGATGCCGCTGCCGCCGCTCTCCCACCGGCTTAGCTCTGGCGCGCAAGCCCCGCCCAGCCGGAAGCGGCTCCGCTCCCCGCCGCTGTCCTCCACGACGGCAGCCTCCAGACCAATCATCAGCCAGCCCGCCGCCTACGCGCAGCTTCCCCGGGCAGCCATTGGCCCCACAGTTGCGTAGTAGGGATTGGCTGGAAAGCGCCACGTCCCCGCGAGCGCGCCGGGTTGCGTGGACAGGATTCCCGCCCAACTCCTGTCCTGGGCCCTGTGGAGTTGGCGGGTTGTAAGAAGGCGATGGCAACCCACTCCAGTACTCTTGCCTGGAAAATCCCATGGACGGAGGAGCCTGGTAGGCTGCAGTCCATGACGTCGCTAAGAGTCGGACACGACTGAGCGACTTCACTTTCACTTTTCACTTGAACGCACTGGAGAAGGAAATGGCAACCCACTCCAGTGTTCTTGCCTGGAGAATCCCAGGGACGGGGGAGCCTGGTGGGCTGCCGTCTATGGGGTCGCACAGAGTCGGACACGACTGAAGCGACTTAGCAGCAGCAGCAACCCCTTACTCTGGTTGCCGTGTGGGCGCGGCTGTCTGGCCGCTACGTACCGGTTCGCAGAGCGTGACTCGGCCTCTGCAGGGCTTCTTAAATTATCCTAGTTATCTTCATGCCCACAAGAAACCAGGGCCAAATTAATTGAATCATTCGCCAAGTATGTTGAACAGCCCTACCCACTTCTTTCCCTTCAGCTCTGCCGCCTAGATGGGTACGTACCCTGTGCTGTGAGTGTCATCGTCTAGATGTTTCCAACTGCCCGCCCTTTCATATCTGTGCTGTGCTTAGTCGCTCAGTCCTATCCGACTATTTGTGACCCCATGGACTGTAGCCTGTCAGGCTCCTCTGTCCATGGGGATTCTCCAAGAAAGATACTGGACTGGATTGCCATGCCTTCCTCCAGGGAATCTTCCCAACCCTGGGATCGAACCCAGGTCTCCCGCATTGTAGGCAGATTCTTTAACTGTCTGAACCACCAGGGAAGCCCTTCATTCACATCTCTATAGTCTTTCATTATCAACCGACAGTAAGCTCTGCCTTGTGAATGACAATACAAGTCCCAGTTCACAGAAATCCCAGTTTGATGTTAGCTGTAAAAGCCTTTCCTGACCTTGCTAGGCATAGCAGTTCCTCCCTTATTTACCTTAATACACTTTGTATCTTTGGTATGTATGTTCACGCATGCTCAGTCATGTTGGACTCTTTGCAACCCCATGGACTATAGCCTCCCAAGCTCCTCTATCCATGGGATTTCCCAGACAAGAATACTAGAGTGGGCTGCCATTTGCTCCTCCAGGGTATCTT
This sequence comes from Bos indicus x Bos taurus, assembly GCF_003369695.1. Classification (NCBI taxonomy): domain Eukaryota; kingdom Metazoa; phylum Chordata; class Mammalia; order Artiodactyla; family Bovidae; genus Bos; species Bos indicus x Bos taurus. Next base: position 27,022,227 of record NC_040079.1, read on the forward strand.
CCTGACCCAGGGATGGACCCTCCTCTTTTTCGACTCCTGCATTGGCAGGTGGGTCCTTTACCACTAGAGCCACTTGGGAAGAACAAATTTTGCTATAAAACGCTTTTTATCCATTTGTCCTCCAGACTAAGCTCCAGGAGAGAGATCTGCCTTTATTCATCTTTGTACCTGAAGCTTTCAGCTTACTGCCCAGTTCAAAGTAAATGCTTAATAATGTTAAGTGAACTGAATGGGTGGAACCTATATGATGTCCCAATTGAAGAGGAACACAGGAAATCATGAACTTATTCATTTTCAAGTCATGAAGTTAGAATTAAATAAGGATAGCTCAGTTGGTAAAAAATCCTCCTGCAATGCAGGAGACCCGGTTTGATTTCTGGGTTGGGAAGATCCCCTGGAGAAGTGATAGGCTATGCACTCCAGTATTATTGGGCTTCCCTTGTGGTTCAGCTGGTAAAGAATCTGCCTGCAATGCAGGAGACCTGGGTTCGATCCCTGGGTTGGGAAGTTCCCCTGGAGAAGTGATAGGCTACACACTCCAGTATTCTGGCCTAGAGAATTCCATGGACTATACAGTCCATGGGGTCTCAAAGAGTCAGACACGACTAAGTGACTTTCACTTGCTTCACTAGGGGCTACTACCTTTGCAATGTCAATGGAATATAAACCTACTGTGTTCTTAGCACATAAAGCCTGTATAGTTTAAAATCCAGTTGAGACAAGTAGTGTTCTCATGAGAAAGTTAAATACAAAGCAACTTAGTTTACTTTAAACATCAAGGTGAGAGGTTGACCAATGCTTTGGGAATTCAAAGGTGTGGCCGTAACCCTTGGTAACAGCCAGAGAGGGCTTCCGAAGAAGGTGTGACTCAGGCTGGACTAAAAAATCCCTGAGCACTATTTAGCAAAAGGAATAACTGGAAAAGGGCATGTGGGGGACAGAGTAGGAGTTAAATTCTTAGGTCAGGTAGGGGATGAGGGAGATTAAAAGGGGGGATAGGGAGGGGAGGGCCTGAGCTCTGAGGAGCCTGAGCTGAAGGCACTGGGAATTGTGGGTCTTCTTCTGAAGGTTTCTAAGCTTGTGCCTTTGTGGCAGGTGGAATGAGGTTGAAAGTGTTCTGTCAGGGAGATGCATCTCCATACAGGTTAACTATAGAATAAGCTGCATCAGGAGCCACTTTAAAAATTATTTTGAAAATGCCTCCTTGAAGTCAGGCACTGTACTGCTGCTGCTAAGTCGCTTCAGTCGTGTCCAACTCTGTGCGACCCCATAGACGGCAGCCCACCAGGCTCCCCCGTCCCTGGGATTCTCCAGGCAAGAACACTGGAGTGGGTTGCCATTTCCTTCTCCAATGTGTTAAAGTGAAAAGTGAAAGTGAAGTCACTCAGTCATGTCCAACTCTTAGCGACGTCATGGACTGCAGCCTACCAGGCTCCTCCGTCCATGGGATTTTCCAGGCAAGAGTACTGGAGCGGGGTGCCATTGCCTTCTCCCAGGCACTGTACTAGGTGCTGGTAAACCCACAAAGAATAGGACATGGCCTCTGCCCTCAAGGAACAGCTGCCTAGTGGAAATGCCATCATCTTGGAAGTGTTCTAGAAGAGGCTGGATAAGATAGTGGGACTCTGCCAGAGATGGGGCACCCTTTAACCCTGAGGTCCCCTGTGAATGAGGGTTTGGCCTAGGCAAGCAAGAGAAATGCAAATGAACACTTGTATATAAAAGAATTTTTAAAAGTGGGAATAAGCATTTCCTGGACTTAGTGACTGCTTGGAAGAAAGAAGTGAAAAAGGAGCACTCAAAAATTTAAAGTTTTAATTGTAGGAAACTGGGAGAATGACCTAGGTGAATGGAAGATAGGGGAATGGAGTTGAATTAAAGACATGATGAGTCTAAGGTAATAGGAGAACATCTAAAAAGAATGAACCAGTAGGCTGGAGGAGATACTTAGGGTCATTGTCCAGGCAGCAGCTGGTGGAGCCATGAGAACACATGAGGTTTCTGAGGAGAGAAAAGCAGATTAGGCCTCTTGGGAGCCCTAGAGTTAGAAAATCAGTAGAGGAGGAAAAGGACATGAGGGCTGACACACGTCAAGAAATATCACCATAGCTGTACCCAAGGCCCATCAAACTGTAAGGGAAGCACCAAAAGACTGTTCATGGCAGATAGAATAATGTCAACCTCAAAGGGCTGATAATATTCTTCAGACATCCTAACTGCTCTCATATGGCGCTACTGAACATTCACTCCGCAAATGTATTGTTTCCTGTGTGCAAGACACTGTTCTAGGCACTGGAGGTACAGCAGTGAACAAAATGGACAAAACTCTCGCCATGGAATTCTCCAGGCAAGAATACTGGAATGGGTAGCCATTCCCTTCTCCGGGGGATCTTCCCTGACCCAGGGATCAAACCCAGGTCTCCTGCATTGCAGGAAGATTCTTTACCATCTAAGTCACCAGGGGAGCCCCAAACTCTCTCATGGTGCCTATATTCTGGAATGTGGCCTATAAACAGTATACAAAAGCAAAATATATAGAATGAGAGGTGGTGATAGATGCCTCAGAATAAAATAAGGCAGGAAAGGAGACTTCCCTAGTGGCTCAGTGGTTAAGAATCCATCTTGCAGTACAGGGGATGCGGGTTTGATCCCTGGTCACAGAGCTAAGATCCTACATGCCGAGGAGCAACTAAAGCCCGGCACTGCAACTACTGAACCTCAGTTGCTCCAGAGCCTGCACACCACAACTAGAGAGTCTGTGGGCCACAACGGAAGATCCCTCATGGCGCAACTAAGACCCAATGCAGCCAAATAAATTATTTTTCAAAAAATAAGGCAGGAAAGGAAAAAGGAAACATTCGGACCATCAGGAGTGGTTTACAGTCTTCAAGAGGGTAGCCAGAGAAGGCTTATGAAGAGAATGACACATGAGTGTGAGTGAACATCTGAGTTTGGTGAAGGAAAAGGCAACAGTGAGAGCAAAGGTCCTGAGCTTCTGGAGCCTGCTTGGAGTGTTTGAGCAGCATCAGGAAGTCAGTGTGTCTGGGTAAAGTAATTGAGGAGAGTAGAGGATATGAGGTCAGAGCAGGGATGGGGGTGAAGATGAGAGGGACACCATGGAGGGCTTTAGGCCATTCTAAAGTCTTTAGCTGCTACTATGATTGAAGTAATGTGGAAGAGACTGGCTGTTTACCAAACTGTTTCCTCTTATCCTGTGACACAGCTCGACTACATTTCCCATTATCCCCCTTCTCGGGATATGGCAATGTGACAGAGCTTGGGCCAAATGATGTCCACTCCTTCCAGTACTGGCCATGCAAACCTGCCATGGGCCATTCTCCAAGCTCTTGCTCTTTCTATGGCAACCCTGGGAGCTGTGTAGCACAGATGGCAAGTCACAAGATGGAAGGAGCCCAGGGTCCCATTAAAGAGCTACTCCCTGAACAGGACACCCTTCTTGAACTTTTTCTGTGTGTGAGAAATGAAGTTCTGTTGATTATTTTATGCCATTGATATATTGGGGCTTATTCCTTACAGAAGTAGCATTACCTTAATACAGATGGGAAGCCATTTGAAGGTTTTAAGCAGAAAAGTGACATGCCTAAGATCTTAAAAGGGTCACATTAGGGACTTCGGTGGTGGCCCAGTGGCTCAGACTCCATGTTCCCAATGCAGGGGGCCCAGGTTCCATCCCTGATCAGGGAACTAGATCCCATATGTTGCAACTGAAGATTAAAGATCCTGTGTGCTGCAACAAAGACCTGGTTCAGCCAAATAAATATGCTTTTAAAAAATAAAATAATGTTCTGTAGAAAAAGTAGTATTAGTCATTCAGTCGTGTTCAAATCTTTGTGATTCCCATGGACTGTAGCCTGCCAGGCTTCTCTGTCCATGAGGTTCTCCAGGCAAGAATAGTGGAATGGTTAGCCATTCCCTTCTCCAGGGGATTGCCCTGATCCAGGGATCGAACCAGGGTCTCTTGCATTTCAGGAGGATTCTTTACCATCTGAGTCATGGAAAAGTATGTTACCATCAATAGAAAAAAAAATCAAGCCAACCTTTAAAAAAAGGGGGTCACATGAAATTGAAGAGGGTAATATTAGAAACAAGCCACTCATTTAGGTGACTTTTACAATACAGATGATGATGGCTTGGTCCAGGGTGATAACAGTAGAAATTCTGAGAAGTGTCAGATTGTGTGTATATTTTGAAAGCACTTTAAAGGTGTTTCCTGATGTTTTGGAAATGAGATGGAGAGAAAGAGGAGTCAAGGATGACTCCAGGTTTGAGTAAGCAGAAATATGGAGCTGCCATTTACAAGGATAGAAAAGACCTTGTGGGGAGCAAGTCAGTATTGAGAGGTTTTTGTGGTTTTTTTTGGACATGTTGAGATGCCTATTAGAAATTCAAATGGAGTTGTCAAGTAGGCAGTTGGCGATCACAGTGTTCTGAACTAGAGAGATACATTTGGGAGTAACTGGTTTATGTGTGGTATGAACCATGAGGTTTGATTAGAAGAGACCCAAGACTAAGTCCTGCAAATTTCTAGTGTTTGGAGATGGTGGTGATGGTGGTGGTGGAGGGGTGTTGATAAGAATGAATTAGCAAAGGAAACTGAGAAGAAAAGCCAGTGAAAGAGGAGAGCATAGTGTTCTAGAAGCCAAGTGAAGGAAGTGTTTCCAGGAGAAATCAAGTATGTTACATGCTAACAAAGTTATGACCAACCTAGATAGCATATTGAAAAGCAGAGACATTACTTTGCCAACAAAGGTCCGTCTAGTCAAGGCTAGGTTTTTCCAGTGGTCATGTATAGATGTGAGAGTTGGACTGTGAAGAAAGCTGAGTGCCAAAGAATTGATGCTTTTGAACTGTGGTGTTGGAGAAGACTCTTGAGAGTCCCTTGGACTGCAAGGAGATCCAACCAGTCCATTCTGAAGGAGATCAGCCCTGGGATTTCTTTGGAAGGAGTGATGCTAAAGCTGATACTCCAGTACTTTGGCCACCTCATGTGAAGAGTTGACTCATTGGAAAAGACTCTGATGCTGGGAGGGATTGGGGGCAGGAGGAGAAGGGGATGACAGAGGATGAGATGGCAGGATGACATCATTGACTCGATGGACGTGAGTCTGAGTGAACTCTGGGAGTTGGTGATGGACAGGGAGGCCTGGCATGCTGCGATTCATGGGGTCGCAAAGAGTCGGACACGACTGAGCGACTGAACTGAACTGAACTGAACAGAGGGGTGAGGACTCATTGACCATTGGCTTTAGCAATGTGAAGATCAGGTTTGGTGTTGTAGTGGAAGGGTTCAAGAGAAAATGGGAAGCAAAACATTGGAAACCCTTTTAGGGAGTTTACTAAAGGGGAACAGAGTGGGCAGAGAGCCCAAGAGAGGTTTTGTTTTATTTTTTTCATGTTTTTAAATGGAAGAAATAGCAGTTATATTAAGGAAAAATACCAGCATGTTTGTTACTGATGGGAAGCCTCTAAGAGAGAGAATCAAATTGATGATGAAGGGAGAAGGGAGAGTTGCTGGAGCAATGTCCTTGAGTAGGTGAGGTGGGAGGGGACCCAGTACAAAAGGGGAAGAGTTGGACTTTGCTTAGAGCTAGGCAGTTCTTTTAGATTAACAAGGAGAGAATCTAGATCTACTGGTCTGGTTCTAGGTGAGTGGTAGGGGTGGTCAGTGAGAACTTGGAGTTTTCTTTCAATTGCTACTATGTTCCCAGTGAAATAGGAAGCTGGGTCATCAGGAGGCACTGGGGGAAGCCTCCCACCCAAAGGAGAAGATGTGAAATAGCCATTCAGCAGAAAGAGCCGATGAGGGGAACATAGTATGAGCTCCAGGCAATATTAAGGACCCTCTTGAGAACTTAGATAATGTTGAGGTGAAACTGGGTAGTATGGCATGTGATTTTTTCTCTAGGCAAGTTTAGTGGCGTGGGGAACTCCCTAGTGGTCCAGTGGCTAAGACTGCGTGATCCTAATGCAGGGGCCCTGGGTTCAACCCCTTGTTAGGGAACTAGATCCTGCAACTAAGAGTCTGAACGAAGAAAAATAAAGATCCTGCATGCCTCAACTAAGATCGAAGATCCCAGGTCCTGCAACTAAGACCTAGCGCAGCCAAAAAATAGTTTAGCGTCATGGTGGGGAGTTCGACCCGGTCAGTTAATAAAGCGGAAGAGGTGCAAAGGCGCTGAGGGTACTTGCAAGAGAGTGATGGCATTCAGGATGGATCGTGGAATCTAGGCTGGAGGAGAAGGGAATGAGGATGTGAGGACAGGAAGGGATGATGAAAACCCAGAAGGAGCAAGAAATTGCAGGATTGGTGGGGTCGAAGGAGTATCGGACTCAGGGAAAGATAGGAGATAGTATATAGTAGGAGAGTAGAAATGATGGGGTGGGTGCAGTTATTAATGGCAAACTCTAGGGTAAATCGCGGAGGGAGGGTCAGTGGCTGAGGAGGGTGAAGGACAAGGACAGTGACTAGGGTATGGGAAGGATCATCTATGTGGATACTGAAATCATCAAGAATTAGGACATAACTCATCCTTGGCAAGACCAATGATGATCGAGGAACTTACTTTTTAGGCCTCCAACCATTTCAGTCTGAAAACTGCTTCATTGAAGAAAAATACCCTCCCCTAGGACAGCCTAAATCAAAGCAAGATGTCCAGAAAGGCTTTCCAATTGGAAGGTTGGGTACCTTTTCTGAAATATGTATAGTCTGGCTTTTATTGAATATGCAATATCGTGCATTTTAAATAGAGACCAGTCCATGGTCTCTCTAGCAGACCCTCCTTAGTGACTCTCTTCATCTATAATTTGTGAACCCTTGATTTTACCTATGCTTTGAGCCTGGAACCTCTGATTTACCTGTAGCTTGAGCCTGTGTCTCCTCTCTTTGGCATATATAAGTACTAACAAGATACTCTATTTCAAGGGAGTATGATATGCAAAAGAAATTGAGCCAGTGTTTGTAGGGCTGAGACAATAGAAAGCCTTATTTCTGAAACTCAGCAAGAGAAACTCCCCCTACCACATGCACCTTGTCTTACCACCTCCCGCAGGAAACTTGTGTAGCCTCAGACCCAAACCACCATTTGGAACAGCAGGGCCAGGCTAGCAGGTCCAAGTCAGGAAATGCACTAAGGAGGAAGGTCTAAGGCTTGAATCAAAACAGAGGGACTAAGGAGAAAAATTGGCAAAAAGGAACATTTAAGGAGAGGCCTTTGGCTGGAATTCATTTCTGTCCCCTTATCCTTGTCCAGAGGAGTCTGAGCAGAGAAGAAAACACATGTCTCCTTTGGTATATGGCCTTACTTTAAAGTTTCAAATTAGATAAATAGAAGTGTGGCGAGGCATCTCTCAGTGTGCTTCATTTCCTTCTGTTACCACTTTTCTGCATCTCCCCTCTTCTCTGATTTCTGCCCTCCACCTTCCTCTTCAGCCCCGTTTTGTTCTCTTCCACCTCTTTTCTGGTTCTGGTTCTCTTTCCTTCCTTCTCTCTCTCTTGATCCTGGTCCTTCTGAGAGCGTATGTTCTTGTGCTGGAAGGGAGGTGAGGTGCAGTGATGTGTGGTGGTGAGGATGCAAAGTTACGGACCAGAATAATGCTGTAATAACGCTTCTCATCTGGGAGCCATGCTCCCAAGCGATTCTCCAGGGAAAGGCTGTGCTGTCAGCGTGAGATGATTCTAGTTTTTCCTTAGGTGCAGCTTTTCTCCTCCCCTCCATAAAGACAGTATCCCACAGAAAGCTGAATGCTGCAGAGTGGTGTTGGCAAGGGTCGTATGATTTTCTCTACTGTGAAAGGGTGGCTCAAATAGAACTTCCTGTGAGTATAGGAGAGAAAAACTTTCAATAAGATGTAGCTTGCCTTATGAGCTCTTCTATAGGCACCTAGATACTTCTGTTAGTTTTTTTTTTTTCTGTTAGTTTTTTAAATCGTCAACTGTTGATAATAGGTAACTTGTAGGAGTTAGTGGCTTATTGATAATACTTTACTCTAGAAAACATAAACCACTGTACCTTCTTTAAGGATCTCTGGTCAGACAGAGGCACATAGGAAATACTTAATGAATGTTAAATGAATACGTGGATGGATGGATGAGCCTTGGTGCATGGAAAGATAAGGGCTGGGCCTCAGAGATATTTGATCCCTACACCTCATCCCTCCTGGGCTTCCCTGGTGCCTCAGATGGTAAAGAATCTGCCTGCCTTGCAGGAGACTCGGGTTTTATCCCAGGTTCAAGAAGATCCCCTGGAGAAGGGATCAGCTACCCACTCCCGTATTCTTGACTGGAGAATCCCATGAACAGAGGAGCCCGGTGGGCTGCAGTCCATGGCGTCATAAAGAGTCAGAGGCGACTTTCACTTTTGTTCCTCACAGACTTCCTCCTTCCCACTCTACACAGCAGAAGGTTGGGATTCCCATGGAGGCCAGAGAAGGAGAAGGAGCTCCTCCCTCTGCAGAGGCAGCCCCTCATGCCTCCCGCACAGCACAGAGAAGGCAGCTCTAATGACAGCCGTGTCCTGCTAGTCTCTGTCTCTTTTGAGCCACTTGCAGGAAGCCCAGGGGCCTCTGGTAGCTCTGGAGGTGCCACACTTAGGGTTTCACTCAGCCCAGTTGGAGGTAGAGAAGAACAGGGCAAGAAGAAAGAGTGTTGAGGCAGCTATGGCTGGTCCCCCACTCCCAACCCACAGCCTCCTGGAATCATTCCCAAGACCCTAGAACCTGAACCCAGGCTGGTCCCAGGAAGGCAGTGGATGAGGCCGTCACCGTACCTATGAGTGGGGCCAGCTGAGGCCCAGTGGAGGCTGCCAGAGTGCTGAGGAGCGAGAGGGATTGTGGCCCAGAGGGGTTCTCTCTTTCCCACTCTCCATAGGTGAACGAATCCCTCCAACTGAGGTCACGGGTGCAAGGGATGGAGTCTTCACTCGGAGAGGTTTTTTTTCCTAGGTCAAAAAGGAATGCAATTGTTTGTACTTTAATTCACAGAGCACACTCACAGGTTCCAGCCAACATGTGTGAGGTGCTTATTATGGGCTGGGCACTGTTCCAAACAATTACACGCATTAATGCTCTTTTAACCCTCACAACAACCTCTGAGAGGTCAGTGCTGCCATAGTCCCCATCTGATGCGTGAGGATTTTTAGGCCCCGCAAGGTGAAGTCACTTACTCGTGGTCACATCGTGAGGAGGCAAGGCCAGAATCCCAAGCCAGATAGCCAGGCAACAGAGCCCGTGTTTTTACCACTATACCATGTCAACAGGCAGTACCCATAAAACAAGGCAACCAACATGGCTTGGAGAGGTTAACCAAGTGAATTTCCCCAGGAGATTCAGCTAGCTGAACAGGCAATGCCCTTGAACCCAGATGGCCTGAAGCCAGAGCCTGTTCTTGGTCCACTTGGCTTGAGCTACTTAAGGGTGGCTCACAGCCCAGCAGCTTTGGCATTACCCAGAGCATGTGAGAAATATAGTCTCAGGTCTGCCCAGATGCTCTGAATCAGAATCTACATGTTAACAAGATCCCTAGGGGGGCATTTGCACATTAAAGTTTTAGGAAGGACCAGGCAGAGCCTGGTGGGCTGCTGTCTGTGGGGTCGCACAGAGTTGGACACGACTGAAGCGACTTAGCAACATAGCAACAGCAATATAGATCACATCACCCACAAATGGGGAAGTGACATGTTCAACTACACAGGTACACTTGGGGATGCTGGCTTTTCCAAATGTAGCTCCCTCTGTCTCTCCCTCTCATCATCCAAAAGTCTTAAGAGGCTGGGGTGTAAGTGTCCTTCCAAACTGAAAGTGTACACTACTTGGCCCAAAGATAAAAGAGGGGTTCCTTCAGCTCCAAGGAAAGAACAGGGTCCTAAGGACATCCCAGGATCATTCATTGCAATCAGCCTAGGGACATCTTGGGAGCAACAGTTCTGATGTCAGAGATGTCCTGTGACTCTGAAATTCTAGCTGTTCTCTCAAGTCCTAGAAATAAGTTTGAAATATTCTCTAGCTTTATCTTCTTCGACACTAATCTCATGAGATATGTTTTGAGTGTGTGTGTATGTACGTGTGTGTGTGTTTGAATGTATGTGTAAAAACATTAATGACTCACCATTGTATTAACAATCACATAATATTAAAAAGCAATTCTAGACTTGCAGAAAATGTGGGCCAGCAGCCAGCTCCGCTTACCATAGAGAACAGAGGCTGAAAACTGGCAGCCTCTAGGCTCACTTTGGTCTGCAGGTACCTTTTGTTTCCCCACTAAGTCTGGCCTATACTGTACTTTGTTGGGCTTCCCTGGTGGCTCCGATGGTAAAGGATTGTCCTGTGATGCGGGAGACTCGGGTTCAGTCTCTGGGTTGGGAAGATCCCCTGGAAAAGGGAATGGTAACCCACTGCAGTAGTCTTGCCTGGAGAATTCTAAGAACCAAGGAGCCTGAAAGGCTACAGTCCATGGGTTCACAAAGAATCAGACATGACTGAACAACTATCACTTTCACACTATAGATTTTTATGAAGTGGGGGGTGGGGGTGTATGTGATATAAAAATTCAGATTTTTGTTTTTTCTTGAAAAATCAGATTATCTGGCAATGCCAGGCCTGTGTTGCAGCATGGCAACCATTAATGAAACTTGAATTGAAACATTCACTTTTTCATTGCCACAGTCCCCATCACCCCCTACTGTCTCTTCAGTGCTGAACCGTGTCAGCCCAGCTGTTGTTTTATGAATAATAGGGATAAGGGAAAAATTAGCCGTTTCTTCTATCTATGACACGTAGACTCTTTACTCCTTTATAACACCTGCAGATGTTTGAGTTTGAATCCCTGGTTTGGATAAAAGTTGGCACAGCTCCTCTGGGACCTACGCACTCCTCCAAATATAACATGATATTCTGGCTGCCTTATGAGCCAATTTGGAGGAATAATTTCTTAGGGATGTGGTGCATGAATATTTATTGAGCTCCTATTGCGTTCTCAGACCTGTGCTTCCCACTGTAGGAATTCAGAGGCATACAAAAAAGTTTAGCATTGTTTGAAGAAATAAGACTTAAACCTGTGAAACAATTAGGGAACTTATGTTATGAAAGAGAGGTTATGAGCAAGGCAAGATGTGCCTGGACAGGAAGGTGTTGTGATTGTTTAGTCTCTAAGTCGTGTCTGACTCTTTGCGACCCCATGGACTGTAGCCCTCCAGGCTCCTCTGTCTATGGAATTCTCCAGGCAAGAATACTGGAGTGGGTTGCCATTTCTTTCTCTAGGGGACCTTCCTGACCCAGGGATTGAACCCGTGTCTCCTGCATTGCAGACGGATTCTTAATGCTGAGTCACCGGGGAAGCCCCAGTTGTGAGTGTATCTGGATGATTAGGCAGGATTTAGAGTGGCGTCAGGAAGAAGGGAGCATAGGAGGATGAATAAGTCATGGGAAAGGATAACTGAGGTTTGACCAGAGCAGAAGATTTAAGCTGGAGAAAAGAAGGCAGAGAGCTCCTGATTAAGAAGGAGAGAGTAATCAGGTGAGATGGGTAAGAGATGGAAGGCTCATGCAGGATCAGCCATGCCAAAATGAGTGGATTTGGGGTAAACTAGAACCTGAGAATACATCGGGAACTGGCTGCTGTTTCCAGAACATGTCATACTGTCTTACACAGACTCTGTGTCTCTTTCTAGGATCCCTGCCTCATCCGCCTCGGCCAGCCCACTTGTACTCATCCTCTGTGACTCAGCACAGACCCCAGGTCTTCTGGGACAGCTTCCCAGGAGGAGTGAGGGAGTTCTGCCTTTGTGCCCTCAAGACAGGAGCACCCCAGTCTTGAGCTTTGAATGTTGCCTGGAAGGAGAGGTTATGTGATTTGGGAATTTACCCATTCGACTCCAAAAACTATAAACCCCTGAATGGGGTGCTGTGTTTTTCTTCACTGTGACTCCAAAGCCTTCAACAGTGTTTGGCACTTACCAAGTGCCCAATATGTGTTTTTGAATGAATGAATGAACTAGCAGGAGATTGCTGCAGTGGCCCAGGCAAGAGATAATAAAGTAGACTAGGGTAGGATCTGTGGGCTTGGAAATGAACTCAAGAATGTAAAGAATATTTCAAAGAAAGAAACTGGGGTGATGTAGTGCCAAATAGACTATGGTGACTGCAGATCCCAGAAGAACTAGAACCAAGGTACAGGAGGATAATGGTGATCCTGACAGCAAAGGAAAGTTGGTCTGGGGGGCTGGAGGGAATTTTATTCCTATGTCTGCAGAGCAGAAAGATTCTCCAAGATGTGGGTGCTCTGTACCCTCCCTTACCTGAGCTGTCCTTTTTGTTCTCTGTCTTTTTGCTGCTCCTGGAACTCCAGTCATTTCAGGATCGAGGAAATGAAGGTCAGAAGGAAAAGAATAGAGCATGAGACTCTTGTTTTAAAGCTTGTTTTTCATTATATTTTTCCTGATGCAACAAAAGCTTTAGAGGCAGATATAAATATGAAAAAGGACAGCTGTGGCTATATTGGGTGGATGTGACCCATATTAAAGCACCAGAAGGAAAACTAGAGAAGGGGGAGGTAGAATGGGGTAGGGGTTTGGGGAGCAGAACCCTTGACGCTGATTTTGCTGAGGTGGAGTGGGCGTGACTCCATCTGTTTGGCATCTCAGCCATTTATTTTATTTGCTGTAAGTTGCATATTGCTGTTGATGTGCAAAAACTGCTAAAACTGCAACCAGACCAGAACCTGCCTAAATGAGGAGAAAAATCATCACTCCAGGGCTTCATGCTGGGAAATGAAAGAGAAGAAACTAAAACATCTGTACAAAGTAATTGTTTGAGATGGGGAAGCAAAAATTAAATGTTCCCTGTTTCTCACATCCCTCTGATCCATCTTGGACATGACAGCCTGCACTCGGTTGCCATGGCTCCCTGGCTGGTCCCATCACACCTAGCCTGCCTCTCTTCAAATCGCTGTCACAGCAGCAGCCAGCTTGACCTTTTAAAAATGTAAATGGGATCACAGCACTTCCCTATTGAAAATGCTAAGGTTCCCATTACACTTAAAGCTTAAATCCATTGGCATGGCTTCCCAGGCCCTGCCTGGTTTGGGCCCTGCCCACTTCTACATATGTCCTCCTACCAACATCCCCACTTCCCCTTGATCTTCCTTCCCTTTCTCTACACTGACTCATTAAGCTTCTTACTCAGGGCATAGCCTCAGTCTTACACCCATTTGTTCCCTTAGTCTGCACAGCTTTCCCCATCCTTTATCTGACTTCTGTGAGTTTTTCCTTTAGGTCTTCAACTTCTCTGACCTTTCAGAGATATTAAAATCTCTCTGTGCCAGAGATTGCCAGTAGGCCCCCAGCATCCCTTCTTCCCTTCTCCTGCTGAGGCAGAGCGTCTAATTTTGTGCTGGGCCCATGGCTATGTGGAGTAGAGGCTTCATTTCCCAGCCTCCTTTGCAACTGGGTGTGACTATCATTATTCAGTCTCTAAGTCATGCCCCACTCTCTGCAACTCCATAACTGCAGCACACGAGGCTCCTCTGCCTTCCACTATCTCCTGGAGTTTGTTCAAATTCATGTTCACTGAGTCAGTGATGCTATCTAACCATCTCATCCTCTGCCACCCCTTCTCCTTTTGCCTTCAATCTTTCCCAGCATTAGGGTCTTTTCCAATGAGTCGATTCATTGCATCAGGTGACCAAAGTATTAGAGCTTCAGCTTCAGCAACAGTCCTTCCAGTGAATATTGAGGGTTGATATCCTTTAGAATTGACTGGTTTGATCTTCTTGCAGTCCAAAGGACTCTCAAGAGTCTTCTCCAGCACCACAATTTGAAAGCATCAATTGTTTGGTGCTTAGCTTTCTTTCTGGTCCAACTCTCACATCCATACATGACTACTGGAAAAACCATAGCTTTGACTAGATATAGGTGTGGCTAATGAGGTATAAACAGAGGCTGTCCTAAGAGTAATAAAGAAAATCTGTGAGTTAACATTTTGAGACAATCAAAAAGTTGCTTCAGAATATTTTGTTCTGGGAATTCCCTGATGGTCCAATGGTTAGAACTCTGCACTTCCACTGCCTGGGGTCAGGAGTTTCACCCTTGGTCAGTGAGCTAAGAGCTTGCAAGCTGAATGGTGTGGTCAAAAAAAAAAAAAAAAATCTGTATTAAGTCCAGAGCTCTCCTGTTCAGATTGTGATATCTTACCCTGGAACTTCTTCATTACAGATCTCTGTGTGATATACCAGTGACAACCCCAGTATAAAAAATTCTTCAACAGCAGGCAACTAATAAGTCTTTTTCCTGTGTTACCACTTTTCTACTTTCAGCCCAAGTTAGAATACAAGTTAATATTTATTGAGAGTTAACTTATAACTGCCTCTAGATTTGCTGAGGACCAGCCAAGCACTTGATGCATATGGGTTCATTTTATACTGACACTATCTGGATGAGGTTGGCATTATCATAATTTCCACTCTACAGATCTGAAAACTGAGGCCCAGCAGAGTTAAGCAATGTGCCCAAGGGCTCATAGTCAGAGCAGTGACTTGGGTCCAAACCTATGTGAGCACTTACCCACTATGAGACTTCGCCTCCTCTGAGCTCTCCTGATTTTCAGTTTATTATTGGCACTCATACATACAAAAAAACTTTCTTTTTTTAATTCTGTCTCTGAATTGCTGGTCCCTGTTATGACAAAATCTCCTTCTCTGGTGTTTTTCTCTTCTGGTGACATTTACTAATTCATTTCTGTTCTCCCTTTTCTTTGACACCACATGTCAAGTTCACTGGAACTCCGGTTCCCACTTGAACTTTGCTCTCTGGCTGTGGTACCCTGAGGTCTAAGTGTGCTCTGCTTTTGTCTCTCTCATACCAACCAGTCCTAAGAGTCAACCCTAAGTCATCTGTACCTACAATGACATTTCCTCAGACATGGCGAAGACAGGCCTACATGAGGGAGCTTTCCAGAAAACACTTAAAAAAAATTGACCACAGAAGCTCCATAAAGTCCAAGCAGAGGCCAAGTATGTAGGTAAAGGAACTCAGTGATAGAGGATGTTTTCAACAATGTTTTGATTATTTCTCAGTAGGAAATCTAGGAACTAGATTAGAAATTAGGTTTTACTTTTCCACTGTGTCACTAATTTATTCTTAATATTGAAGAGGTTACTTTTCATTTTTTATGAATATCCTCCTCTGAAGTCAAGCCCACAGTGCTTGTGGAGGACAATCAGGCAAAGAGACCAGGAAAAGGTTTCCCTGAGTCAAGAATACAGACTGGATTGCATGTGGAAGGGCAGAATTTCATGTACTTCCTTGTGCCCCTTAACCAGATTACTTGGTTTCTGAGTCTCTGGGGCAGACCACCTGGGGACATCAGGCTGGCTGGATTTGAGTCATGTACCTGAACAGGTTGTGCTGATGCAAGTCCACAAAGATCTGACAGAGGGCCTCGCTCTCCCCTTTGGCCATCAGCTGCATGAGGCTCTCGCTGGGCTGGGAAGCTTGGGGTTTCTTCTGTACTAACTAGATGGAGGAAAGAAAAACAAAGCCAGGTTGTTAAGGTTTTAGCATCTCTGCATTTTCCTAATATCATGGTCTAGAACCGAAAGTGTTAGAACCTAAAGTGTTCCATCAGACAAAGCCATGCCAGCAGCTCAGAGAGGCAATTCTGAGGCTATATCTGTTTGTTTTGATCTCTATTGTTATAAATTTCCTTTGATGTCCTAAGAATAATATTGTTATTAAAAACTTTAAACATAATTTAGTGTAGGTAAGCTGTTCTTAACATACCTTACTATGTTATTGAACAGTCTATTAATATAAACTTTAATTTAATAAACTTTAATGTTTTTCAAATTCATTAATATAAACTTTAATTTAATAAACTTTAATTTAATAAACTTTAATGTTTTTCAAATTCATTTATCTAAGAAATATCCTGTGTTGAGGTGCTTTTTATGCCAAAGTAAAATTGCCTCTTTTCTTGTTGCCTGTGATGCCCCTTGGATGTTCTGGTTGTCTGGGGGGGTGTGTGTGCGCACATGCTCAGTCACGTCAGACTCTGAGACCCCATGGACTGTAGCCCACCAGGGTCCTCCGTCCATAGAATTTTCCGGGCAAGAATTCTGGAACGAGTTGCCATTTCCTCCTCCAGGGGATCTTCCTGACCCAGGGATCAAACCCGTATCTCTTGCATCTCCCAGGTTGGCAGGCAGATTCTTTACCACTGCACCACCTGCTCACGTTCATTTAATATTAATATTTTCTGAACATCAACTATTTGCCAGGCACTGGGGAATCTCAGTGAAAAAAACAGATAAAAATCTCAGCCATTGTGGAGCTTATGTTGTAGCTCACGTCAGGCTTCAGTTCATTAGACTCCAAGGCCTGAGGCAAAAAGGCCCAGGTGGCTTCCCTGATTTCTATCAAATATTTAAAGAAGTAGTAACATCAATTCTTCAAAAACTCAGAAACAGAGGAGGAAGGAACACTTTTTAAATTACTCAATAAGGCAAGTATTATTCTGATACCAAAGCCAGGCTATCACAAGAACACTACAGACCAATATCTCTAACGAACGTAGGTGCAAAACTCTTTTAACAAAATGCTAGCAAACCAAATCAAACTATATAGAAAGGATCATACACATCGTAATGTAACAGAATTTATTGCAGGAATACAAGGCTGGTTTAACATCTAAGAATTAAAGTAATATAATATATGGGCTTCCCTGTTGGCTCAGTGGTAAAGAATCCACCTGCCAGTGCAGGAGACCTGGGTTCTATCCCTAGGTTGGGAAGATCCCCTGGAGAAGAAAATGGCAACCCACTCCAGTATTCTTGCCTGGGAAATCCTATGGACCTGGACAAAGGAGTCTGGCAGGCTACAGTCCATGGGGTTACAAAGAGTTGGACACAACTTAGCAACTAAACAACAACAATATACTATATTAATAGAATAAAGAACAAACAATAGGATCATCTTAGTAGACAGAGAAAAAGCATTTGGCAAAATATAATACCCATTCATGATAAAAAAAACTCTTAATAAACAAGGAATAGAAAGGAATTTCCTCTATCTTATAAAGGGCATTTACAAAAATCCCATAGTTAATATCATACTTAGTGAAAGACTGGATATTTTCCCCCTAATACCTGGAATGAGGCAAGGATGTCTGCTTTTATTACTTTTATTAAACATTGTACTGAAGGTTCTAACTAATGCAATAAGCAACAAACAAATGGATCCAAATGAGAAATGAAATTAAGCTGTATTTATTTGCAGATAACAGGAATATGCATATATGTAGAAAATCCTAAGGAATCCATGAAAACTAATACAGCTAATAAACAACAATACACAAAAATCTATTGTATTTCTATATACTTTCAATAAGTGATACAAAGTTAAGACAACACAATTCCATTTACAATAATATCAACAACAATCAAATACTTAGCAATATATTGAACAAAAGTAGTGCAGAACTTATAAACTGAAAGCTGCAAACATTGCTAAGGGAAATTAGATTGATATAAATGGAAAGACTTTGTATACATATGTACTGAAAGACTCAATATTGTCAAGATGGCAATTTTCCCCAAACTGTTGTATAAATTCAACATGTCCTTACCAAATTCCAGCAGGTTTGTTTGTTTTTTTTTTTTGCAGAAATTGGCAAGTTGATCCTAAAATTTACATGGGAATGCAAAGGATCTGGAATTGGCTATTCCAAAACAATTTGAAAAAGAGCAAAATTGGAAGATTTACAACACCCAATTTCAAAAATTAAAATTCAGAGGTTTCAAAAAACTTACCATAAAGCTTCATTTATCAAAACATTGTGGTATTGGCACAAGAATAGCAAACAGATCAATGGAACAGAACTGAGAAGCCAGAAATAAATCCTTACGTTTATGGTCCAATGCCAAGACAATTCAACATGGGAAGGATAGTCTTTTAACAAATGGTACTAGAATTGTTATAACATCCACATGCCAAAAAAAAAAAATTACTTAAAAATGTACCCTTACCTCACATCATACAAAAATATTAACTCAAAAGGGATCAAAGACCTACATGTAAGAGCTAAGTCTAGTGACTTCCCTGGTGGTCCAGTGGTTAAGACTCCATGTTTCAAATGGCAGGGGCTCATATTCAATTCTTGGCTGGGGAACTAAGATCCCACATGCCACATGATGTGGCCAAAAAAAAATTTTTTTTTTTTAAAAGAAGTCTATACAACTTCTTGAAGAAAATATAGGATAACATATATTTTTTGTGACTTTGGGTTGAACAAAGAGTTTTTAGATAAAAAATCTATTAAATAAAAAATTGATAAACTGCACTTCATCAAAATTTAAAAGTTTTGCTCCTTAGAAAACATCATTAAGAAAATGAAAAGACAACTCACAGACTGGGAAAAAACATTTACAAGTCATATATCTGATAAAGGACTTATATCCATAATATGCAAAGAGCTCTTACAACTCAATAAAAAATTTTTTTAATAAGAAAAGATTTGAATAGAAATTTCACCAAGAATATATATAAATGGTTAACAAGTCTATGAAAAGTTTCTTGACAGGAAATCCTAATTAAAAACACAACATATCCCCTAGAATAGCTTTAATTAAGAAGATAATATCATTGTTGGTGAAGATGTGGAGAAAGCAGAACCCTCTCACATTCCTGGTGGGAATGTAAATGGTATAGTCACTTTGGAAAAAGGTTTGCCTGTTTAAACACAAACTTATCATATAACTCAGCAATTCCAAATTCTTGGAATCTACCCACAACAAATGAAAACATACCCTAACATACATCTATACAAAAACTTGTACACAAATGTTCACAGCAGCATTATTCATAATAGGCCCAAACGAAATAATCCAAAGGTCTCCCAGGTGGCCCAGCAGTAAAGAATCTGCCTGCTGATACCGGAGATGCAGATTCGATACCTGGGCCAGGAAGATCTCCTGGAGGAGGAAAGAGCAACCCACTCCAGTATTCTTGCCTGGAAAATTTCATGGACAGAGGAGCCTGGTGGGATGCAGGCCATGGGGTCTCAAAGAGTTGGACAGGACTGAGCACGCATGCATGAAAATGATCCAAATGTCCATCAACTGGTGATTAGACAAACAAAATGTGGTATATCCATGCAGTGGAATACTATTCCACAATAAAAAGGAAGAAATTATTGATAATATGTGACTCTAACATAGAGTTGGCCTCATGCTATGATATGAATGAACTTGAAAAACCTTATGCTAAATGAAAGAAGCCAGACACAAAACACTATATATTATAGGATTCCATGTATATGAAATGTTTCAGAAATATGAGTGGAGTTTGAAGACAGATCAGTGGTTGCCTAGGGTAGAAAGTAGGAACAAAATGACTGCAAATGGGCATGAGGGAATTTTTTAGGGTGATAGATATGGTGGTGATGGTTGCAGAACTGAAACTACTGAAAATGCTGAACTGTACACTTGAGTGAATTTTAATCAATAAAGTGATTAGAAAAGGCCTAAGGCAGGGATCTCCTTCCCAGGGTGCTCCCATATCAGCTTACCAAAGCTCTACAGCTCAGCTCTGGCCTTGGCTGGAGGAGGCCATAGTGTCCACTTACCTGTGAGTCTCCTGAGGGACTGCAGCTATTCTTGGGTACCAGGCAGTGAGTGACAAGAATCCTGGGGTCTTTGGTGGTGATGGACAGGCCCTTCTGCAGAATTTGAATGAGCCGGATCCAGAAGTGGAAGACAGTCTTAGGATGGTCAGGGTGGAGTTTTAGATAGTATATCTTCTCTGTGACTGTCCTCAAACGCAGGACACGTTGAAGGTGGTCAGAGACCTGGAGCTCCACAAACTTCAATGGGAGAATCCTGAAGACGCAAGGGAAGACATACATTGATAACACACATGGTCCAACGCTGTCTTCACTAAAATGAAGAGTGTCTCCTTTAGGACCAAGGCTTTGGGGGTGGGTAGGAGTGAATGGTTAGCACAGTGGTTCTCAAACTTCAGGGAAATCAGATTCACCTGGGGAGCTTGGTTAAAATGCAGACACCTGAAGATACCCCCAAAGATTCAGATTCAGTAGGTCTGGGGTAGGGCCCTGGAATCTGCATTTTAACCTCCACCTTTCCTGCCACGATTCTCATGCTGGTGTTCCCTGAATCCTGCTTGAGAAGGGCAGCCTGGGAGTAAGATAGCTGAGATCATAGGGAATTTTAATTTTCTTCTGGATAGAAAAATAGGAGCTGGGTCTCACTGTCCAGCTTGTCCATTCATTGACCTTAAGGCCCCAATTACTCTTCCCAAAGGAGCTAAAGTTCAGGGAGCTGGCTTTGGATCTGGGATTAGTCAGCTGAACTGGGATGCACTTGCTGTAGGGGGTGCTTAGAACATAACGGAGAGGTTTATTATTGAAGCACCATGGAGCAATGAAAGGTTAACTTGGGCCTCTGGGAATATCTAGAGATTCTTGAGATATCCTGCAAATTACTTGAAGAGGCTCAAGCATCTAAAGGGGCCACTGCACACTGCTGTATTCAAAATGAATAACCAGCAAGGGTATAGCACATGGAACTATACTCAGTGTTATGTGCCAGCCTGGATGGGAGGAGGATATAGGGGGAGAATGGATACAAGTATATGTATGGCTGAGTCAGTTTGCTGTTCACCTGAAACTACCACAACATTGTTAATTGGCTATACCCAATACAAAATAAAAAGTTGGAAATCTGAAAAAATAAAGGGCCATTGCATCCCGGACAAACATAATATTACAGTTCCAAGTAAGACTTCATTCAATTCACTTTACCAGTAGGAAAACTGAAATGCATCAAGTAACTTGGAACTCAAAAATTGTTTTGAGTCTGCTGCTGCTGCTGCTGCTAAGTCGCTTCAGTCGTGTCCGACTCTTCGCAACTCCATGGACTGCAGCCTACCAGGCTCCTCTGTCCATGGGATTCTCCAGGCAAGAGTACTGGAGTGGGTTGCCATTGCCTTTTCTGGTTTTGAGTCTAGTCAGTTGCATAAGGTTTAGAACCTGCATCTCCCAACCAATGCTTCATCTCCTAGACCCCTTGGCTTCCTTGTCCCTTGCCCCAAAGTAGAGAGACTTCCTAAGAATTCAGTGCAGTGAGTGCAACAAGAAGGAAAGTGGGGATGTAGACTGGCCCTCCTTCCTGTCCATGTTACATGCCTCCCCCTTTGCCCCACTTCAGGATGCTCACCTCTTCAGGATGATCTTGGGGGCTGTGGATGGTTTGTTCCATGTCTGGTTCTGCCCGTGGTGCCATTTGACACTGGCCATGAGGAGGATGTTGGGAAGAGGCAGGCAGGGCACGGAGGAGGTCACCCCCAGGGCCATGGTGTTGTAGGTTTTGTAGATGTCTATCCAGTCCCTGCCCTTTCTGACCTGCAAAGCAGTCCCCCAGCACAGTCTGAGCGTTTGGCAGGAGCAGCAGCATGTTTCACGAGAGAGCGTCTCAAACTCGGCACTGTTCACATTTGGGGCTGGATAATTCTTTGTTTGGGGGGAGTGGGCTCTCCTGTGTGTTGTAAGGTGTTTAACAGCATCCATGGCCTTTGCCCAATAGTCGCAGATAGCAGTGACCACCCCAACCCCACCCCCAAACTGTGACAATCCAAAATGCTTCATTCAGACATGGCCAGTGGCTTCAGACATGGCTCCACTACTGGTGGGGGCAAAGTCATCACTTGTTTGGAACCACAGTTAAACCTATATTGGTTAAACAACTGTAACAGTATTTACTTTGCCTATTGTGGGTTGACCAAAAAGTTCATTTGGGTTTTTTAAGCTGATGTGGAAAAATAGGATGAACTTTTTGACTAACCCAATATTAGCAATTGCCCACAAGAGTTCCCTGAACATGTGTCACACTTCCCATGAATCCTCCCCAGACCATTTCCTGGCTTTTAATTAAAAAACCTGTCCTTTGGCACTTTCTTGGGAGCCCTATTATCTCCTGCATCTTTTTTTCACTGTCAGGCCCCTGTAACCCCCAAGTGCTGCTTATTCTGGGTCCCATCTGGCCTAAGGAGAGCCCAGGCAAGGAAACAAAATGCACTGAGTGCTCCTGTACTGAGGCCTTTCTTCCCATGTTTCCCAGCCAGGTCAGTCCCACCTCTTTTACAACAGAGAAAACTGGTGCGCAGGTCACCTGCACCATGACATCCCCTGACGAGAAAAAAATGGACCAGACTCTGAGCCTAGATCTCTCTGGGTGCCCCACTTCTATTCTTTCATCCATCAGCATTTCTGCTCTAAAGCCGTAAATAGCATCTCATTTTACTGCCTTTTTGTTCACCTACTTTGAACTGACAGCCTGGAGGATGAAGTAAACTAAGGGATTCAGAGATCAAACCCTCCCCTCAGAGCAGAGAACCCTGGACCTCTCTCTCCAGAGTGACTGCAGGAGAAAGCCTATCTGGGGCTCTGCAATGTCAGGGTCAGGTGTGGGTAGCCTTGCCTTTGGTTCCTCTCTTTGCCTCAGTTGTCACTCCACTCCAGTTCCGGGGACAGACTCTCCGTCACATTGTGGGAAGAGATTTAGAGGAATCAAGGAGTGCCATTCGGAGCGGCCCAAGAGTACCTGGACAAAGTTGCTTTCAAACACCACTGATTCAGGAAACAGGTTGAATTCTGGAGAATGAACCATCTGGCCGAGCAGTCCCTCCTCCACACCCAGGCCCACTCCAGGATTTGGTTCCCCATCCACAGGAAAGAGGCCCCTGAATTCTTCCCAGGCATTCAGGGAAGGGAAGGTTGGATAGGATCTTGTGACTTTTACTGTCTTCTTCGATTTGTTCCAAGTCTTTCTATGTGGAACTGATGACAACATTTCCGCACATAGTCAGGGGCCTGCTGCGCATTTGTCCTGGGTCCTCTTTCTTCCCTCCTGGCCTTGGGCAGCCAGCCAAGGCCTGGGGCCACCAATCAGCTCACAATGATGAATGGATGACATCATGAAAAACCAGGGCAGGCCTGCGGGAAAGGGAAATGAAGAGGAGCCTCCCTTTTCCTCCAGAGTGCTTTCACAGCTTGCTGCGTGCCCCGACAGGCCCCAGCCCCCTTGGGACCTGAGGACACAGCTCCCCTAGAACTTGCTGACCCAGGCACAAAGCAGAAAAGGAAGGCTGTTAGGAAGCTCCTTCCACTGTTAAGAAGCTCCTTCCGCTGTTAAGAGGAAAGTCCCCTCCCTGCCTTTCAAGCCTCCCTTACTCCAAATGTGACCTACCCCCAAAGAGTTTTAAGGGCGGTGGTTGATTAAAACAGTTTTCCTGAGTTCTGTACCATGTGGGCCCCATGTGCCCTGGTCTATCTGCAGTAGCCTCTGCTGGTTCTGGGAGAAGCTGCAGGACTGTAGGTGCCTGCTCTATACTTTGCTACCACTGTCTGGCTACTTCTGCGGGGCTAATTTCCCTAAGGAAGTCAAACTGAAGAACAGTAGGAATAAGTGGTTTCTTACCCAGAGGCTGGCTGGGTGGGGGTGCCAGCTGAGAGGAACAGAATCCCAATGAGCCGCTCTGCTAGATCAACACGCCCTGCTTTTTCTCAGAGAGGGAGCCTGCCTCATCGCTGAGCCAGAGAGAGGAAAAAAGAGCCCAGATCTTGGGGCAGTTAGATAAGAGGCAAAGAACCCAGCAGACTGACCACCACTCCTACTGACCACTACCACTATTTCAGGGAGAAATCCTAGTTTGAACAAAATTCCAGACTCTATTAACCACCAAGGTAAATTCCCTCATCAAGGTCAAATGCAATCAATTTAGAAAAGCAATATGACAACCAAAATATGCAAAGTACAAGCGGGGAGGTTTATTTCTGTATTTCATTATCAAGCCAGGGAGAAGGCTGAAAGGTCACGAGGCTTTCCTTTGCTGATTCCATCACCCCCCTCTGGTTGTTTCTATTATGCTCCAGCTCTATAGGCTCTCTCATGGGTACAACAACTTCTACCCTCACGTTCCTTGTTTTCCTTTGTTTACCGTGTGGGGAAATGTCTTCTATGGTAACATTCTCTAGGGATGGGGTCAGAGACCACATCCTGTGGTTTACATTTCCCTGGAAACAACACGCAGTAAAAAGTGATGATAATTAGTACACTGATACGATGCTTTTCACAGCTAAAGCTTACATGCTGCAGTAAAGCTTAGATGTATGGTTTGGATATATTTGACCATTGGGTCTCTAGTAATTGAGCGTCTGGTTTTTAGTTGGCATGAGTTTGTGGAATGAAGATTGTGTTTCCTGGCCTCTGTCTTGGCTAGCTAAGGCTATAGGGCAAAAATGATGCAAGATCAGGAGTTGGATGAAATTTCTGTAAGGAATCATCATGGGAAGGGGGTATGCTCTTTTTCACTCACTTTTCCCTTCAGACTGGAATATAGACTTGATGGCTGGAGCTTGAGCAACCCTACTGGGCCATGAATTGGCATGCTAAGGATGGTAGCATAGCAAGATAAAAGGGCTTCAGTTCCTTGAGGATCATAAAATTATACTAGTCCTGGACTCTTACTTTGAACTTCTTCTAAGTATGAAAGAAATAAAGGTTTCTTTGATTTTGAATCAGGCTTAAAAAATAGCTGATAGAACTATATAAAATGTCTATATACTCCTCTGGACTAATTTTACAGGAAGTTATGGTACTGTTTACCAATAATTCTAAGTAATGAAGAAAATAGGCTTAACTTTACAATAAAATTGGACCTTAAGAATGACAAACAAGTAACTTTTGGAAAAAGTTGTTTAATATATATTCTAGTAACATTCACTGGTTTTGTTTTTATGTGTATACACTGTTGATGTTGTCACAATTATTGAGTTTTGCACATTTACTGATGAGCACTTTGGTGAGAGTCTCCTTGAGTATGTTGATTGTCCTTTGGTTTGAGGTTAAAGTCACCTTGTCAGGGTTAGGCATCATTTCAAAAGCTTTCTCAAGAATGACTAGGATATCTGGTTGTCAGTTGAGGCTAGGCCCAGGTTTTGTGGAGTTTAAAGCTTATACAGTTTTGGAGATTCTTAAAAATAAAAAGACTGGAGAGAGGGGTGTGTCAAGAGTTATTGTTTAACAGGTACAGAGTTTGAGTTTGGAAAGATGACCAAGCCTTGGAGATGAGTGGTGATGATATTTGCACAACAGTGTGAAGGTATGCACTACCGCTGAACTGTAAACCTAAATGGTTAAAAGAGTGAACTTTCCATTATGTGTCTTTACCACAATTAAAAATTCTAGAGAAATGAAAAATGAGATTTAAAAATCCTACAAAAGTGTATGGTACAAAATTGTTGGAGGGATGTCCTCCTAGACCTTGGAAGGGCACATGAGAAGGGACCTTGAAACTTAAGCTTTATTATCTCCATGGTAAATATTTTAAATATAAAAGTAAAGTGTTAGTTGTTCAGTCATGTTTGACTCTTTGTGACCTCATGGACTATAGCCCTCCAGGCTCCTCTATCCATGGAATTCTCCAGGTAAGAATACTGGAGTGAGTAGCCATTCCCTTCTCCAATTTTAAATGTGTCACTATTAAAAAAAAAATACCACATAAAAAGTATATGTACTTGTAGAATATTAGAAAATACAGACAAGCTTAAAAACAAATAGCATATTCCTACCACCCAGAGAATATCACTCACTGTAACAGCTACCTGTGTGTGTACTAAAATGAGATCATACTGTAAAAATGGTTTTATAACATTTTTATCCCTGTTTTGTTTAGGCAACACTTTCTACCTTTGTGTTTTAGTTATTTTATCTCATCTCATTTAGTTTCCAGGCCATATTAAAATTTTTCCAATTATTCTTAGCTGGTTTATCCATATCAGTATCCAATCAAGGACCCTAATACCTGTTAAGCTTAATCTCGTCCAGTCCCTTTTTTAGAACACTTACCAGTGGAAACAATTGAGTCAGTTGTCCTACAGAATGTCCTTCTGTATTTCTCTGGTTTTCCCTTGTGTTAGCTTTCTTCTCTAGCTACTACATTTCCTATGAAATAGAAGTTATATCTCAAGGGCAAATGGATTCAAGTACTAGTCACAATTTCTTAGTAAAGAGCTACCATGGGATCTACGTGAGATACTATTCTCCTCTCCCAAAGAATGTCAGTAGAAAAATACATATAAAGAATACACATCAGAAGAAAAATGATTTCAGAAAATAGAATAAGTTCTTTGAAAAGTATCACTCTAACTGAATACAATATGAGACCCTATGAAACAAAAATTCAGAGATACCAAAATTATATGAAAAGGAGACTTGGAAAGATAAGGAAAGAGATAGAAGAAAAATACACTATCTGAAAGTCACATTAGAAACCACACGAAGTAGAGTTGCTATAACAGAAAAGTGAGTCAGTGCCATGGATAACAGATGTGAGAATATCACACAGACATAAAAGAGAAGTACAAACAGATGAAATGATTAGAAAGAAAATGGTAGCTATGTGAGATGTTTATATTGATCCAACATACAGCTAGAGTCCTGATGAAGAGGGAACAAATGAAATTGAAAAAGTAGTCACAAGCATAAAAGAAAAGCCATTTCTGAAACAAAAAGACTCAGCTTGGCAAGTGAACAGAATTTCCTATATTCCAGGTAAATTGAGTAAAGAGACTATTGAAATCAGAATAGCTCTTGTGAAGTTCCTAAATCTTAGGGATAACAAAAGCTTCCTACTATAAACATCCCAGCAGAAGCAGCAGACCATCTACCAAGAAGAAAATGAGACTGACCTTGGACTTCTTTTCAGCAGTTTTAGATGGCATAGGAGAATGGAACAATGTAGAAAGAATGTTGAGGAGGAAAGGATGTGACTCAACAATTCCATAAGTGGCTAGAAATTAATTCAAGTGTAAAGGTAGCAAAAATAATCTTCAAACTCTAGGCACTCTAGAATAAGGAAAACCATAAGCTGATTCTTTGAAAAAAAAATTAGATGACCCACTATCTAACAGTTTAAAAGTTTTTAAAAGGAAGACAGAAATCATAAAACTTGAACTAAGAAAACACAAATAAGTACAAGTAAGAAGGACAGGTTCCTGGGTAATGGTAGTCACATGAAGCTTAGAGCATAAAATAGGTAGTCAGAAGACCCCAAAATACAGTGACTTAAACTAAGCAGAATTTTTATTCTCTCTTACATAGTAGTCCAAAGGAATGTAGTCTACAGCTGGTAGAGTATCTCTGCCATTCTCAATACGTGACTTCCATCTCTGAGTTCCAAGGTGACTGCTTCAGTTCCTGCCATCAATGTTTGCATCCTGGCCATTGAGAAGAGGGAGAAAGGGAGTGTACACTCATTCCTTTTAAGGGCAAGACCTGGAAATGACATAATCACTTTTGCTCACATCCCATTGGTTGGAATTCAGTCACATGACCACACCCAGCTACAAGGGAAGCTGGGAAATGTAGATTTTTTAGCTGAGTGAACGTGAGTCCATGTAGAACTGGAAAGTTCTATTACTTATTATTTAAAGATGAAGGATATTGATGGATTATCAGCGACCTCTGCAAAGAAGCCATGTCACAGAATTACTCCCTCTGACACCCACAGTAAATACATAATATTTTTTAATAGCAAAATTTTAACTATTGACAGTCTAACCAGGAAAGAGGTTAAATGGTGGTCAAAGGATAGGGAAAACATAAAATCTGGGTATGGCCTGATAATAAAGAAAGCAAGTGAATATAATTGTGTGTGTTCTCACAGATTACCTGCCACCCCCAACAGGAGAGAGACAACCAGAGAGATGAGTAATAAGCTTTGGGGATACAGCAATAAGGAAAATCTTCAAGAGTAGAAGCCCTTATTGATCACAACACTGTCTCTGCAGAGGCAGAAAAGCTCAGCTAGGCTCACCATTTTTCAGATCTCCAGCTGAACTGACAAAGATTATTCCATGAGAACAGGATGCATCTCCAGCTAGAGAAAAGAACATTTAAAAGGCCATCAGGAGACAGAGCACAGCCCAGGACCTCACCTGGACAGACAGTCCAGAAGAGATTGGATATGTTAAGTGTGTTGAAGTGAGGGTAGAACAAGCAAGATGGAGCTGGGGGACTGGGAAGGGGTGGGAGGGAGCCTAGGAGGGAGCAGTGGGCCTCCTGGGATGGTACCAGGGAGCAACTGATGCTGTCAGGAACTTTTTTCTCTGATAGGTAAAGAGAAGGTGTGGGATCAGCAGAGCAAAGGAGCCTCTGGGAGCAGCCCCAGGGTGAGGAGAGAGCAGGAGAAAGTGGACATAGCAAAGTAAGCTAAAAGTTGTTATCTGTTCAAGTATCATCAAGTCAACCAGAAAATATCTGGAAGGTCAATATTCCAATATGATGGCCTCAACCTTGTCAGACTCAAGTTCCCTTTTTATGGTAAATATTTTTTATAATACCTCTTTTGCTGTTCTGAAATAAAATTCAGTGATTGTATCCTTATAGAAATATATACATATGTAATTTTAAGAAATCGATGTGCTTCAATCTTATGTGGCAGCCTGAAGGGAGCAGAGTTTGGGGGAGAATGGATATACATATATATATATGGCTGAGTCATATATATATATGTGTATATATATATATTTGCTTTTTACCTGAAACTATCACAACATTGTTAATTGGCTATATTCCAACTCAAAATAAAAACTTAAAAAAAAAAAGAAAGAGAAAAAGAAAAAGATCAATGTGTTAGCCTGTCATGTAAAAGGAAAAAAGTATAATAAAAATATATATTCCAATAGGTAAATTCTTGCATACAACTTGTGAAAGTCACAGCGAAATCTAATCAGAAACTTTTACTCAGAAAATAATGAAATCTAATCAGAGACTTAGAATGCAGCTGTAACAACAAAAAAATACCCTTGAAGGTGTATTGAACTAGGTGCTGAAAAGCAGTAGAACTCCACTATAGACAGACAAGTGAAGTCCCAAATAATCAATTGGTTGGTGGGGCATTATTCTGAAGTTAATAAAATGCCTGGGGCTGGGCTACTCAGCCAAGGGGCTGGGAGATGCAGATCTGAACCACTGGGGTCCCCGCTGTGGTGTGGTGGCACCTGGTGACAGCCTGCTTACCTAGGCCAGAATCCAGGGCTTGGGCTTGGGTTGGGCCCCTGGTTTAGCAACTAGGCTGGGCTAAGCCTGCAACCAAAGGTCTCGGTGATGATGACTAACAGAAATGGGCACAACAGGGACTGACACGCATGAAAAGAGGCCCAGAGGCCATTGACCCCACGCCCTCTGGACTTTGAGACTCATGAGCTACCCAAAGCTCATGCCAAGCTGTTCTGTACTTTTCTCATCTGTAAGGTATAGTTCAAAATAACAGGTATCATCTCACACAACTGGGAAAATTACCTTAGACTGTAGAAGTGGAGACACTTTTTGAAAAATCCAAAGCATTTACAAACGGAACATCCTGAGGATGGGTGTGTGAAGATCTTATACCACTAGGAGCCACGTTCTTCTTGCATCCAGATGTGGCCCTTGACAGGAATGTGACAGAAATTCCTTTCCTTTGTTATGCAAGGCAGCATGCTTGACTGGAGACTTTAGGGGGCTATAAGAGGGCTTCCCTGATAGCTCAATGGTAAAGAATCCACCTGCCATTGCAGAAGACATGGGTTCGATCCCTAGGTCAGGAAGATCCCCTGGAAAAGGAAATGGCAACCCACTCCAGTATTCTTGCCTGGGAAATCCTGTGGACAGAGGAGCCTGGTAGGCTACAGTCTATGGAGCTGCGAATAAGTTGGACACGACTAAACAACCACAGCAAGACCAAGTTGGAATAAACTATGACTACTTGTTTGCCAAGAACACTTGGTGTGTTTCCAGTTACTGTTGCAACTATTAACATTCAAAAACAGTGTTTTGTTTGGGAGCATCCTGAAAAAATGTATCTCTCCAATGGGGAAATTAATTGATTTATTCTAAGTCAAACAGGAATCAGAAACAGATTCGAAAACCTGAACTGAAACCTCTTGGTATATTTCTAGATTGTTGCATTTCTGGTTGTTTCCATTCAAGATATAGCTCCAATAAGTGCCCTTAGACTTAATAATTCTAAATTTTCATTTAAAATGTTCACTTTAGGAAGCTTCACCATTCTCAGTAGTTGTTTTTCTCTTTTGAAACTGTAGTCTTGGATTTCTCAAGATTGACCCCTTGTGGGCTTTTTTTTTTTTTTTTTAAAGTAAGAAAGGAGGACTTTATTTGGGGCAGGAGGGGTGAGGGTTAACACAACAGGTGTTAACACAACAGGTATAAGGACCACCATGATGGAATTTTGCAACTGAGGAGAGAAATTGCATCAACTCTGACTACAGCATGGATGTGTGTGCTCAGTTGTGTCCAACTCTTTGTGACCCCATTGTTTGTAGCCTGCTAGGCTCCTCTGTCCATGGGATTCTCCAGGCAAGAATACTGGAGTGGGTTGCCACTTGCTCCTTCAGGAGATCTTCCCAACCCAGGGATTGAACCTGTGTCTCCTGCATTGGCAGGCAGATTCTTTACCACTGAGCCACCTGAGAAGCCTTATTGGTGGCACTTTATAGCCAAGGAACAGGGTGGGGAGCAGTGGATGGAAATTTACTAAGAGGAAACATCAGGGATAAGGAGGAAAGTGAAGAAGAACTAAAGAGCCTCTTGATGAAAGTGAAAGAGGAGAATGAAAAAGTTGGCTTAAAGTTCAACATTCAGAAAACTAAGATCATGACATCTGGTCCCATCACGTCATGGGAAATAGATGGGGAAACAGTGGAAACAGCGTCAGACTTTATTTTTGGGGGCTCCAAAATCACTGCAGATGGTAACTGCAGCCATGAAATTAAAAGACGCTTACTCTTTGGAAGGAAACTTATGACCAACCTAGTCAGCATATTAAAAAGCAGAGACGTTACTTTGCCAACAAAGGTCTATCTAGTCAAGGTTATGTTTTTTTCAGTAGTCATGTATGGATGTGAGAGTCAGACTATAAACAAAGCTGAGTGCCGAAGAATTGATGCTTTTGAACTGTGGTGTTGGAGAAGACTCTTGCAAGTCCCTTGGACTACAAGGAGATCCAACTAGTCCATCCTAAAGGCGATCAGTCCTGAGTGTTCATTGGAAGGACTGATGTTGAAGCTGAAACTCCAATCTTTTGGCCACCTGATGTGAAGAACTGCCTCATTTGAAAAGACCCTGATACTGGGAAAGATTGAAGGCAGGAGCAGAAGGGGATGACAGAGGATGAGATGGCTGGATGGCATCACTGACTCAATGGATATGAGTCTGGGTAAACTCCGGGAGTTGGTGATGGACAGGGAGGCCTGGCGTGCTGCGGTCCATGGGGTCACAGAGAGTCGGACATGACTGAGCACCTGAACTGAACTGAACTGAACTGAAGGAGGATTCTGGCTAAACTGAAGTGACAGGATTCTTGCTGAAGATGAGACATGTATTGTTTTGTTTTTCTAAATCAATGCTCTGTGGTTCTGGGAGTTCATTAGTGGATGCCTTGGTGGCCCCAGGATGCAGGTCAGAATGGCTCATTTTGACATGTTCTCTGTCCCCAGGTTCTCTGCTTCTCCCACCTGCTGTCTCATCACTGCTGCTGCTGCAGCGGCACTTCAGTCGTGTCCAACTCTGTGCGACGCCATAGACGGCAGCCCACCAGGCTCCCCGTCCCTGGGATTCTCCAGGCAAGAACACTGGAATGGATTGCCATTTCCTTCTCCAATGCATGAAAGTGATAAGTGAAGGTAAGTGATAAAGTGATAAGATACTCTAGTATCTCATCACTACTAGAGTCTTAATGGACCTGCTGTTGATTATTTTTCTTGATATTTACAGGGCATTTGTGAAGCTTTCATCTCATTTCCATCACACATTTTAAGTAGGTCCCTCTTGGTATTATTCCTTGAGGACATTTTCTCTTGTCTCTGAATTCCATTTCAGAAACTTTAACAGGCATTCTTACATTGTTTGGGGGATGGCTTTTGCAAATGTCATGTCCTGGTGGGCTCTATATGACTCTGGATGACAATGTTTTATTCCTTTTCCCTTTTAAATGATGTGCTTATCGGCCCTTGAAAGCTTTACTAATCCTTTATGTTGTGTTATTTTCATCTAAGCAATAGTCTCCAGGAAGTCAGTTTCACTAAGCTCATTCAGCAAAGACTATAGTTTCTTCCCTCATTTCAATATGGGGAATATGGGGAGGAACACTATGGGGCAGCCAGGGCTGGCCATGGCAGAAATGGATTCACTTAACAGCTTTTAACTGGGTATCTAGTAGGAACCAGGCGCTGGAGGAAACAGGTGAATAAGACACCTGTGTTTGCCATGTTGACACAGCATCCACTTTTCTGGGGATAGCAGCACGTCAATTAGACTTCATGGTTGTAGGCCCAGGAAGCGACAGGCTCACCTAAGCCGAACAGAGTTCATTGGAAGACTTTTGGAAGGTCTTGACAACAGCTGAAAGTCATGGGAACCAGACAAGGGATTTGGGATTCTTGGCAGAAATCGAAAGAGGACAAGAAACTGGATGGATGCCCAGCCCTGTCACACAACCAGCACTGCCTGGTCAGGATGCTGACCCCACTACCATACCTTCATTTAGTGGGGATGAGGGACATCCCTGATCAAGATATAAAAGTCAGGAGGGAGCATCCAGTTGGCTAAAGTTCATAATGGCCCTAGAGGTGAGGGGAGGGCATGGTACTGGAACTAGGAAAGAGAGAATTGAGTGGAAGAGGCTGCCACAAGAAGAACAATTTCCTTCTCCTGAGGGACACACAGCCAGCCTCATGTTACTGCAAGAGAGGGAATAATTGTCTTGATTCCATTCTCCCCTCACCCTCTGACCTCCTACCTGGACTTCCTACTGGCCAAACCCATCTGGAGACCAGAGGCAATGAGACCCTTGATGTAGTCTATGGTCTTGTAGAACAGGCAGAAACCATATGGTTCTGGCCACAGAGAGGGTGAAGAAGGGAGAGAGTGGGTTTGGATGGAAAAGGGAAGATAACTGGCACAGGCAGGCAACAAGGCCCAAGAGAGGTTCCTGGGACTTTGAATGTTAAATGGGAAACCATAAGGACAGAGAATCTGGTGGAGCCTTGTTCAAGCTGGTAACAGTGTCCCAAACAAAGTGTGGATTAAATCCACGTCCTGCATCCTTGATGCTGCTCTGAGCCTGCATTTACTTTCTTCTTTTCGGGAGGGGGGGGGGTCTGCATTTTCTAAGCCTGTTTCTCTAATTGTCTTTGATTCTGTGCTATGCTATGCTTAGTTGTTCAGTGGTGTCTGACTCTTTGCGACCCCATGGACTGTAGCCCACCAGGAACCTCTGTTCATGGAATTCTCCAGGTAAGAATACTGGAGTGAGTTGCCATGCCCTCCTCCAGGGGATCTTCCCAACCCCAGGGATCAAGCCCAGGTCTGCCCACATTGCAGACAGATTCTTTATCGTCCAGGGAAGCCCAAGAATACTGGAATGGGTAGCCTATCCCTTCTCTAGGGGATCTTCCCACCCAGGAATCGAACCGGGGGTCTCCTGCATTGCAGGCGAATTTTTTACCAGCTGAGCTACCAAAGAAGCGAGGGACACAAAACCCAAGCTCCTTCTAAATTCCTATTGCTTGCAGCTGAAGAACTCTGAGACAGAAATTGGTACTAGAGAGTGGATTGCAGGTTATAGATCCCCAGGGAGTTAATTTTATCCTAACAAGACAGAATAGAATTCAGCAAGATTCCAGCAATATTCTGGGCTGGGAACTTAACTGTCAATGGCCTGCAGCTAATTATAAGTTGTTGATAACCAGGACCATTTGTTGGCTGAGGGTATCCAGGGAACGAGGTGGCTGCTGCCTTCAGACGACATAAAGGGTATGAAGAACTCCTGGACACTGGGGTACAACGGGCGCTTCTGATGACACGGAATAACTCAAAGAAAGAGACCAAAAGTTTAAAGAAAAAGAACTCAGAATCCAGGTTCCTTGGGTTGTTGAATTTTGAAGACTACCAAAGTCATAGCTTCAATCCAGTCTTTAATGTAAAAGAAAGGCATGATGAAACAGAGTGAAAATTAGGGATTAATTCTAGAGACTTAGAAGATTCAAACCCTCAAATCCTTCTGGAAATTTCCCACTGCCTAATCCCTTATGAGAAGAAGGCTTTCCTTTCTTGCAGGAGGATGCTAAAATTTCCCCTCAGAGTTAGGAGACTGGTAAGCAGAATTCAGTTCCACAATGTCCAGTGGGTGTGGGTAGGTAAGTGTAGGAATCAATGTAGGGAAGAGAAAGTATTTACCCATGAAAACATATGGTAGGAATTTGATGATTTGTATGTGCAAAGTCTGGAAGTTATCTATTATAATAAATTTAAGGCACTCCATCAACAAGGGACAGCATAATTTTAGATAGGGCTGGTTTATTGATAAGGGTCCTCTTACCACGGATTATGTAATGATTGCTATTTCTCCCAGCTCTGTGTGTTTCTAATAGTTTGCTGTGTTGGCTTAAATGAGCTTGGATTCAACCTGGTTTACATTAAAGAACAACGAGAGGCCAGAAATTCCTTGATAGGATGTACAAAAAGGAATTCAAGGCTTTGGGAGACAAGAATGCTGACTCATCTATTGTGTACCTCCTCTATCCTGGCCTAACTCTGTCCTTTGAGAAGACCCTGAATACTTATACATCTCCAAGGTTTTTGCAAAAGTTATTTATTTATCTGGCTGCCTCAGGTCTTGGTTGCATCATGTTGTATCTTTCACTGGAAGGCACAGACTTTCTAGTTGTGGTGCCTGGGCTTAGTTGCTCTGCAGCATGTGGGATCTTAGTTCCTCGATCAGGGATCGAACCCATGTCCCCTGCATTGCAAGGCAGATTTTTAACCACTGGACCACCAGTGAAGTCCCTATCTCCAGGGTTTTGAGAAAGCATTAGAATGTTTAATAGTCTAGTTGTAAGCCTGTAAATGGGCTCCAGTGGAGACTTTACTGGAGAAAAGAGGACTCTGGGAAGCACTCGAGGACCAGAAGCATAGTCAGGTTTGGTAATCAGAGAGCTGAGAATGGTTTGACCTTTTGAGATCTGGGACTGTACTTACTTAATTAAGGGTGCTTTGGGGACATTTTTCAAGACTTCTGGCTGGTGTACTTCTATTTGGGGACTTGCACATCATGAGTTTCACTTTCCTGGGGAGGAAGCCAGACCTAACTTCCCTAGCCTCTGTTTCAGCTCAGGTACATCCTGTCACCTGGGTTCTGCCAAGCAGACTCACTTATTTGGGAGTGAGAACATAAGGAAGCCAGCACCGCACAGTCTTGTTTTCCGGACCAGGTGGCTGCAGAAGTGTCTGATACTAAAAGACAGTGATGGCAGACTCTCGGCCCAGCATCACTGCGGGCAGCTGTAGTGTTTGTGTTGTAGCAGGGCATGGGGTCTTTGTTGGGGCAGTCCTGCCGTGGGTGGGCCATCATTCCTTGTTCTGGCTGGATAAGCCTTCAAGCCATTTCTCTCTTGTCTTTCGTGAGAGTGTGTCAGCTACTGGATATCCCGTCAAATGTTCATTTTATGCCTGAACTTCAGAGAGTTGGTTGTGGACATCTAAAAAATAAAAACTGAGGCCTTCCCTGGTGGTTCAGTGGTTGACTCTGGGCTTCCAATGCAGGGGGTGTGGGCTTGATCCCTGGTCAGGGAATTAAGATCCTACATGGCATGCTGTTCAGTTGTTCAGTCACTAAGTTGTGTCCAACTCTTTGTGACCCCATGGACTGCAGCACGCCAGGCTTCCCTGTCCTTCACTATCTCCTGGAGTTTGCTTGAACTCATGTTCATTGAGTCAGTAATGCCATCCAACCATCTCATCTTCTGTCATAGTATTATGAGTAATCACAGACAAAGCATATACCTAAATTGTACTTCTTTTTAGTACAACTTTTTCCTCTTCAAGTTAATAATTGTAGCATTGTCTTGTTTGCTTGGTTTAAAAAACTAATTATTTATTTGGCCGCATTGGGACTTTATTTGGCTCATGGGATCTTTGTTGCCACATTCAAACTTTCAACTGTGGCATGTGAGATCTAATTCTCTGACCAGAGATTGAACCCCAGGCCCCCTGCGTCGATAGCTCAGAGTCTTACAAACTGGACCACCAGGAACATCCCTACTTGGTTTTATATACTATTCCTAATGTACCCCTTCCCAGGTGGTGCTAGTGGTAAAGAATATGCTTCCAAATGCAAGAGACACAAGAGACCCAGGTTTGATCCCTGGGTTGGGAAGATCCCCTGGAGGAGGAAATGGCACCCTACTCCAGTATTCTTGCCTGGAGAATCCCATGGACAGAGGACAGAGACATATTTAGCAGAGTCCTTTCTTGCTCCAATAAGAACTGACTGCTCTGCTGTCATTCTGGCATCTCCCTCCATCAATATCCTGGATTTCCTTTACTTCTATGCTACATTGAATCCATCCTTTTCCTGGATCCATGTTTTCCTCCTTCTGAGGAATTTTAATGCAGTGCATCCTCCAGAAGTCTTTGAAGGAAGGGTTGTATGAAAAACTTTCATAAGTTACGTCTCCAAAGTTTGGAGCTTTTAATATTTAAGGATGGAAATGATTCCACCAGAGGCACAAAAATCATTCTACTGATTGGGACTGATGCTGCTATTTTGGGCTCCACTTGCCATTAGCAGAGCATGTGATTATGTATAAAAGGGGGTTCTGGAGGCATTTGAGAAGCACTGACTCATTATCAAAGGCAAAAGTGTTGTAAAAACAACATGGGGGCAGGGGCGAATTGGCATGGAACCCAAAAGATCCCTGAGATGCTTCTTTACAGCACCTGCTCAGTTACAGAAGAGCACGAGCCTACACAGCCAGACCAGTGAGGGCTTAGGGTTTGGGTTTTTTATTGTTGTTGTTTTGGCTGCACTGTGGGGCATGCAGGATCTTAGTTCCCTGACCAAAGATCAAATCCATACCCCCTGCAGTGGAAACGTAGAGTCTTAACCACTGGGCCACCGGGGAAATCTAAACCTAAAGAATTAACTTTTAAGGTTTTTCAAGAATTAAGTTTTATGGTCTTCCTACCAAGAGAAGAACCCCATCTAGCTGAGGTGCTTGTCAAAGCAAAAGGTACATGGAATGCATAATAAAGAAATAAATGCTACCTTGTTGTCCAGTCGCTTAGTCGTGTTCAACTCTTTGCAACCCCATGGGCTGTAGCACACCAGGCTTCCCTGTCCTTCACTATCTCCCGGAGTTTGCTCAAACTCATGTCCATTGAGTCGGTAATGCCATCCAACCATCTCATCCTCTGTCACCCCCTTCTCCTCCTGCCCTCAATACTTCTCAGCATCAGGGTCTTTTCCAATGAGTCAGCTATTTGCACCTCTTGGCCAAAGTATTGGAGCTTCAGCTTCAGCAACAGTCCTCCCAATGAATATTAAGGATTCATTTCCTTTAAGATTGACTGGTTTGATCTCCTTGCTGTCCGAGGGACTCTCAAGAGTCCTCCTGTACCACAGTTTGAAAGCATCAGTTCTTCAGCACTCAGTCTTATTTATGATCCAACTCTCACATCTGTACATGACTACTGGAAAAACCATAGCTTTGACTAGACAGACCTTTGTCGGCAAAGAGATGTCTCTGCTTTTAAAAACACTGTCTAGGTTTGTCATAGCTTTTCTCCCAAGGAACAAGTGTCTTTTAATTTCATGGCTGCAGTCATCATCCGCAGTGACTTTGGAGCCCAAGAAAATAAATTCTGCCACCGTTTCCATTTTTTCCCCATCTATTTGCCATAAACTGATAGGACCAGATGCCATGATCTTAGTTTTTGGGATGTTGAGTTTTAAGGCAGCTTTTTCACTCTCCTCTTTCACTTTCATCAAGAGGCTCTTTAGTTCTTCTTTGCTTTCTGCCATAAGTGTGGTGTCACCTGCCTATCTGAGGTTAATGATATTTCTCCCAGCAATCTTGATTCCAGATTGTGCTTCATCCAGACCAGCATTTCTCATGATGTACTCTGCATATAAGTTAAATAAACAGGGTGACAATATACAGCCTTGATGAACTCCTTTCCCAATTTGGAACCAATCCATAGTTACATATCTGATTCTAACTGTTGCTTCTTAACCAGCATACAGGTTTCTGAGGAGGAAGGTAAGGTGGTCTGATATTCTCATCTCTAAAAGTTTTCCACAATTTGTTGTGATCCACACAATCAAAGGCTTTAACGTAGTCAATGAAGCCAAAATAGATGTTTTTCTGGAATCCTCTTGCTTTCTCTATGATCAAATGGATATTGGCAATTTGATCTCTGGTTCCCCTGCCTTTTTTAAACCCAGCTTGTACATCTGGAATTTCTTGGTTCACGTAATGTTGAAGCCTAGCTTGAAGGATTTTGAGCATTACCTTACTCAAAAAATGTGCTCATGTGTGAAATGAGCACAATTGTGCGATAGTTTGAACATTCTTTGGCATTACTTTTCTTCGGGATTAGAACGAAAACTGACCTTTTCCAGTCCTGTGGCCACTGTTGAGTTTTCCAAATTTGCTGGCATATGAATGCAGCACTTTAAGAGCATCATCTTTTAGGATGCAAAATAGCTCAGCTGGAATCCCATCACCTCCACTAGCTTTGTTTGTAGTGATGCTTCCTCAGGCCCACTTGACTTTGCACTCCAGGATGTCTGACTCTAGGTGAGTGATCACACCATTATGGTCATCAAGACCTTTTTTGTACAGTCCTTCTGGGTATTCTTGCCACCCCTTTCTAATCTATTCTGCTTCTGTTAGGTCCTTGCCATTTCTGTCCTTTATTGTACCCATCCTTGTGTGCAATGTTCTCTTGGTATCTCTAATTTTCTTGAAGAGATCTCTAGTCTTTCCCATCCCACTGTTTTCCTCTATTTCTTTGCATTGTTCACTTAAGAAGGCTTTCTTATCTGTCCTTGATATTCTTTGGAACTCTGCATTCAGTCGGGTAAACCTTTCCCTTTCTCCTTTGCCTTTCGTTTCTCTTCTTTTCTCAGCTATTTGTAAGGCCACCTCAGACAATCATTTTGTCTTCTTGCATTTCTTTTTC
This sequence comes from Bos indicus x Bos taurus, assembly GCF_003369695.1. Classification (NCBI taxonomy): domain Eukaryota; kingdom Metazoa; phylum Chordata; class Mammalia; order Artiodactyla; family Bovidae; genus Bos; species Bos indicus x Bos taurus. The sequence goes on from NC_040079.1 coordinate 27,061,336, forward strand.
TTTGGGATGGTTTTGGTCACCACCTCTGTTCAATGTTATGAACCCCTGTCCATAGATCTTCAGGCACTCTGTCTATCAGATCTAATCCTCCCACTTCCACTGTATGAAAATCCCATGGACGGAGGAGCCTGGTAGGCTGCAGTCCATGGGGTCGCTAAGAGTCAGACACGACTGAGCGACTTCACTTTCACTTTTCACTTTCATGCATTGGAGAAGGAAATGGCAACCCACTCCAGTGTTCTTGCCTGGAGAATCCCAGGGACGGTGGAGCCTGATGGGCTGCCATCTATGGGGTCGCACAGGGTCGGACACAACTGAAGTGACTTAGCAGCAGCAGCAGCAGCTACTGCCTGGTCATCAAGATGCAGAAACAAGAATTTCAACCTACATTTCTTTCTTTGTAATGAAGTATATTATTTAAGTTATTCCTTCTCACATTACCATACATAGGATGTATCTGTGGCATTTCAATTTACCACTTGGTATAGAAGATTGTGACTGCAGCCATGAAATTAAAAGACGCTTACTCCTTGGAAGGAAAGTTATGACCAACCTAGATAGCATATTGAAAAGCAGAGACATTACTTTGCCAACAAAGGTCCGTCTAGTCAAGGCTAGGTTTTTCCAGTGGTCATGTATAGATGTGAGAGTTGGACTGTGAAGAAAGCTGAGCGCCAAAGAATTGATGCTTTTGAACTGTGGTGTTGGAGAAGACTCTTGAGAGTCCCTTGGACTGCAAGGAGATCCAACCAGTCCATTCTGAAGGAGATCAGCCCTGGGATTTCTTTGGAGGGAATGATGCTAAAGCTGAAACTCCAGTACTTTGGCCACCTGATGCGAAGAGTTGACTCATTGGAAAAGACTCTGATGCTGGGAGGGATTGGGGGCAGGAGGAGAAGGGGACAACAGAGGATGAGATGGCTGGATGGCATCACTGACTCGATGGATGTGAGTCTGAGTGAACTCCGGGAGTTGGTGATGGACAGGGAGGCCTGGCGTGCTGTGATTCATGGGGTTGCAAAGAGTCGGACACGACCAAGCGACTGAACTGAACTGATAGAAGTTTTGGAATATAAAGGCAAGATAGCAACAAGCCAGGGGAAGATTGGACCTTGCCTCGTGAACCCAGATCTGGAAATGGACACAATAATTGAGGAAGTTTTGTGTTTTCTCTAAAAAGAAAGATCCTCCCCATCCCCAAACACAGGCATTATGTTAGCAGAAGATTATTCTTAATAGCGAAAAAATGATATTGGGTTGGCCAATAGTGAAAAAAATCAGAGTGAATGTGGGGGTTTGGACAGTGTTGGAGACGAACCCAGGTCTCACAGAGAATAGCAGAGAGAAGCAGAGCAATGACTCCAAAGAAAATGACCAAGGAAGAAAGCAGATTGATTTACGACAATCCCAAAGGCACCCAAAGTAGACATGCAGAGTGAATGGATGAAAGCAAGACAGTTTGTTACCAATAGCCCAGCAAACAGAGGAGCCTCAGCATAATACAAGCTGCCCAGCCCCCAGTGCCCACAGGAGAACAGGATGGGCCCGGTGAGCCCCATGCCCACAGTGAACTGCACTGCAGCTGAGGAACCCAGGGCTGAGAGCTCAGCAAACAGCAACTGTAACCAAACCAGTGCCCACTCCGAGAGCAAGTCATTGTAGTCATGCATTGGTCACTTCACCTATTTAATTGCCTATGTGGCTAGCTACAGAAATGGCTCAAGGTCATAGGACAGTTAGGCCTCGAAATTTGGGCTTCCTCAGTAAGGATATACAGACTTGCTTGAGGCTGATGGCAGAGCTCCTGTCCAAATTCAGAGCAAAGAGTCAGACTGTGGTGGGCATTTGTTATCATCCCCCAGTAGACATCCATTCCCCTAATTGTTCTTTCATAAGAGCCCTCAATTGCCTTTGGGGAAACCACGCAGCCTGCTGCAGCATTTGATGAGATGTTCAACTGGATATCCTTACCCGAAACCCCAGAGCTCTACGGGTGTCAGCGCATTCCAAGACTGGCTCCCAAGATTGGCTCTTCAGCTGGCTCTTCAATCCCACGAGCCAACTCATATTCTCCCAATAAGTTCCTTTAGGTTTAGAGTCAGCTTCTCTTATTGGAATCAAAAGAGTTTAATATAAAATGGATCCTCTTCTTAAAGGGGTCCTAGTCCCTCCAACGAAGAAGGCAATGGCAACCCACTCCAGTACTCTTGCCTGGAAAATCCCATGGATGGAGGAGCCTGGTAGGCTGCAGTCCATGGGGTCGCTAAGAGTCGGACACAACTGAGCGACTTCACTTTCACTTTTCACTTTCATGCATTGGAGGAGGAAATGGTAACCCACTCCAGTGTTCTTGCCTGGAGAATCCCAGGGACAGCAGGGCCTGGTGGGCTGCCGTCTATGGGGTTGCACAGAGTCGGACACGACTGAAACGACTTAGCAGCAGCAGCAGCAGTCCCCCCAAGGAAACAGATATGCAAGCAACTACAGTAGTGTGAGAAATGCTATAATACATGCACACACAGGGCACACTGGTAGCCTGGAAGAGCTCCATCAATAAGGACAAGTATCTTGAGAGCAATGTGAGAACAACAGGTAGAAAACACAAGAAAAGATAATTGAATCGAGTGAAGGATGTGCAACATCCTTGCAGCATCTAAACACGTGGTGCCTTATGGAAACCACAAGAAATTCGGCATGGTGGAAGCAGCTGACTCATGGGGAGCAGTGCTCAGTGGGGAGGCTGGAGAGATAGGCCTGGTCATTTCATATCAAAGAGTTTGGTTTTATCAAGGTGAGGTTATAGTCAGATCTGTGATTCAGAAAGACAGCTCTTTAGACATATGAAAGGGAAATGGATTGGGAAGAAATCAGAGTCATCAAGAGTATGGTCTTGGCTCTGCTATCAGTCCCTTTATGGCCTTGAACAAGTTCTTGAGCCCCTCTGTCACTTGGGTTCATCATCTATCAAAATGTGACCCTTAGAATATCTCTATTCCAATGAGTTGGGTGGTTTAAGTGATCTTTGTAAAGTCTTAGCATAGTGTTTGGCCTATAGTAAGTTTCTAATGAAATTAGCTGTTAATGCTACAGTGATGACAGAATCTGGGAGCCCAGTTGGAGTTATCACAGTAATCTAGGTGAGAGTTGATGGAGGCTTAAACCAAGGCAATAGAAGTGAGGATGGAGATCTCCTAAACATTTGTGAAGATACATTAGTAGAGTGATTCCTATAGGGATGCTTTTGAGAGTGGAATGGGTCCATGTTAACAATGATACTAGAACAACAGGCATAAATTGGGAAGTGTGGTCACCCTTCACATGAGTCTCTTCTAAGTTCTGCTTCCAGATGTCCCTCATCAGCACCAACAATGCTCAGCTGATTTGATTTTTAACACGTGAAAGGAAAATTTGTTGTTTTATTGGACACAGAGAGAAACCAACAAACACTGGGCAACCTCTTGGCTCAGATGTCTTTTCTGATCCAGTCTAGCCTGGATTTGTCCCGTGCCATGCTAAGTCACTTCAGTCATGAGGACTCTTTGCAACCCTATGGACTGTAGCCCTCCAGGCTCCCCTGTCTTTGGGGATTCTCCAGGCAAGAATACTGGGGTGAGTTGCCATGCCCTCCTCCAGAGGATCTGCCCCTCCCAGGGATGGAACCCACGTCTCAGGTCTCCTGCATTGGCAAGCAGGTTCTTTGCCACTAGTGCTACCTAGGAAGTCCCTCTAGCCAGAATTTACCACTCAGCATAACTGAGCATGCATAGAGGCAGGGGGAAGGGGAGGGCACTCATGCTCTTTCTGCCTCTCTCACTCCATTATGCGGAGAAGGCGATGGCACCCCTCTCCAGTCCTCTTGCCTGGGAAATCCCATGGGCGGGGGAGCCTGGTGGGCTGCAGTCCCTGGGGTCCCTAAGAGTCGGACATAACTGAGGGACTTCACTTTCACTTTTCACTTTCATGCATTGGAGAAGGAAATGGCAACCCACTCCAGTGTTCTTGCCTGGAGAATCCCAGGGACGGCGGAGCCTGATGGGCTGCCATCTATGGGGTCGCACAGGGTCGGACACGACTGAAGTGACTTAGCAGCAGCAGCAGCAGCACTCTATTACACACAATGTGAACTACATGGAAGCAGGTCTTCCAAGCTTTGACTTGCAAACCGGGTGACTCAAACATCATGTCCACCTGAATGGTGTTCTTGTGTCTCCAAAACAGGGCTCAGTGGCTCTCCCATTTGCTCCCTAAGTTGAGTATCATGTCCTTCTGTCTTGTTCTCAGTAATATACCCAGCGCTGAGTGCAGCGTCTGGCACCTAGCAGGAGCTTGATAGATGCTTACTGAATGTTGATGTGGTATTTCCCAAGTCAATATTCCCCATTTGCCCAGATGTTGGCCAAGGCTCCTGCCCCATCCCTGATCTACAGTGTGTCTTCCAGGTGACTTTCATTAGGTGCTGGGTTGGAAGAGTCAAATTGATTAGGACTTCCAGTGATGAGTGATCACCAGCTTCCTTACCAGAAGCCCAGTCTTCATTAGCAACCAAAGTCTGCATGGCTAAGATGAGCCTTCATGAAATGGAACAGAACCATATGGTCCTTGCTGCCGCCCCCAACCCCCATCATGTCCTCTGCCTGCCTTTTGCCTGTGGAAAACTGTAGTCAAAGAATAAGTTTAATCAGAGAAGTGAGAAATGCTGAAACAAAGGAAAACAGTCTAAGGAGACTAAACAATAATACTATAGTCATTAAGCATGGTCAAGGACCTTTAGTTCTTTCTCAAGGGCTATAGATAATATTCTGAGGCATATCCTGTGAGCTCTCTTATAGAGACTAAAATCCCGGGTGGAAAAGTTAACCACATGATGACCAGACTGTACCCAGGACATGAGCTACCACAATTCTGAGAACTGACCACAAAGAATTGGGAACAAGTGCACCCTGGAAATGAAGATTAACTGTACCTAAAACAACCAAGATGATGCTGTTCAGACCACCGATGACCAATTTGAAGATGACTGTTAGAAATGACTATGCTATTTCTGCATGTAGGCCCCCTGCCCCAGACTGTCTATAAATGCTCTTACCCCTGCTTATCAGGGGCGGGGAGTCTGCCTTTGGACAGATGTCCACCACTCTCCCCGCCAAGTGGCAGGCCTCTAAAATGAAGCAAACTTTCCTTTCCACCAACCTGGCCTGCTCATTGGCTTTTGAGCAGCAAGGAGCCAGACCCCCCATGCATACCTTTTGGTAACATTCATAGCTTTACACTTAACATACGGTATGGGGGCAGGAAGACACACATTCTTGCTTGGGGTAAGTGGGGCAACACAAAAATATCTCCCAGTCAGTCGCCATCAGTCTCAGGATTTCTTTCATTTTGGGCTTGTAGCAGCCCTGTCTCTGTTCCTCCGACCTCTTCCTTATAGGAGGGAATTGGATTTCTCCCCAGGCCCTTTCCTTGAGACTGGCTTTTTGGGCTTTGCTTGGCTGCTTTGCGGTTTCAATTGAGCAAACAAAACACATTTTTCCCACTTGTTTCCCCAGGAGTGAGCCATTGCTCCTAATTAGTCCTTCTCCAGCCTAGGGCCCCGCCCTCCCTTCCATAGCACAACCTACAATTGGACTCATCTGGAGGTTTATTGATGGACGTGCAGAAGCATCTTGTTATAAACACCATCTTACCTCTCCCAGGGTCATTTGGGCCACAATAGGAAAACTGCCCTATAGAAGTTTGTAACAAGTGCACTGAAGACCACCCTGTTCGGGCTAGGTGTTAGGGTCCCCAAAAGTTCTCTCCTAAGGAACTGGCTACAGGAGCCTGTATGTGGTACTCATCGGCATTCTCTTGTTCCCAGAGACTGTGGCTCAAGGCGGCTCTCATGGGTATATTCGAAATGACGGGGGATGACGCTGGCGAGGATGTGTTGTCCTTGCAGTTGAAAGTCTCTATTTCAGTGGCACTGTTGGTGTTTCTGGAGTAGCCCAGGAATATTGAAAGCAACAGAAGAAAAAGAAAGCATTGGTAAGAATCGAATTTTAAAACTGTTAATTATGTTTTTTCCAGCACAGATACCTTCAACCCAGATCTGGGTTGAAGTGAAAAGACACCAAAAAGAAAGTTAAAAATAACAAACAGAATTCAGAGAGAAGCATGATGAATTTTTTTTCCAATGAAAATAATTTTAGGGTTATTTAGCCACAGACAGGTAATATGGACTAATAATCTAAAAATGTCTTTGCCACGAAACACCTAGAACTGCTAGATAAAATATAATCCACATAATTTTAAATGTATCATTACATGTATGAAAACTAAAGTAAAAATCCCTGGGACCAAAAATTAAAGATCAGTGAGGTACGAGTTAAAGCTGGGCCGCCTGAGGGACCGGCCAGTCTTGGTGACCCAGGCCCTGGGCTTATTATGCATTTGTTTTGGCTCTGCTGAGTCTTTGTTGCTGAGCAGGCTTCTCTAGTTGTGGGGAGTGGGGCTACTCTCTAGCTGAGCATGCCTGGCTTTCTCATTGTAGTGGCTTCTCTTGTTGCAGAGCACAGGCTCTAGTGTGCATGGATTTGGTTGCTCTGTGGCATGTGGAATCCTCCTGGACCAGGGATTGAACTCATGTCCCCTGCATTGGAGGTGGATTCTTAACCAGTGGATCAAGGGAAGTCCAGGCCTTGGGTATTTATGGCCATGTGGGCCAGGAGGTTAAGTATTAGGACCCAGCTCCTGGGACATTAACTTGAGAGAGTTAATTCTTAGATAGGTTGATAAGAAGTCTGAAGCCCTCAAGGAGGAGAAGGGAACAAACTTTTTTTTCTATATTGCTTTATCTTAGTCACATGAGACATTTTTTTTTAAACTGTGAGTTCTAATGGAAACAATCTATTTCTTGTAAGACTAACTTTCTTTAAACCCAGAGCTAATGATTACACAAAACAACACATCTTTCTGAGGGGTATGTTTTTCCTTAAGCTCTGTACTAATGATTATGTAACAACAATGTATCTTGCTTGAGGACATGTTTCTCTTTCTTAACAGGAACCTTCTGTCTAATCTTGTTATCTTATGTTGTGGGAGTAGGTCTGGTAAAACTTTCCTATTGTTAGGAAACATTGTTCCTATGTTGTGGTAAGACCTACTCTTAGTGAAAGAAAGTGAAGTTGCTCAGTCCGACTCTTTGGGACCCCAGAGACTGTAGCCCACCAGGCTCCTCCATCCATGGAATTTTCCAGACAAGAGTACTGGAGTGGGTTGCCATTTCTTTCCCCAGGGGATCTTCCTGACCCAGGGATCGAACCAGGGTCTCCCGCATTGCAGGCAGACACTTTACTATCTGAGCCACCAGGGAAGCCCAAAGGGAAAAGTGAAATTGTTAATCACTCATTCATGTCTGACTGTTTGTGACCCCATGGACTTTAGCCCCCCAGGTTCCTCTGTCCATGGGGTTTCTCCAGGAAAGAAAACTGGAGTGGGTTGCCATGCCCTTCTCCAGGGGCTCTTCCCTTTTGGTTACTAACCAACTGAAAAAGTATATAAAGCCTTGATAAGACTAGTGAGTGGGGCACTCTCCATCCTCCTTCTGATGTCTATATCAGAAGCTTTCTCTGTCCCTTTTCCACTGTAATAAAACTTCTGCCACATGAAGCTCTGAGTGCCTGAAGCCTTGGCCCTGGTTCTTAAGCTAAATTCTCTTCTTCGGAGGTCACGAATACAATACCGGTCAAGATATTTGCATAAGTCCAGGACTTTCAAAGCCACCTTCTTGACAAAAGGGGATACCAAGGACTTCCCTGGTGATCCAGTGGTTAAGAATACACCTGCTGATGCAGGGGACACAGGTTCAATCCCTGGTCTGGGAAGATTCCACATGCTACTAAGCCTGTGCTCCATGGCAAAATAAGCCATCACAATGAAAAGCTCCTGCACTACAGTTAGAGAGTAGGCCCTACTCTCTGCAACTAGAGAAAGCTTGGGTGTGTAGCAGTGAAGACCCTGTGCAGTCAAAAATTAATTAATTAATTTAAAGGGGCAGGGGAATACCAGAAAGAAATCCATCCAGTGTCAAAGCCAACAGGGATTCTGGGTCAACTATACCAACTTGGATCAAAACAAAAGTCTCTGTTAAAAATCCTTATCCTAGGGACTGTCCCAATACTGGTTTGAGCTCTGAAATGATACAGGGTCCAATAACTTCCAAGCTGATAAACTAATATAAAAAATTTCTTCTGAGCCATTAATCTCTCTGAGGCATCTAACAGAAGCAAACTTACAAGGGTTCTGTGGGGTCAAACCCTGCCCCTCCAATTTAGGCCAACATGAATCCCACAGATATAGGCCTGTTTGAGAAAAGCTCAGATAAAATATTACAGCTACAGGTAGCCCCAAGGCCCAGAGGGTCAGTATCTATGTGAGAGACAGCAGAGAGAAGCAACAGGGCATCTGACGTGCCTGTAAACAGGAGGGCTTCTACATTGCCTGCAGCTTCTCAGGAGAAAGTGCAACCAGCCAATTTGGAAAGAAGGAAACTGGGGAAGTAAGTGCAAGGGGTCTGTGGCACAGTCTGAAGAGGCTGTTGAAGTACGTGCCTTAAGAACTCGCAAAACCACCAGAACGCTCTCCCTTGCAGGACATGGACTCCAGAAATGGAATCCAAATTGAGTAGGACAGGAACAATAGAAGGAAAGGAAAGAGAAAAATCAGCTAAAAATAGGAACACAGCATGGGAATCCTAAAAAGCTTAAGTCCATAAACACTTCACAAAAGCAATACAAGAGGGCGCTCTGAGCCCAAACCAGACAGCTATCTTGACCAACCCCTCACTCCAAAAGGTTTAGGAAAACCGTTTTGCATAAAAACAAGCATCAGAAATGGATCATAATCCAAGATTATACAAAATTATCTCAGGAAGAAAGAGGCTATGAAGCATCTTAACTCCTTACAGACAACGAATGCACGCTAAAAAGATGTGCCTGCTAAACAAATGAAAACTGCAACCCAGCATTTCAAAATGAGCTCACAATGAAGACAATGACAGAGCATATATGAAAGAGCCAAGTCAGCCAGAAGTTAAAGATTTATAAATGCGGTGGCAAAATTGAGAAAAGGATTAGACATTTCTAAAGAAACAAAAATTACTTCCAAAATGAAGGAACACGAAAATGAACAAAGCAGCTAATGCCTTAAGAGAAAGAGGAGAGCAAAAGTCCTCTCCTTGAGTTTCAGAAATAAGAAAGTGGCAGGCAATTAGATAGCAAAGATGATCCAACCCACATATAGTGAGCACACCTTAAGAGGAAATTTTAATATTATAATTCAAGAAAACAATCTTGAAGTCAGAAAAAAAAAAAAGACTGCTGAGTACATATAAAGGTGTATCATTACCTGGGAGCTGGTGAAGGACAGAGAGGTGTGGTGTGCTGCAGTCCATGGCGGGGGCGCGGAGAGTGGGACACAACTGAGCAGCTGAACAACAACAAATGGCCTGGGAGAACTGGCCTGGTGTGACCAGCACTGGGACCCCAGAGCGAGGCTGTGGGAGCACTGAGACAGAGGATGTGTGGCAAGTCCTTTGTACAGAGCTGCTGCCTCGTCCCACCCCGGCTGAAGGAGAGAGGCTTCCTGCAACCACCCAGAGCCCTTGAGCTGTGGTCCCCAGGGTCTGGGAAATTCAGTAGTTGGGGGCACAATTCCTGCCCAGGGAGCACCGAGGGTGGGAGAAATGGGAGAGTGGGTTTCTTTGATGATGGAGTGATGAGGATCTGTGTGCATCTGTGTCCAGGAGGCACAGTCCTCCGTCCAGTGGCCAGTCATTTTCCTGAGGATCAGATGTGAACTGTACCAGGGAGAGAGCCAGCCTAGAGCCACTGTGAACCCTGCCTGACTCCCTTAAAGGGGAGGGGACACTGACAGCTAGTGCCTGGAGGGCACGGATGCCTGCAGATCCAGGGCCTGGAGGGGGAGGAGGGGGGCTTGCCTTGGGGTGAGGGGTGTTAAGTGTATGGTGCATGTTAAGTTGCTTCAGTCTGTCTGACTCTTTGCGATCCTATGGACTGTAGACTGCCAGGCTTCTCTGTCTATGGGGATTCTCCAGGCAAGAATACTGGAGTGGGTTGCCATGCCCTCCTCCGGGGGATCTTCCCAACCCAGGGATGGAACCTGTGTCTCCTGCATCACAGGTGGATTCTTTACCTCTGAGCCACTGGGGAAGCCTGAGGGGTGATAAGTAGGGGATTTCAAATAACCCAAGGAAGTTCCTAAGAGAAAAAGTCAGTTTCAAAATCAAGAACCAAGGGGCTTCCCCTGTGGTCCAGTGATTAAGACTCTACCTTCTAATGTAGGGGATGCAGTTTTGATCCCTGGTCAGGGAACTAAGATGCCTCAAGGCCAAAAAGCCAGAGCATAAACAACAGATGCAATATTGTAACAAATTCAATAAAGACCTTAAAAATAGTCTACATCAAAAAAAAAAAACAAAAACGTAGGGACTGACTTCCCTGGTGGTACAGTGGATAAAATTCCTGGTCCGGGAAGATTCCACATGGCATGGAGCAACTAAGCCCATGAACCGCAACTACTGGAGCCCATGCACCTAGAGGCCATGCTTCACAACGAGAAGCCACCACAATGAGAAGCCTGAGCACGACAACTAGAGAAAGCCACTGTGCAACAACAAAGACTCAGCACAAACAAAAGTAAATAAATAAAAATTATATTTTAGAAAAATCTTCAAAAATAAAATCAAATCAGAGACCTGAAGGAAAGGAGTGACAACCCAGTCCCCACAAAGAAGGGCCATCCTAATATAAGGCCATGCTGACTGCAGGGGGGTGATGTGGCCACTTCAGAATTTTGATAATTTTCAGGCACTGGATGTTTTAATTCCAGAATTGAGGCTGCTTTTGCAGTTTAAAGGGACCAAAGGGCCTTTTTATATTCTAAGAAGGAGCCCATATATGCTTAGGGGGCCTGCCCAGAGACCAGCTTTTACTCAGGAGCAAGAGGAAGACTTCTCCCACTGAAAAAAAAATTATAAAAGGAAGAACAAATTTTTGCATTTTGATGATGCCCTCCAAGTTGTACTTGTTCAATGTATTGACTGCATGATCTTGTGTTGGTTTTTCTATCACTTGTTACAGAAAGAATCTAACACAGTGACTTAGTAGATAGTAAAGCTTTGGAGCCAGCAGTAGTCTCCTCTATGGGTTAATGTCTATTCTGCCCATTTTACAGAATAGATAAGTGAGGCAAAGAGGCCTCAGGATTGTCTTACCCAAGGGACCCTTGCGAGCTGGGACTGTCAACATCTAACTCCATGAGTCTGCAATTATCACCCTTCTTTGAATTAACCTATTCATCCTCACTCCTTTTAGGAGTGAACATATGTTCATAGGATGTTCATATGAACATCTTCCATGTGAAAACACTGGGGTTTGCCTAGGGAATATTTAGATCAAGCAGCCACAGAGCCTGTTTCCAAGAACAGGCTTATAATAAAATGAAGCGGAAACATTACATGTAGAAGTCTAAAGTGAAGAGAAGGAACTGAGATGGGTAGGCAGAGGGTGTCACTGACCCTCCACCCCACCATGACTCTAGGCTGTGGGAAAGGGAAGCCAGGGCAGCCTTCATGGAGGACCCACCTGTGCACTGTGAGCTGGGAAGTTCCTGAGAGGTTCAAGAAACGGTCACTGTTCTGCTCGGCGGCCAACAGCATGGAGCTCTCACTGGGCCGGGAGGATGACGGCAGGCTGCTTTCAGACTGGATGGAGAAATTGACAGTCAGATGACAGGGTCTGATCTCCAATTGCTCTTGGCCTCCTCAGGCCAGAACCTTGAAGAAATTCACTTGTGTCTTCCAGCCTAGTCCCGGGAACTGTTCCTTAAATGTTAAGCCCTGGAATCATCAGACCCAAAGCAGGGCCCCTAGCAGGATCTCCTCTCCCTAATGGACTGCTTTGGCTACTCTGCCTAGAGCCAAGGTCTGATCCTTATGAACGAGAGCAGCAGAGCTGTAAGGGCTGACTTCGAAGTCAGTGACCAAGTACCTAAAGCATATCACTTAAATGCGATGAAGCAAGTGTTTAGATATTGAAATCTGGAGTTTTAAGGCTATCTAATCTATCATGCTTTTCCTTCTTATGCTTCTACCCTAAGCGGGTACTGGGAAAGCCTTCTGTATGTCAAAAGAAAAAGGGGGAAAAAAAACCCTTAAATAAACTAAAAGGGAAAACCAAATCCTTAGAACAAATATTTGCAAAAACCCATGATTAAAGGCTTAAAGTTCCTGACATATAAAAAGCTCTGTTTTATAAATCAACTTAGAAAAATGCAAAGTTGCCAACAGAAAAATGGCTAAAGAACGCAAAAGATAGTGCAAAAAAAAAAAAGTCGGCGTTCAAATTCATTGACAATCAAAGAGCTGCCACTTTTTTTTTAACCTGTCATATTAGACAAGGAAAATTTACACTTCTCAATTGTAATAAGGATACAGTGACACAGTCACTCGTATTATTAGAGAGAGTATAATTTGGTATGAATTTCCTGGAAATTCTCTGACAATATGTATTGAGAGCCTTAAAAACATTCATACCCTTTGAATTCTGCTTCTAAATCTATTCTGGGAAAGCCATCAGAAATGTGGACAATACATATATGCTTGTTTTAGCATCAGTTACAATAATGAAAAGTTAGGAATTACTCTGAATGTCTGATATATTAGAGGAATGGTGAAGTAAATTTTAACTCATTCATACAACTGAATAGCATGAAATTATCAAAATGATGTGTACAAAGGGCTTTTGAAAGAAATGGGAAATGCTTATGATATATGATATAATCTAAACTGGAAAAAAAAAGCAAAATTGAGAAATATATTTATATATGTAATGTCCTCAAGGATATAAATTAAAAATTAAGATGAAAGACTAGAAGAATATATGCCAAAATGTTCCAAATGATTGCTTAGGGCTAGAGAGGAGTGGGGGTGATTTTTCTGTAATTTTCTGATTTTTCTTCAGTGAACATTATTCCTTTATAACAGAGAAAAAAAAAAAAAAACCCAGAAAACAATTTTTAAGTGAGTTCAGTACTTTATCGCTTTTTAGGAAAACAGAATTACTTTTTAATGTCTGTAGACCTCAGTGTGGTGTGCGCATATCACTGACTTGAAAAAGAAGGCTGCTGACCCCCACACAGTGCTAGACTCTAACATCCATCCATTCTCCAGAGACGGTATATCTCCAATTCCCAGCTGACCCTATGGATCTTGGCAGGATCTTGGTGAAACTTACTGTTTCTGCTGAGCGGCAGGGCAACTTGGGCACTAGGCAGTGAGAGATTCGGATTCTTGGATCTTTGGTGGTGATGGACAGACCTCTCTGCAGAATGTTCACCAAACGGGTCCAGAACTGAAACACGGTCTCTGGGTATTTTTCGTGGAGCCTCAGGTAGTAGATCTTTTCAGTCACTGTCCTAACCCTTAGGATGCGTTGGAGCCGGTCATAGATTCGCAGTTCCACGTACTTCAGGGGCAGAATCCTGGGCACAATCAGGAAATTCCCATGACAGAGGCCCCAGTGGTTTTAATGAACCTTGCTGGGCTAACCCCATTAGACTCCTGCCTCTGTTTGGGGGATGCCAGAGAGCGAAAGCTTGTGGTCTGAGGGTGGAAATGATCACTAAAACCTATTCTCTGATTTCTAGAGCCTTGGTTATTAAAGAATCTGCTCAAACCAATAACAATGGCTGATGGCTGATGTATACAATCTCATTTAACCCTCACAACAACCCCTTGATGAAGGAACGATAAGTAGTATTAATTCCCTGTTACAGAATTTGAAACTGTGGCTCAGAGAAGCTAAGTGATTTGCCCAAGCTTAGATCTTCTTAAGTAGGAACGGGAACTAAGGTTTTCTGACTCCATCTCCAGGTCTCCTTCTCCCTAGATCCTGAGTAACTGTGCTGAAAGGATAAGGAGAAGGATGGAGGTCTGGTATTTTACATCCAGTATTTTTTTTCAATTTCAATATCTCATAATCCTATTTGACTTTCATATCGCTCACCTTTCTTTTGAAAATCTCCAAGTCTATATTGACAAAACAAAAAATAAGCAAAAGGAAGCCAAGATTCTCAAAAACTAGGAAGAGAACAGGGAGTGGTGCTCTACCCCAGCACCAAGTACAGCACTTGGTACATACAGACACTAAATAAATATTTGTTAAATGAACGAAGGAAGTCTACGCAGTTTATAAGCTAAAGAACACTGTCCTTTCTTCTTGTCTAGAGACCAGTGGCAAAACAATTCAGTTGTTCACCCAGTCCCTTCCAGCACCTCCCTCAAATCTTCCTTTACCTGCTGAGGGTGATGACTGGGGCACTCCCAGGTGTGCTCCAGGTGGAAAACTGACCCTGGGGCCAGGTGACGTTGGCCATCAGGAGGATGTTGGGGAGTGGCAAGGAGGGTACGGACGAGGTCACCCCAAGGATCACAGTGGTTGGCCCTTCACAGTCATCCATCCAGTTCCCGGGCTTAGTGACCTGGAAGTTAGACCCAGGCACATGGAGTCAGAGAGAAACAGAAGACAGGGGTGGAAGATTGCAGGTGCTAAAATGGCACTTCAACTTGGCAACAGGCTTGGAGCACCTGTGTTCTCGCACACTGGGCTGGGTCATGACCTGCCATCCATCCTTCCCGTGGGCCCCAAAGAGACTTTAGGTCATTGACAACAGGAAATCGGTCACCCTCCTTCGTGTCCTTTGCATGACTAACTTTAAAAGGATGTGCTGGTAAGACAAAGCTGATCACCATTTCATTTCTCCGTCCTTGGGCAGAAGAAGGCACACAGGTTTCTAATGATCTGGAAGGGGGATTATGCAAAGAAAGTTCCAGAAGGGGAGGGGAATGAGGAAAAAGCTGTTGAATGGGGAAGATCCAGGCAGCCCAACTTGAGAGAGGTTTGGGGAGCTTCCCTCAAGATGATGGTCAGTCTGGCTTGCTGCTGGGTCCTGAGAGGAATAAGGACCTGTTCTCTTGCAGCACTCAGGGCTGTGGAAGGACAGAAAGATGGCAGCCTGGCACTTGGGTGCAGCCTCAGCTGAGACACCCCCATACCTCACTGTCCAGGACAGGCAGATAAGCACCATCACTGTAGCGTCCAAGGAACCATGGGGATCAGGATCTAAGGGGATGACCCCTATGTTCCCAAGACCAGAGAGCCTTATCCCAATGTCCCAGACTCTGTAAGACCATCTAGGCCATTCACAGCCTGTGAAGGATCTGGGCAACAGGGGAGAGCCCCAGCAATGCCTGAATTGTAGGTTTCCACAAGCCTAGTAGATGGTACTCTGAGAAAAGTGAATTTTGATTTTGAGAAGAAATAAGAGGAACATTTCTTGAAGTCCATGTTGTGGAATGAAATTCATATGTTCTACAAAACAGAGGGCCCCACACACAGAGTGATACATTAATGTTTGCGGGGGATGTTTCTTGGCAAGTGACGGTAGTACTGGTGATGCTGAGGAGAGGGGAAGGAGGGAGCAGCATAACTCTGGGCTGGATCATTTCAAGGCAGCTTTTAGCTCTGAAGAGCTAGCTTAAGCAGGCAGGCTTTTCCCCTCCCTGGCACAGTCTGAGTCTCCTGGGCAGCTCAGGGATGGGGAAGACCCCGAGCTATGAACCAGCTCTCTGAGACCTGGGGGATCTCATCAGAGAGAGGCTCCCTACTCTGTGAAACGGTCTCCAAATTAAGTTCAACACCCACCTACGATTATTTCCACCCTCTCTCCCAGGGTTCCTCATCACTTTTCAACTCCACCAAATAGATTCCTGACTGCAGACCCTCCCTGTGCATTCCAGCCTCCTGGCTTCACCCAAGAGCTTGAAAACCTTTCCCTCTTCCTGAAAGGTTTTCTCTGCCAACTCTTCCACTTACCAAAGTCTTAGGAACACCTCAAAGATGTGCTTTCCCAGAATACGGGGAAAGCTTCCACAACCGCCCATGTCGAGCGTTTGCTCTGCTCATGCTATAGGGCTCAGCGGGTCCAAATCCTCTGACATAGAGCTTTCTTAACAACTACCATTTCACATTATGTCCGTTGAACCTCCAAAGTCACAAGCTTCTTGGCCAGGGGCACTATCTCATCTCTCTTTGCATCTCCTGCCCCTCACACAGCTTGTTGACAAACTGGTGATGCTATACCTGCCACGGAGCACAGCGGGGTCACCAGCCAGACCACTGGAGGAAAGTGGGGGAGCACGGATTGAAATGACCATCCCGTGCTCTTGGTGGCTCTATGCTTCTCAGGCCACACTCACTCGCTTGAGTGGGTCATATTACTACTCTTCTGGGGATCAGTAGAATCTGGGAAAGGCTAATTTATCCAGGACCTTGCTCTCACACAAGGGTGTTTTTAAGACATCCTAGAAAGAAGGAATTTGGGTTTCAGAGCAGAGATTCTGACAGCCGCCTTCACCCTCTTTAACCAGTCGGTATACACTGGCGGCCCCAGAAGGTGCCTGTGGACCTCCACCTCACCCCTGGAAAACGGGTCCTGCTATCTCCTTCTGCAGGTATAACTCTATTTCCCAAAAGCATCTGACCTGCAGGGAGGCCTGTGATCTGTAGGCACAAACCGAGGTGAACTTGGGATCTAGACACTCCTGTTTTCTCTGGCTCTACCTGCTTCCCTGCTTCTTCCTCCTCCCCACAGCTTTCAAAGGCTGTGGCATTTGGGGGCCAAACCCTGGGAATAGGCTTTGGGGTACAGGGGTCGGGGTTGGGGGGAGAGGTTAGGAAAGGGGCCCTGAGCGCACAAGGGTACCTGGATAAAGATGCTTTCAAACACCACTGAGTCAGAGAACAAGTTGAATTCTGGAGAATGAATCAGTTGACAAAGGAGGCCATCTTCCACCCCAAGTTCCACTCCAGGGCCTGGTTCCCTGACCTCAGGTGGGAGGCCCGGAATTTTACTCATTGGTTCTTGGGAAGAATGGGCTGGGGAACATCTCTGGGGCTCCACGCAGACCCAGCCCAACTCCAAGGTGATGTTGTGACCTCTTCTCCCCCCACCTCCACAGTGCCACCCCTCCTGATGTAGGGCTGTCCCCCAGGCTGGGGGGTGGGGGACGCTGCAGGCTCACAATGGCAGGAATGACATCAAGGAATGTGATGGGTAACAACAGGAAAGGATGGCAGACAAGAGGCGAGGAAGGACTGGCAGTGAGCAGGGCGTGTCTCTCCCCTTTCCTACTCACTACAGACCAGCAGTAACGCAGCCTCCTCCATTCTTCACTCAGTCTCCTCACACACACACAAGGAAAATGAGTCTCCCAAGGCTGTGGCCTGATTGTGAGCTGCCAGAGTAGCAAGGGAGTCTCTCTGAAGCTTCTCACAAAAACTTTCTCTCTATGCATGACCTGTTCACCCAAATGCCAGGCCTTCACCAGGCCAGGGGAGGTCAGGATGGGGGCCACAATTCAACCCAATCTTTCCTCCCCATCTCATGAGATGAAAAAAAAAAATGTTTTTTTTAACATGAGGTTATTGACAAAGCAAAGAGGTTTATTTATTTGGAAGCTGTGAGTGAACGAGGAAGTATGATACAGTGTATGCTGGAGCATCAGAGAAAAGATCAAGAAAATCAATTGTTATCTTTTTAGGAATTTGAACGAGCCAGTTAAACACAGCCATTATTTAAAATTTAATAATATAAACTGATAATATTAAATAAGTTATATAAAAAGCAAGGTAATAGATGCCCAAACTCATCACTTCTTAATCATTTAACTCTATTTTATGTCTCTTTATTCCCTTGGGGTTATTGGTTTCTACTGGTAGAAATGATACATAACGTTCTACCATTGCTTCTCTCTTCTCAGGGTGTACAGAAAGTTCACAGTGGTTGCTCTCTTGAAACCAGCCATGCTGGGAGGTGTTTACATGATGGAAGTCAGCCAGTGCTAAAATCTGGCCTTAATTTATTGCCATTGTGATTGTCTAAAGGGATAAAGAAAATGTCAGTGATGCCAATTAAAAGAGTGTCTATAGCTGTTACATTGTGGACACAAAGAAAAATCTGAGGAAATGATCTTCCAGTATTTGAAAGGTATTATCTAAATTAGCAAAGAAGGTGCTGGTCATTATCCTTAATAGAGTTCCAAAAGGCAACTTTGTTATTTCACATTCCCCTTATTCATGAATGTAAGTGGAAAAATCAGCCAGCATTCATGTCAGAACTACACTGACTTGTCAGTTACACAGGTTGGCTAAGAACACAAAAATCCGACAAAAGTCCATGAAAGCTTTCTATGAGAATCATCTGGCATCTGAAAGTTACAGTAGAATAGTGTATAGTCTATTGTTGTAAATTGTGTGCTTTAAAGTAAATTTTTATTAAGTAAAACGTTATACAGTAAGATTTTTTTAAAGAAAAAAAATGTATACTTATATGTATTTCCCCTTTCCACTGCCCCCTTGGAAAGCTGGTGGTTAGACATTTAACAGCACCCCACTGTGGTGGTACCAACTACTCCTCTCCCACTGCAATCTTTGCCTGGTTCCAGGACATGAAACTTTCACTTAAAGGCATCTTCAGGTTGCATGAAGTTGAGGAGGGATGAGCCATTAGTTACCTCTCTCAGACGCTGGCTGTACAGCTACAGGCTCTCACTTGGTGCTTCAACAGGCCAACGGGTGAGTTCTCTTATCTTTTAAACTCTCAAGACACACACTGCTGCAGTCCACCCATGACTGCGCTTGAATCTTCTGCTGCCTCTCCTATTAGGAGGGAAACCCGCTTCTCACTGTTTTCCCAAAGCTGTGACATCAGAAGCAGGATTAGCTTATTTCTTCTTAAGACTCACTCATTAGAAGAGAAAATTCTTCTCTTTTATGGATGCAAAGTCTATAAGACCAGGGATTTAAACTTCAAACACTTCAAGACTATTACTTTCCTTTTCTTATCTCAGTGCACTCTGTAACATTGTTTCTCCTTTCCTTGTAAAAGGAAAAAACAAAAAACAAACAGGAAACTTCTCTTACAATGTTTGCAGCATAGACCAAAAATTTAAACGACATAAAGAACATCAGCGTGACCATTTATGCTAGAGTACCTCACTTACTTGTATAGTAAGTTCTAGTGTTAAATAAGTGGAAGAATGTTCCCTGAAACACTGTTTGCAGTGACAAAGACTGGAGACAACTTAAATGTCCATCAACAGGGCAGCAGTTACGTTACAATACAAACCTAACCTTAACCCTAACCATAATCTATAATAAGGTGATGGTTTGCAGCCCATGAAAGAATAGGTAGCTTTGTATATACTGATAAGGAATGATTACCAAGACATTAAGGTAAAACAAGATGCAGAGCAGTATATATAATATGCCACCACTTGGGTAAAAGGAATTTAAAAGAATATATACCCATATGAACATGTTAGAACATGCCCAGAAACTTCTGGGAGGATAAAAATGTGGTTGTGTTAGGAGGGGTAGGGCAATGGCAACTGTGGTGAAAAGAAAGGACTTATTTTCCACAGTATACATATATACGCTTGAATATATATAGTATATATAGTATACTATATATATACAGTATATACTATATATATAGTATATTATATATTATATATATATCATGTGTATATATATAATATATATAATAATATATATTATATATAACGATCCCTGGGATTTCTTTGGAGGGAATGATGCTAAAGCTGAAACTCCAGTACTTTGGCCACCTCAAGCGAAGAGTTGACTCATTGGAAAAGACTCTGATGCTGGGAGGGATTGGGGGCAGGAGGAGAAGGGGACGACAGAGGATGAGATGGCTGGATGGCATCATTGACTCGAAGGACGTGAGTCTGAGTGAACTCTGGGAGTTGGTGATGGACAGGGAGGCCTGGAGTGCTGCGATTCATGGGGTCGCAAAGAGTCAGACACGACTGAGCGAATGAACTGAACTTAACTGACCGATACATATATAATATGTACATATATAGTATGAATATATTATATATATTCATAATATATATAATATATAGTATATATAGAATATACAGTGTATATATACACATATATACAGTATACATATACATTTATATACAGTACTATATATATACAGTATGCATATATATATGCTTAAATTATTTATCTTGAGCATGTATTTCCTTTTTAAATAAAAAGTTAAAGAATTATCCTACATATGGCCCTACAAATATTTGCTGAGAAGCAACTATGTTTGCCAAGGTATGCCACATGTTGGAAGAACCATTACTAGCTCTAAAAGTAGTCTGATCAGGGTTGTGGACGTGGTCAGGGCTGTCTTAGACATAACTCTTTACTTGTTGAGGTTAAAACAAAAACAAAAACATATGTGAAGAAATACGGGTGGGAAACTTTCCAAATGTAATAGAAACTGTAAACCTACATCTATACAAAGAATAAGAACAGTACAAACTGTAAGTATGTAACTAAACTTTAAAAATATACATATTAAAATATATATTATAGGGCTTCCCTGGTGGCTCAGACATTGAAGAATCTACCTGCAACTCAAGAGACCTGGGTTTAATCCCTGGGTTAGGAAGATCCCCTGGAAAAGGAAATGGCTACCCACTTCAGCATGGACAGAGAAGCCTAGAAATTGTAAATATGTAACCCTCAATATGCCAGGAAATTTGGAAAACTCAGCAGTGGCCACAGGACTGGAAAAGGTCAGTTTTCATTCCAATCCCAAAGAAAGGCAATGCCAAAGAGTGCTCAAACTACCACACAATTGCACTCATCTCACACGCTAGTAAAGGAATGCTGAAAATTCTCCACGCCAGGCTTCAGCAATACGTGAACCGTGAACTTCCAGATGTTCAAACTGGTTTTAGAAAAGGCAGAGGAACCAGAGATCAAATTGCCAACATCCGCTGGATCATCAACAAAGCAAGAGAGTTCCAGAAAAACATCTATTTCTGCTTTCTTGACTATGCCAAAGCCTTTGACTGTGTGGATCACAATAAACTGTGTAAGATTCTGAAAGACATGGGAATACCAGACCACCTGACCTGCCTCTTGAGAAATCTAGATGCAGGTCAGGAAGCAACAGTTAGAACTGGACATGGAACAACAGACTGGTTCCAAACAGGAAAAGGAGTACGTCAAGGCTGTATACTGTCACCCTGCTTATTTAACTTCTATGCAGAGTACATCATGAGAAACGCTGGACTGGAAGAAACACAAGCTGGAATCAAGATTGCCGGGAGAAATATCAATAACCTCAGATATGCAGATGACACCACCCTTATGGCAGAAAGTGAAGAGGAACTAAAGAGCCTCTTGATGAAAGTGAAAGAGGAGAGGGAAAAAGTTGGCTTAAAGCTCAACATTCAGAAAACGAAGATCATGGCATCTGGTCCCATCACTTCATGGGAAATGGATGGGGAAACAGTGGAAACAGTGTCAGACTTTATTTTTCTGGGCTCCAAAATCACTGCAGATGGTGACTGCAGCCATGAAATTAAAAGACGCTTACTCCTTGGAAGGAAAGTTATGACCAAGCTAGATAGCATATTGAAAAGCAGAGACATTACTTTGCGAACAAAGGTCTGTCTAGTCAAGGCTATGGTTTTTCCAGTGGTCATGTATGGATGTGAGAGTTGGACTGTGAAGAAAGTTGAGCACCGAAGAATTGATGCTTTTGAACTGTGGTGTTGGAGAAGACTCTTGAGAGTCCCTTGGACTGCAAGGAGATCCAACCAATCCATTCTGAAGGAGATCAGCCCTGGGATTTCTTTGGAGGGAATGATACTGAAGCTGAAACTCCAATACTTTGCCCACCTCATGCGAAGAGCTGACTCATTAGTAAAGACTCTGATGCTGGGAGGGATTGGGGGCAAGAGGAGAAGGGGATGACAGAGGATGAGGTGGCTGGATGGCATCACTGACTCGATGGACGTGAGTCTGAGTGAACTCCGGGAGTTTGTGATGGACAGGGAGGCCTGGCGTGCTGTGATTCATGGGGTCGCAAAAAGTCAGACACGACTGAGTGACAACTGAACTGAAGCAAATTTTTAAATATACATATTAAAATATATATTGTATATAATTTTAAGAGTTCTTTAAATAAGTTGTTTAAAAAATTACAACAGTATGTAACATCAAATTTAGAACACATGCAGAAGTAAAATATATGACAAGAATGGCACATTGAATAAGAGTGTGGAGATAAAAATGTACTGTTGCATGGCTCTGACATTATACATGAGTGGTATAATATCATTTGAAGGTAGACTGTAGTAAGTTGAAGATGTCTATTGTAAACCCTAGAAGAGAGAAACCATTAAAAAAATAACGAAAAGAGGTATAGCTAATAAATCAATAGTGGAGGTAAAATACAACACTGAAGAATTTTCAGTTAATCCAAAAGAAGAAAGAAAACAGTAATAAAGACAGTTAATGCTCAGTGGTGATTTATTTTTTAAAACTATTTTAATATATATTTTATTATTTTTTATTTTGGCTGCGCTGGGTCTTCATTGCCACATGTGGGCTCTTTGTTGGGGCATGTGGTTTTCTCTTATTGCAGAACAAAGGCTCAAGAGCACAGGATCCATAGTTGTGCCACACGGGCTTGGTTGCCCTGTGGCATTTGGGACCTCCATTCTCTGACCAGGGATTGAACCCAGGTCCCCTGCCGTGGAAGGCAGATTCTTAAACACTGGACCACCAGGGAAGTCCCTCAAGTGATGAATCCTGAGTCATCAAGTTGGTATAGGCTTGCCATATAAAGCAAATCAAGTTTGTTGGCATTATTAATACTCTTGTGTGCAAAGCAGGACATAAAACAAGCATTGTAAGTTATAGCCATTTTATAATTTTAAATTTTGTTACAATTAAGTTTGCTTAGGAAAAAAAATCTCACATGTGTGCCGGGGTCCAGCCCCAGCTGATCCAGGGTATTCGAAGGAGAGACGGCTTCGGTGACCTATTTATTTATTTATTCGTCAAAGATATAAACAGTAATAGAATGAGGATAGCTCAGTAGGAAAATTCAGTGGAGAAAAGAAGCTGAGTAGCTTGGTTTACGCAGAAAATCAATATAACCCATGACACCAGGTTAGCTCTGACCATGGAGGCCGCAGGCGCCCTCTCGAATAGTGGAAGGTGCCCCACCTTAGACACCTTCTTGAGTGGGTCTTAGAAGCCCAGGCAAATAAATGGTCGCAGAGGATATCCGTGCTCCAGATGGAGACTCAGCTGGAAGTTGAGGGGAAGAATGACATGGGGAGACCAAGCGTTGGTGAGCAAGGCCCGTAGCTTTATTTTCAACAGGGGCTTTTATACCCTAAGTTACACATAGAGGATAATAGGGGATGCAAAGTCAGCAGTATTTGATCCTTATCAAAAACCAGGGTTTCTTTCCTGCAAATTTATCATATACAAATGGTTTAGGTGATTTACATCATCTTATGGCCAGAAGGCCTATTAACATTTTATGACTCTTGACAAAGACTTATCAACAAAGACTTATTTTCCCTAAGAGTAATTATTTTAAGGTTTGGCACCATCTTCCGAAGATAAAATTGCATTCCTATAGGGGGGATGTGTAATGGGTTTACAACAAAGGAAAGAATTTATTACCTTAAGGGTCTAAAGTTACTAACACCAAGGCCACTACTTATTTTTTCTACATACCAACTATATTAATTAATACACATTCAAGGATACAATACAGGGGATGTGAAAACTTGGCAGCAAGCATTGGTTCATCAATGAAATCTTTTACTAGTTTTATTCTGACAGTTTCTAACTCTCTGAGAGGCTCTAAGCTATTTGAATATCTTAAGCTTCCCGTGCCTCTAGAGGCTGGGAGACTGTAAACAATCGTATGCATAGCTGTAGGAGTCTGGGTAAATTTGTCAGGCGAGTTAGAGAGCCATCTGAGGGGTTTGGATTTAAACACTGCTAATTGCCTAGGAACTTTTATTAATTGGAGCTGTAAGTTAACTCTTTGTCAGAGAGAGCGAGATGGTGGTAGGGGACAGCCCCCAGTAAAGACAGAGGTGAGAGCACAAAGCAATAAAGTAGGCAGACTCTGGTTTTTTGGGGGTAGATGCTCGAGAATATCCAGGGGGACTCCTGAGGCTCGATCCAGCCTTTGCGTATGCCGAGCCTCCTTCCTCATGACCTTCGTCACAAGTGGAATGTCTCTCCGGCTCCCAGCACATGTGCCCACATAAGAATTACCTCAAGGGTGATAAAACTCATTATTGACTTATTTTTCTTTACTGCACTTTCAAGAGTCCTTGAAAACAAACAAACAAACAAAAAAACCCATGATGTAGACAAAAGAGCTGCATACTGGAAGAGACCAATTAATTCAACAACATTATCTAAGTTACTTAGTTTCCTTCTGTTTCCTCTGTGGTAAAATGATAAGACATCACCCAATACAGTAGCCACCAGCCACACGTGATTACTAAGCGCTTGAAATGTGGCTAATCCAAATGCAGGTGTGTTGTAAGTGTAAAATACTCACCAATACAAATACACACTTAGAACAAAAATAAAAATGTAAAACATCTCATTAATAACTTTTCATGTTGATTACATATTGAAATATTCTTAATGTATTAGGTTAGCTAAAATTTAAAATACCTTTTCCTGTTTCTTTTTTCTTTTTCATGTGACTACTAGACAATTTTAAATCATATATACAGCTTGTATTATACCTTTATTGGACAGTGCTAAACTAGATCGTATCTTCTAGTCCTTAATATTCTGATACTTCTCCTACGCTTTAGGAGTGCAGTGCTTCAAACCCAGAAAGCATACATTTAAAGCAGTTCATTCTCTTCATTCCATTCCAGTAGATGGCACTAGAGTTACAGCTTCAAGCTAACAACTATATTTTAAAATAGTTGCAGTTCTCTAAACATGTGCTTAGTTTCAGCTCCATGCCCTTACTCACACTATTTGCTCTACTGGGAAACTCTTTCTTAACTAGATAGCCTATTCATTTTTAAAAAATTCAGATCCTCTGGGACATCCCTGTGGTCCAGTGGTTAGCATTCTGAGCTTTCCCTGCCAAGGGCCTGGATTCAATCTCTGGTTGGGAAACTAAGATCCCACAAGCCACGTGGCACAACCAATATAAAGAAATTAAAAATAAAACTCAGATCCTTAACATCTGTCTCCTGTCCATAAATAACTTTATGTAGCCACTGTCCATATTATGTATGTAGCCATGTCATTCTATAGTAAAGCCATGAAATATTGTTTACATGCATCCCTCCTTCCATCTTGCATGTTATCTGAGATAGGTAGTGATGAGATTTTAGTTGATGCCTGGCATCCAGCACACAGTAGGTACTATAAGCAATGTTATCAGGATAGGCCAAGTTAGCAAAAAGTCCACATGGCAGTAGCGTAAGACAACAGAGGGGCACTTCCCTGGTGGTCCAGTGGTTTGGACTCTTGCTCTCTCGGACCAATCCCTAGTTGGGTAACTAGATCCGACATGCAGCAACTAAGAGTTCACATGCTACAACTGAAGATCCTACATACCACAGCTAAGACCTGGCACAGCCAAATAAATAAATAAAATACAATGTATTAAAAAAAAGGACAAAGTTTTTTTCTGTGTATGTTACATGTTCAGCAGGGATCAGCTGAAGGCTCTGCTCCATGACCCGTACTCCAGGACTACGTTAATGGAACAAATTCATCTAGAGCCCTGCTGGTGACTGTGATAGAAGCAAACAGGGCTTTGGAGGTTTCTGAACCTGTGCTTAAATGCACCAACCTAGAATCGACACAAATCATTTCTACTCGCAAGTTTCTGGCCAGAACTAATTATATGGCTCCATTCAACGCAAGGATGTCAGAAAGTGCGATTCTGTCATGTGCTTAGAAGGCAAGGGCAGAAATATTTGAGGAATGTTAATGATGACCTTTCCAGTAGTCATGTACGTATGTGTGAGTTGGACTATAAAGAAGGCTGAGCGCCCCAAAATTGATGCTTTCAAACTGCGGTGCTGGAAAAGACTCTTGAGAGTCCCTGGGACAGCAAGGACATCAAACCAGTCAATCCTAAAGGAAATCAACCTTGAATATACATTGGAAGGACTGATGCTGAAGCTGAAGCTCCAATACTTTGGCCACCTGATTTGAAGAGCCAATTCATTGGAAAAGACTCTGATGCTGTGAAAGACAGAGGCTAGGAGGAGAAGGGGGCAACAGAGGATGAGATGGTTGGATGGCATTATCAACTCAACGGAAATGAGTCTGAGCAAACTCCAGGAGATAGTGAGGACAGGGAAGGCTTGTGTGCTGCAGTCCATGGGGTCACAAAGAATTGTACATGACTTAGTGACTGAACAAATGACTACTAATAACCCTTCTAGTCAACAACCTTTCAGCTCACTATTTCTCCTGCAGGTAGAACACATTTACTATATGTTCCCCCACAAAGGAAACAACCCAAGAATTCCCTTCAGTCACGTCAAGTTCAAATTCAAGAATCTGCATGATGCACAATAGTTGCTATTGACAGTTTCAGATGTGGCTTGAGCTAGACAACGATAAACTAAAACAAGCCATGTGCCACACATCTCGGAGAAGGCGATGGCACCCCACTCCAGTACTCTTGCCTGGAAAATCCCATGGACAGAGGAGCCTGGTAGGCTGCAATCCATGGGGTCGTGAAGAGTCGGACACGACTGAGTGACTTCCTTTTCACTTTCAGGCATTGGAGAAGGAAATGGCAACCCACTCCAGTGTTCTTGCCTGGAGAATCCCAGGGAAAGCGGAGCCTGGTGGGCTGCTGTCTATGGGGTCACACAGAGTCGGACACGACTAAAGTGACTTAGCAGTAGCAGCCACACATCTAATGTACTTTGGTGGAACAGGGACAGGATAAATGAAGTCACGGGAGTGGGGACAAATGGAAAACACAATAGCCTAGTGACTGTGATGTTCCACTGCGTAGATGTGATGACAGCCCCTTACCTGGAGCAAAGGGAATAGTTCTTGATTAGCTCTCAATTCTGCTTCTTGGGAAGACATCCTTAGGCCATTGTTCTCTGTTTTAAGCTGCAAAGTTTTCAGGGTGGTTGCTGCAGTATAACCTAATTTGTTCTGACTGATAAAGAAATCAGAATCTAGAGGCGGGTGTTACATATTATTTAAAAAACAACACTTAATATGTATGAATAACTAATGTGGAGGGCAGCAAAGAAATCTTACTGGAGGCTAGAAGGTCAGCAATCCATGTTATACAGTAGCAAAACATTTGGTAAAACTGTGGCCTGCAGTAACTTAGATGTTATACTTTAATAATCTACCTAATAAGCTAGGAGAGTCAAGAGAATAGAATTTTAGCAGCAGAAATTGGATACAGTTGGCTGTCACTGACAAAGCACCCCAGGATGAGTTCAGAAGAGAATTGGCCAGCTTGCAAGAAGGTAAAGGGATCAAGAGAGACTATGGATGTCACAGGGGTTCAAGAAGCAACTGCTTCTCATCCTTAAATGCATGCTCAGTCGTGTCTGACTGCGACACTATGGACTGCAGCCCTACCAGGCTCCTGTCCATGGGATTTCCCAGGCAATCCCAATACCTTGGGTATTGTGAGTTGCCATTTCCTCCTCCAGGGCATCCCTAAATGGCAAGAGATAAAATGGAGATGCTTGGAGTGACAAAAATCACTCAAAAGAAAACTCAAACTCAGCTTTGTTGTTATGGTAACAGTTCTGGTTTGATCAGAACCATTCCAGTTCTTAACACTGAAAATCCAGTAACCAAGGAAACCCCTCTGCCAGGCACAGGGACAGTTTTTTACCCTACTCATCACATCTCTGTTGAAACCTGAGTAGTTTAAATTGTTTTAGAGTCAAGACCTTATTTAATTTGTGGCACTCAGTAACCATTTCCATTAAGCTAAACTGCTTGGGAAAGAGACTTCAGGTGCAGGTCTCCAACCAAAAGATGAAAATGCCCCAAAGTAGTTGAAAAGGCATAAGAATGAAAAAAGACACCAAATCTAAGAAAAATGTCTAGAAAAGGGCAGCTATGGCATGAAACTGCCTGAAATCAGAGACAAAAAGCCAACTATATTTCTAAGAGTACTCTGCTACCAAGACACGTCACATAAGCCCAGCCAATCACGAAAGACCAGAGAGCAATCTTTTATCATGTGCCCAGGTGGGAAGCTGGAAATACTTGCCAACAGCACTAAGAATTACCACAGCACAATAAATAAAAGTGATGCCCAAACCACTGGTTTCTGGGCTATGTGTTAGTCAGTCAGTTGTGTTCAATTCTTTGTGACCCCATGGACTGTTGCCAGGCTCCTCTGTCCATGTTATTCTCTAGGCAAGAATACTGGAGTGGGTTGCCATTCTCTTCTCTAGGGGATCATCCTAACCCAGGGATTGAACTCAAGATTCTTTACCATCTGAGCCACCAGGGAAGTCTGGGGTAGTAGCACTTGAGTTTAAGAACACTCAGGAAGAGGGCTTCCCTGGTGGCTCAGTGGTAAAGAATCCCCCCGCCTACCAATGCTGGAGACATGGGTTTGATATCTGATCCAGGAAGACCCCACATGCTGAGGAGGAACTAAGCCCACAGAACTATTGAGCATGTGATCTAGAGCCTGGGAGCCGCAACTACTGAAGCCCACGTGCCCTAAAACCTGTGCTCCCCAAAAAGAGAAGCCACTGCAGTATGAGAAGTCCAAGCACTGCAACTAGAGAGCAGCCCCCACTCTCGTCAAGGAGCCCGCACAGCCGCCAAGACCCAGCACAGCCAAAAACAAAGAACACTCAGAAAATAAAACCAATTTAGCAGAGGACAACCATGCACCATTCTTACCCTTTAGCAAAAGTAAATCAGACTCACCATATACAAAAGGGTGTGTGTACCAAGATGAGTGTGTTAATTACCATACGCAGAGGAATGAATATGCTTCAATATGGAGTGGGGATGAAGGAGGGAATTCAAGGAAAAAAAAATCTCCATTTTTCTGGAAAGTCCAAGCTGTTAGGTCTGGGAGAGCAGAAACAATCATCAGTGAAGCACAGACATTTCACCAGCTGACCTGGAGAACAATCAGAATTGAGTAGATAAGAACGCAGAGAGAAAACGCCTACTGGACTCAAGTCTTCTCCAGGGACTGAAGCTGAAGGATTTTCAGAAAGGACCATTTTTCTTTTTCTTTAGAGATGGATAGAGTCAAGAGAAAACTCTAATAGCCTTGGCCTAGGCTGGGACACGGAGAAGGCGATGGCACCCCACTCCAGTACTCTTGCTTGGAAAATCCCATGGATGGAGGAGCCTGGTGGGTTGCAGTCCATGGGGTCTCGAAGAGTCGGACACAACTGAGCGACTTCCCTTTCACTTTTCACTTTCATGCATTGGAGAAGGAAATGGCAACCCACTCCAGTGTTCTTGCCTGGAGAATCCCAGGGACGGGGGAGCCTGGTGGGCTGCCGTCTATGGGGTCGCACAGAGTCAGACATGACTGAAGTGACTTAGCAGCAGGCTGGGACAACTGGTTGATACAGGGCAGCCCCAAGTGCACCTGCCTCCACGTTCAAAGGTTTATTTACCTTATGTTTTAAACAAAGTGTTTTACATACTTTTCTGCTCCTATGCTTTAAGATATGAAACCTCAGATTTGCACATTAAAACCCTTCCCTATCACTAATTTCAAGGGCAGGAGTCAACAAGACACGGAGTGGAAATATACATTCAACCTTATTTCATTAGAAAAACTTATTTAAGCCACAAGGTGGCCAAAATGCCCTTGTCCCAAGCAGGTGCTATCATTCCCCTGTCCACTTCAGACCAATACACACACACACATACTCGCTAAGTTGGAGGAAGAACTTTAAAAAATGTAAAAATGAGAATGGGACACAGAAGACTCCACCTTCCCCCTTCCTACAGCCAACCCACACAACTCTTAACTGTTATCTGCACACAGAAGAGCTCTCATGGGAAAAAAGCTGAATACCAAGTAAACTGACTATAAGACACCCAAGTCCAAAAGAATTCTTGGCAGATGCTTAGAAAGTAGGATTGAAACTAAGACCATCTCCCAACAGCTGAAGTTCCAGCACAAGTCCTCAACTAAAAGAAGACAAAGCCAGGCTGCCCAGGACAGCCAAGCATAGGGCAGACTGGAGAGGAGAGTGAGATCACTCCATTCCACAGCCACAGGCCACCCACTAAGATCTGTGATTAAACAGGCTTTTTCCAGAACAAGGAGTATCCAGATGAGGTTCTTCGAGGGCCTAGTAACAGTTAGTTCTCTGATAACACTGATGTGGAGCTTGCCTGCCCAGGAACTGGTAGAGTTGGCGGTATTTTGGACACTGTTCCAAGGTTATAAACAGTGGAAGGAGGTCTTATCACACCCCTCTGGATGGATGGTCTGGAAGGCCCTTGGGGGCTCTGTGTTGGCAAGCTGACCTCTGGTGGCCCAGGAGCTCCCAGGAGACAGGCTCTCCAGCAGGCCTCCAGGGACTCCATCAGTCCAATGAAGATGGAGAGCAAGGTCATCACCCCACCTAAGAGATAGAGGTTCAACATATGCTTCATGGCTTCAAGAATTCCACTCCTTTGTAGAACAACACAGCTGACTCCTGCTTCTGAAAGGCCTCTGGATCCTGAGAAGAGAGAGCCGCGGTTAATCTCCAGCCTTCCTGGATATGCCTGCCTCTGACCTTGACCCTAGAGCTAAGCAGGTGGCCAGCCAGTCAGGGAGGCAGGGGCCAGGGCAGAATCTCCAAGTAAATTCACACTGTAAATGCCATGGCTCCCACCAGCTGTGGAGCGACTCAGCTTTTTGGACTAATTCAAGAGCATTCCTTAAAACTTTTGCTTCTGCTTTCAGGTATAGAGAATCCCTGTTCCACAGTCCAGGGACCACAAACATTCCTGATGTAAAAACCCAGTTCTTTTTTGGGGGGTAAGGGTGCAGGGGGTAGGAGGGTCGATTGCAGGAATATAAGAACATGTCCTTGAGAAAGCAAAAGCAACCTGCCTGGAAATCTCCATCACATCTCAGTCAGGTGTAAATTAATCATAAACTTTTAAAAAGTCTAAATAATCCTAACGGAGTAAAATATATCAAGTTCACTTACTTAACAAGTACGCCCTGAACACCCACAACTTGTTAGGCACCCCGGATGGCACTAGGGCCACTCGAGGCCCTACAGACACGAACTCGGCCCTCAGGCGCCTTCCAGTCTAGGGGGGACAGGCAAGAAAACGGGCAGTTCCTACAAGCAACAGGAAGGAGATGCTCGGTGTGCTCTGGATGGGCACAGCATGGGGTGGGCACACGGATCCTAGTTAGGGCCACCCCTGGAGAAAGCTGGGCGGGGTGGCTGAGTGGGGCCCCAGGTGGGGACGAGAAGGGACGCTCTCCACAGCGCAGTCCCAGGCGGGGGAACGCCAGGAGACCCGCGGGGCACGCAGCCCTGGGGATGGGGGCGGGGAGCCGGGAAGCCTACAAAGCCGCTCACCTCCAGGAGGAAGGGCCAGGAGCGGCCCGCTTGCTGTAATAACGGGTCGCGCGGAGTCGGAAAGAAAGTCGACCCACGAGATGTCAACCCAGACGCCCCTCTGCAGCTAAAAGCGCAGCTTGCAGCGAAACTCTGAGCTGGGGCCACCCGGCCCATTTATACCCGCGGTGCGGCCAGGAGCCCGCGCGCGCGCGCGCACTGGAGCCCTGACGCAAGCTCGCGGCCCCGCCCCTAGGCGAGGGCGGTCTGGGGTCCCAGGCAGTTCTCAGCAGCTTCGGTCAGGGCTGTTTCTGGAAATAAACGCTGTGCGACTGAGTCACTGAGGTGGACATGGCACAAGGCATGTATGTTAACTTCAACTGCCTTTTCTAGCTGTAGGAAACGTTTGAGGGAATTAGAAAGTCATTACTCCCGCATACCAAGTAGATGGAAAACACACCTAAATTGGTGCAATCCAAGGGCTCTCAGACTGCGTGGGATGAGGTCCGGCGGGCGGCTGGGGATGCATTTTTCGCCGCAGATTTCAGCAAAGCACAGACTGTCAGAGGGCCTCAGGCCCTCGCTCCACCCACCCCCCACCATACTGCCCGTTTCCTTCATTCGGGAACTGAAAAGTTGACATTGTTTCACTTCCTAGAGGTAACAGGATTCCAAACGCCACCCCCGCCCCCGCCCCCCAGTCCCTATTCCGAGTTTTCTTTGCCATTGTATCTCTGGAATGGCGTCTTTTTACATCATAAACCCTGCCTTTCATGAGAGTTTGTCACAGTTCCAAAATGTGGAATACACACCTGGCCCTCGTGTCTGAGCATGTGACCGAGTTCCTTGGCAGGCACTGGATGTCAGTTTTCTCGTGTACAATGTGGCCACGGAACGAAGTCTGAGGATGAACGAAAGTCCTAGGAGGTCACAGTCTAGGTGGTGGTTTAGTCCCTAAGCCGTGTCCGACTCTTGCGACCCCGTGGACTATAGCCAGCCAGGCTCCTCTATCTATGGAATTCACCAGGCAAAAACATTGGAGCGGGTTGCCATTTCCTTCTCCAGGGGAGCTTCCCGACCCAGGAATCGAACCTGGATCTTATGCATTGCAGGCAGATTCTTTACCGACTGAGCTACGAGGAAACTCCTAGAAGCTACCTCCCAGACTGGGGGCTGAGGAAGCCTCATTAAGCACCACGCTCCCAGGGTGCTCCCAAACCTCATCCCTGCCCCCCCCCCCCCCACAAGTCACTGGGTGTCGTGAGGGCACCCAATGGCTGATCTCGGGAAATAAATTGCTGGGGACACGCTGGGAATGGGGAGGCCCCTGGGGAGGGAATGTCCACGCCGTGGAAGGAAGGCCGTGGGTGGTTTCGCTGCCTTCCTCGTGGGGAGGTGAGGGGGCAAAGCTCCAAATTGGTGACTCTAGCAGGTCCCCGGAGCTTTAGGACTGTCGGCTCCGCTTGCCTGGACTGGACGAGCGACAATCCAGGCGCTCCCTCGGCTCCGCCGGCTCAGCGGAAAAGAGGCGGGACCAACCGGGAGTTGCCAAACCCCGCTGCGACCTTTCACCTACTATCCCGGCTCCGTCTGCTGTCAGAGGAGGAGGGGCGGGAAAGGCCGCCGAGAAGGAGGAAAGTTGCAGATGGGAGACGTGCTGGCAGGCAGGCAGGCACAGAGAAATTAACTTTTCTACTCAGCTTGCAGGAATTTTTGGTTCTTCATTAAACTACAGTTTCGTCTCTATTTTCGCCGGACTCAAGTAACTCTTCTTTTGCACTGTTATTCAGGAGGGGCTCCAGCTCTAAACTATGAGGGAAGCCCTCAAATGTTTTGGTATATATACCTTTTCTGGTCATGTCCAACTCTTTTGCGACCCCATTAACTATACAGTCCATGGAATTCTCCAGGCCAGAATACTGGAGTAGGTAGCCTTTTCCTTCTCCAAGGGATCTTCCCAACCCAGGAATCGAACCCCGGTCTCCCGCTTTGCGGGCAGATTCTTTACCAGCTGAGCCACAAGGGAAACCCAAGAATACTGGAGTGGGTTCAGTTCAGTTCAGTTCAGTCGCTCAGTTGTGTCTGACTCTTTGCGACCCCATGAATCGAAGCACGCCAGGCCTCCCTGTCCATCACCAACTCCTGGGGTTCACTCACTCACGTCCATCGAGTCGGTGATGCCATCCAGCCATCTCATCCTCTGTCGTCCCCTTCTCCTCCTGCCCCCAATCCCTCCCAGCATCAGAGTCTTTTCCAATGAGACAACTCTTCACATGAGGTGGCCAAAGTACTGGAGTTTCAGCTTTAGCATCATTCCTTCCAAAGAAATCCCAGGGCTGATCTTCAGAATGGACTGGTTGGATCTCCTTGCAGTCCAAGGGACTCTCAAGAGTCTTCTCCAACACCACAGTTCAAAAGCATCAATTCTTTGGCGCTCAGCTTTCTTCACAGTCCAACTCTCACATCCATACATGACCACTGGAAAAACCAGAGCCTTGACTAGATGGACCTTTGTTCGCAAAGTTATATCTCTGCTTTTGAATACGCTATCTAGGTTGGTCATAACTTTCCTTCCAAGGAGTAAGTGTCTTTTAATTTCATGGCTGCAGTCACCATCTGCAGTGATTTTGGAGCCCAAAAAAATAAAGTCTGACACTGTTTCCACTGTTTCCCCATCCATTTCCCATGAAGTGATGGGACCGGATGCCATGATCTTCGTTTTCTGAATGTTGAGCTTTAAGCCAACTTTTTCCCTCTCCTCTTTCACTTTCATCAAGAGGCTTTTTAGTTCCTCTTCACTTTCTGCCATAAGGGTGGTGTCATCTGCCTATCTGAGGTTATTGATATTTCTCCCGGCAATCTTGATTCCAGCTTGTGCTTCTTCCAGCCCAGCGTTTCTCATGATGTACTCTGTATATAAGTTAAATAAGCAGGGTGATAATATGCAGCCTTGACGTACTCCTTTTCCTATTTGAAACCAGTCTGTTGTTCCATGTCCAGTTCTAGCTGTTGCTTCCTGACCTGCATACAAATTTCTCAAGAGGCAGGTCAGGTGGTCTGGTAGTCCCATGTCTTTCAGAATTTTCCACAGTTTATTGTGATCCACACAGTCAAAGGCTTTGGCATAGTCAAGAAAGCAGAAATAGATGTTTTTCTAGAACTCTCTTGCTTTGTCGATGATCCAGCGGATGTTGGCAATTTGATCTCTGGTTCCTCTGCCTTTTCTAAAACCAGCTTGAACATCTGGAAGTTCACGGTTCACGTATTGCTGAAGCCTGGCTTGGAGAATTTTGAGCATTCCTTTACTAGCATGTGAGATGAGTGCAATTGTGCGGTAGTTTGAGCATTCTTTGGCATTGCCTTTCTTTGGGATTGGAATGAAAACTGACCTTTTCCAGTCCTGGGTCCACTGCTGAGTTTTCCAAATTTGCTGGCATATTGAGTGTAGCACTTTCACAGCATCATCTTTCAGGATTTGAAATAGCTCAACTGGAATTCCATCACCTCCACTAGCTTTGTTCGTAGTGATGCTTTCTAAGGCCCACTGGACTTCACATTCCAGGATGTCTGGCTCTAGGTCAGTGATCACACCATCGTGATACTGGAGTGGGTAGCCTATCCCTTTTCCAGCAGATCTTTCTGACCCAGGAATCGAACCCAAGTCTTCTGCATTGCAGGCGGATTCTTTACCAACTGAGTTCCTTGGTAGCTCAGATGGCAAAGCGTCTGTCTGCAGTGAGGAGACTCCGGTTTGCTCCCTGGGTCGGGAAGATCCCCTGGAGAAGGAAATGGCAGCCCACTCCAGTATTCTTGCAAGGAAAATCCCATGGACAGAGGAGCCTGATAGGCTGCAGTCCATCGGGTTGCAAAGAGTCGAACACGATTGAGCGACTTCTCTTTCTCTCCTGCCAGCTCTGAAACCACGCTAACGAGTGTCCCCCGCCCTTGCTAGTTAGAGGCCTCGGGCAAATTGTTTAACCTTTAGGCACTTCAATTTCTTAGCTGTGATATGGGAGGTTAACAGTCCTTACCTGGAAATTAAATGAGTTAAACCACATGAAGGAAGGAGAATGCTGCCTGGTACATGGAAAACGTGCTGTAAGTGTTAAAATTATCTGTATTCTCTACCACAAAACTCCCAGTGAGAGACTTTGGTCACAGTTGCCTATGTTCAGTGAGGCAACATAGGAATTCCACAATAACCCGTTGGGCTCTGCTTACTGTCAAGTCTAAAAGTTTATTCTCATAGAGCTTGAAGGAAGAGATAGGCAGCTCTCTGACAATTCCCTCTCCCCTATTTACTGCCACTGTGCAAACATCACGCTAGATGCAGAAAACCAGAGTTTGGGTGAATATAGTCCTGTGATTTCCCATTTATCAATTACAAATATTCTTCTACATCATCTCCTCATCTCTGGGTAGGTACTGGGCCTACCTATATCAAGATTCTTGTCTGTTGTATCTGCAGGCCAAGTTGGTTAATCCTTTTGAGCCCTAATCTCCTAATCTGTAACATGAGGGAAATAATATATAAAAGAGTTATGAGGATTTGAACTAATACATGTAAAGTATGTGTCATGTGAAAGTGAAGTGCTCAGTCATGTCCGACTCTTTGCAACCCGTGGACTGTAGCCCACCAAGCTCCTCTGTCCATGGGATTCTCCAGGCAAGAATACTGGAGTGGGTTGCCATTTCCTTCTCCAGGGGATCTTCCCAACCCAGGGATCGAACCCAGATCTCCCGCATTGCAGGCAGACGCTCTAACCTATAAATCTTAGCTCTTTTTATTAAAACGAGAAAGGCAAGTTCTTGTCCTAAAATAAACTTGTCACCTGGTTGGGTAAATAAGATTTAAGATAAGTAGCAACCCACGGCCTGGGTAAGGTTGTGGTTAGAAATCAGTCCAACTTGAATTTGAATACTGCTCTGCGACTTGCTAGCTATTGTCCTTGGGCTTTGCTTGCTTCAGTCTCTTCATTTGTAAAATGGAAATAATAATAGTTTGTACCTACTGAGATTATTATGAAGATTAAATAATGGGTGTAAAGTACTTGGTATAGATTAGGGCAAAATGTATGGTATTTATTAATCTAATTAGCTTCTGTTATTGTTTTTGTTCAGTAACTAAATCATGTCCAACTCTTTGCGACCCCATGGACTGCAGCATGCCAGGCTTCCCTGTCCTTCACTATCTCCCAGCACTTGCTCAAACTCATGTCCATTGAGCGAGTGGTCCAACCACTCATCCTCTCTTGCCCCCTTCTCCTGCCTTCAATCTCCCAGCATTAGGGTCTTTTCCAGTGAGTTGGCTCTTCACATCAAGTGGCCAAAGTATTAGAGCTTCAGCTTAAGCATCAGTCCTTCCAATGAATATTCAGGGTTGATTTCTTTTAAGATTGACTAGTTTGATCTTGCAGTCCAAGGAACTATCAAGAATCTTCTCCAGTACCACAGTTCAGAAGCATCAGTTCTGTGGCGCTTAGCTTTCTTCATGGTCCAACTCTCACATCCAAGCATGACTACTAGAAAAACCATAGATTTGACTATATCAACCTTTATCAGCAAAGTGATGTCTCTGCTTTCTACTATGCTCTCTAGGTTTGTCATAGCTTTCCTTCCAAGAGGCAAGCATCTTTATTCATTTTTAAAAATTTGCTTGTTATATTTATTACAGTGTAGCTACTTTACAATTTGTGTTAGGTTCTGGTATACAAGAGTGGTTCAGTTATACGTGTGCATGCTCAGTCACTAAGTTGTGTCGGATTCTTTGTGACCCCATGGACTGTAGCCCGCCAGGTTCCTCTGTCCATGGGATTTTCCAGGCAAGAATACTGGAGAGGGTTGCCATTTCCTTCTCCAGCAAGTGTCTGTTATTTTCATGGCTGCAGTCACCATCTGCAGTGATTTTGGAGCCGAAGAAAATAAACTCTGCTACTGTTTCCACTTTTTCTCCTTCTATTTGCTATGAAGTGATGGGACCAGATGCCATTATCTCAGTTTTTTGAATGTTGAGTTTTAAGCCAGCTTTTTCACTCTCCTCTTTCACCTTTATCAGGAGGCTCTTTTGTTCGTCTTCATTTCCAACCATTAGAGTGGTTTCATCTGCATATCTGAGGATGTTAATATTTCCCAGCAATCTTGATTCCAGTTTGTGATTCATCCAGCCTGGCATTTCACATGATGTACTCTGCGTAGAAGTTAAATAAGCAGGGTGACAATATACAGCCTTGACATATTCCTTTCCCAATTTGGAACCAGTGAGTTGTTCCATGTCTGGTTCTAATTGTTGCTTCTTGACCTGCATACAGGCTTCTCAGGAGGTAGGTAAGATGGTATTCCCATCTCTTTAAGAATTTTCCAGGTTATTGTTATCCATACAGTCAAACACTCTAGTACTGTCAATGAAGCAAAAGTAGATTTTTTTTCTGGAATTTCCTAGCTTTCTCTATGATCCACTGAATGTTGGCAATTTGATCTCTGATTCCTCTACCTTTTCTAAACCCAGCTTGTACATCTGGACGTTCATAGTTCACATACTGCTAAGGCCTAGCTTGAAGGATTTTGAGCATTACCTTATAGAATGTGAAATGAGAGCAGTTGAACAGTAGTTTGAACACTCTTTGCCATTGCCATTCTTTAGGACTGGAATTGAAAATTGTGGCCATTACTGAGTTTTCCAAATTTGCTGACATATTAAGTGCAGCACTTTTAACAGCATCATCTTTTAGGATTTGAAATAGCTCAGCTGGAATTCCATCACCTCCACTAGCTTTGTTCATAATAATACTTCCTAAGGCCCACTTGGCTTTACACTCCAGGTTATCTGGCTGTGGGTAAGACCACACCATTGTGGTTATCTGGGTCATTAAGACCTTTTTTGTACAGTTCTTCTGTGTATTCTTGCCACCTCTTCTTAATCTCTTCTGCTTTTGTTAGGCCCTTACCTTTTCTCTTCTTTATCGTGCCCATCCTTGCTTGAAATGTTCCCTTGATATCTCCAGTTTTCTTGA
Organism: Bos indicus x Bos taurus; assembly: GCF_003369695.1. Lineage (NCBI taxonomy): Eukaryota > Metazoa > Chordata > Mammalia > Artiodactyla > Bovidae > Bos > Bos indicus x Bos taurus. The sequence goes on from NC_040079.1 coordinate 27,099,853, forward strand.
AGGGATCTCTAGTCTTTCTCATTCTATTGTTTTCCTCTGTCTCTTTGCATTGTTCACTTAATAGGGCTTTCTTATCTCTCCTTGCTATTCCCTGAAACTCTGCATTCATTGCCTTTCTCCCTTGCCTTTTGCTTTTCTTCTTTTCTCAGCTATTTGTAAAGCTGCCTCAGAAATTAGCTTCTAAGGTGGACATTACAGATGTCCTGCAGTGGATAGGAGTCCAAAAATAGAGGAAGAGAGAGAACTGGGTGGTAGTGAAATTGAAATAAGACCATAACTAGGGTGGCAATGCTTTGCTTTGGGATCTAGAATTTTAATATTCCCCCATGACTGAATGAAACAGTGGAAACAAAAAGAGCATTCTGCAAGTAACTGACATGCCAAGAATTTTGCTAAATATAGCACAGAAATTATTTGTTAGTTCTTATAACAACTCTGTGAGGTAGGTATTTTTACCTCCCTTCTTTGTGTGTTAACTATGCTTCTTCCGGGCTTCCCTGGTGGTTCAGAGGTTAAAGCGTCTGCCTGCAATGCAGGAGACCTGTGTTTGATCCCCGGGTCGGGAAGATGCCCTGGAGAAGGAAATGGTAACCCACTCCAGTATTCTTGCCTGGAGAATCCCATGGACAGAGGAGCCCGGTAGGCTACAGTCCAGGGGGTCGCAAAGAGTCGGACACGACTGAGCGACTTCACTTTCACTTTCACTTCATGCTTTTTCCACTGGAAGAAAAAGAGATTTCCCTTTATCTAGTCTTTTTTTAAAGGCTGATCAACTATTTTAATCGATTAGCTTATTTATTTTTTGGTGCACAGCACAGCATGTGAGATCTTAGTTCCCCAGGCAGCATTCAAACCTGAGCTCACTGCATTAGAAGCTAGGAGTCTTAGTCACTGGACTGCCAGGGAAGTCCTTCTTTAGCTAGTCTTTTATTCATATTTCATATCTCAATTCAAACATGTTTCCTCTGGGAACCGTTTGCTGACCCTCAGATACTTGCTACAGACTCTGGTAGCATGACATACATTTCCCTCACTATTTGTTGTTACCTTACTCTTACCTGTGTTAATGTCTTATATCCTCAAGAGCCTGAAAACATCAACAAAAGGTCTATCTTGTCTCTTTTTTTTCATCCCACCCTAGCATCTAGCTCCACATTGTAGGCTTTCAATAAATATTTGTTGACTGAAGGAATAAATGAACAAATGATTATCTTGCCCAGCATCTTTAGTTAGTCCCCACTATTCCAAGGAAGGGTAGACAGAGTTCTAAAATGAACCCACTTCAGGTTTTACTTTCTCCTTGATAACTGCCAACCAAGGAAACCTCCTGATGAGGTGGGTCCTTATCCCCAGTGCCCTCAAAAGAAGTGATTCCATACTTGACCCACACAGGAGTACATACTAAGACTACTTTAGCCTCACAAATCTGATCTTATGATTCTGGGTCCATTTAAAAAACAGGTACCCACACTGCTGGTGAGTGTAAATTGGTACACTTTCTGTGGAAACCAATTTGACAACACCTATAAAAATAAAAGAATGCACATGCCCTTTAATCTAGAATGCCACTTCTCAGAATGATCATTACAGGCAAACTTCTGTATGGGAACAATAGAATATAAGAGGCAACCACTTCAGCACTGTTTGCACAAAAGACTGGGGGTAAAAATAGAACAGCAGCCTATCAGCAAGGGACTGGCTAAGTCAATGACAACTAGGAAGACTGCATATCCATACAACTGGATACCATGAAGCCAGCAAAAAAGAATAAGAAGTTTTGCACATCCTGATATGATCTCCACAAAATTAAATGGGAAAAGCAAATATGTAGTGTGTGTATAGTATCCACAATTTGTGTTAAACTCACAAGATAGGATGTACAAAAAGAGATACTACCTTCTACCCACTAGGACAGCCATATACACACACACATGCATATCAGTTCAGTTCAGTTCAGTCGCTCAGTCATGTCTGACTCTTTGCATCTCCATGGACTCCAGCAGTCCAGGCTTCCCTGTCCATCACCAACTCCCAGAGCTTGCTTAAATTCGTGTCCATCGAGTCAGTGATGCCCTCCAACCATCTCATCCTCTGTCATCCCCTTCTCCTCTTGCCTTCAATCTTTCCCAGCATCAGGATCTTTTCCAGTGAGTTAGTTCTTTGCATCAGATGGCCAAAGTATTGGAGCTTCAGCTTCAGCATCAGTCCTTCCAATGAATATTCAATGAAACACACACACACACACATATATATTTAAATGTATTAAAGAAAATAAAATTAAAAGTGTTGAGGATGTGAAGAAATGGAATGCTTATATATTGCTCTGAGGAATGTAAAATGGTGTAGTTGCTGTTGAAAAGTTTGAGAGTTCCCCCCAAAAGTTAAACATAGAGTTATCATGTGACCCATTAATTCCACTACCCAGGAGAATTGAAGACATGGGTTCACACAAAAACTTGTACACAAGCAGCATTATTTGTAATAGCTAAACAATGGGCCGCGGCGCCGGCTGCAACGGCACACATAGCCCGGCGAGAGGAGTTACCCCGCGTCGGAGGTCAGGGGCAGAGGCCGAGAGTGCCAGGCTGCGACGGCGCAGGAACGGCGGAGAAGAGCTACCCAAGTCCGAGGTCAGGGGCTGCGGCCGGGAGGAGCTACCCCACGCCCCCAAGCCCGAGGCCAGGGGCAGCGGCCAGGAGGACCAACCCCACGTCCAAGGAGCAATGGCTGCGCGGGCGCAGGAGGGCCTAGAGGCGCTATCCCACGTTGAAGGTCAGGAAGGGCGGCGGTGAGGAGATACCCCTCGTCCAAGATAAGGAGCAGCAGCTGCGCTTTGCTGGAGCAGCCGTGAAGAGATACCCCCTGCCCAAGGTAAGAGAAACCCAAGTAAGATAGTAGGTGTTGCAAGAGGGCATCAGAGGGCAGACCCACTGAAACCATACTCACAGAAAACTAGTCAATCTAATCACACTAGGACCACAGCCTTGTCTAACTCAATGAAACTAAGCCATGCCTGTGGGGCAACCCAAGACAGGAGGGTCATGGTGGAGAGATCTGACAGAATGTGGTCTACTGGAGAAGGGAATGGCAAACCACTTCAGTATTCTTGCCTTGAGAACCCCATGAACAGCATGAAAAGGCAAAATGATAGGGTACTGAAAGAGGAACTCCCCAGGTCAGTAGGGGCCCAATATGCTACTAGAGATCAGTGGAGAAATAACTCCAGAAGAATGAACGGATGGAGCCAAAGCAGAAAGAATACCCAGCTGTGGATGTGACTGGTGATAGAAGCAAGGTCCGATGCTGTAAAGGGCAATGTTGCATAGGAACCTGGAATGTCAGGTCCATGAATCAAGGCAAATTGGAAGTGGTCAAACAAGAGATGGCAAGAGTGAATGTCGACATTCTAGGAATCAGTGAACTGAAATGGACTGGAATGGGTGAATTTAACTCAGATGACCATTATATCTACTACTGCGGGCAGGAATCCCTCAGAAGAAACGGAGTAGCCATCATGGTCAACAAAAGAGTTCAAAATGCAGTACTTGGATGCAATCTCAAAAATGACAGAATGATCTCTGTTCGTTTCCAAGGCAAACCATTCAATATCACGGTAATCCAAGCCTATGCCCCAACCAGTAACACTGAAGAAGCTGAAGTTGAACGGTTCTATGAAGACCTACAAGACCTTTTAGAACTAACACCCAAAAAAGATGTCCTTTTCATTATAGGGGACTGGAATGCAAAAGTAGGAAGTCAAGAAACACCTGGAGTAACAGGCAAATTTGGCCTTGGAATATACAATGAAGCAGGGCAAAGGCTAATAGAGTTTTGCCAAGAAAATGCACTGGTCATAGCAATCACCCTCTTCCAACAACACAAGAGAAGACTCTACACATGGACATCACCAGATGGTCAACACCGAAATCAGACTGATTATATTCTTTGCAGCCAAAGATGGAGGAGCTCTATACAGTCAGCAAAAACAAGACCAGGAGCTGACTGTGGCTCAGATCATGAACTCCTTATTACCAAATTCAGACTGAAATTGAAGAAAGTAGGGAAAACCACTAGACCATTCAGGTATGACCTAAATCAAATCCCTTATGATTATACAGTGGAAGTGAGAAATAGATTTAAGGGCCTAGATCTGATAGATAGAGAGCCTGATGAACCATAGAATGAGGTTGGTGACATTGTACAGGAGACAGGGATCAAGACCATCCCCGTGGAAAAGAAATGCAAAAAAGCAAAATGGCTGTCTGGGGAGGCCTTACAAATAGCTGTGAAAAGAAGAGAAGTGAAAAGCAAAGGAGAAAAGGAAAGACATAAGCATCTGAATGCAGAGTTCCAAAGAATAGCAAGAAGAGATAAGAAAGCCTTCTTCAGCGATCAATGCAAAGAAATAGAGGAAAGCAACAGAATGGGAAAGACTAGAGATCTCTTCAAGAAAATTAGAGATTCAAAGGGGACATTTCATGCAAAGATGGGCTTGATAAAGGACAGAAATGGTATGGACCTAACAGAAGCAGAAGATATTAAGAAGAGGTGGCAAGAATACACAGAAGAACTGTACAAAAAAGATCTTCACGACCCAGATAATCACGATGGTGTGATCACTCATCTAGAGCCAGACATCTGGAATGTGAAGTCAAGTGGGCCTTAGAAAGCATCACTACGAGCAAAGCTAGTGGAGGTGATGGAATTCCAGTTGAGCTATTTCAAATCCTGAAAGATGATGCTGTGAAAGTGCTACACTCAAGATGCCAGCAAATTTGGAAAACTCAGCAGGGGCCACAGGACTGGAAAAGGTCAGTTTTCATTCCAATCCCAAAGAAAGGCAATGCCAAGGAATGCTCAAACTACTGCACAATTGCACTCATCTCACATGCTAGTAAAGGAATGCTCAAAATTCTCCAAGCCAGGCTTCAGCAATACATGAACCGTGAACTTCCAGATGTTCAAGCTGGTTTTAGAAAAGGCAGAGGAACCAGAGATCAAATTGCGAACATCGGCTGGATCATGGAAAAAGCAAGAGAGTTCCAGAAAAACATCTATTTCTGCTTTATTGACTATGCCAAAGCCTTTGACTGTGTGGATCACAATAAACTGTGGAAAATTCTGAAAGACATGGGAATACCAGACCACCTGACCTGCCTCTTGAGAAATTTGTATGCAGGTCAGGAAGCAACAGCTAGAACTGGACATGGAACAACAGACTGGTTCCAAATAGGAAAAGGAGTACGTCAAGGCTGCATATTATCACCCTGCTTATTTAACATATGCAGAGTACATCATGAGAAACGCTAGACTGGAAGAAACACAAGCTGGAATCAAGATTGCCGGGAGAAATATCAGTAACCCCAGATATGCAGATGACACCACCCTTATGGCAGAAAGTGAAGAAGAACTAAAAAGCCTCTTGATGAAAGTGAAAGTGGAGAGTGAAAAAGTTGGCTTAAAGCTCAACATTCAGAAAACAAAGATCATGGCATCCGGTCCCATCACTTCATGGGAAATAGATGGGGAAACAGTGGAAACAGTGTCCGACTTTATTTTTTTGGGCTCCAAAATCACTGCAGATGGTGACTGCAGCCATGAAATTAGAAAGACGCTTAGTCCTTGGAAGGAAAGTTATGACCAACCTAGATAGCATATTCAAAAGCAGAGACATTACTTTGCCAACAAAGGTCCGTCTAGTCAGGGCTATGGTTTTTCCTGTGGTTATGTATGGATGTGAGAGTTGGACTGTGAAGAAGGCTGAGTGCTGAAGAATTGATGCTTTTGAACTGTGGTGTTGGAGAAGACTCTTGAGAGTCCCTTGGACTGCAAGGAGATCCAACCAGTCCATTCTGAAGGAGAGCAGCCTTGGGATTTCTTTGGAGGGAATGATGCTGAATCTGAAACTCCAGTACTTTGGCCACCTCATTGGAAGAGTTGACTCATTGGTAAAGACTCTGATGCTGGGAGGGACTGGGGGCAAGAGGAGAAGGGGACGACAGAGGATGAGATGGCTGAATGGCATCACTGACTCGATGGACATGAGTCTGAGTGAACTCCAGGAGTTGGTGATGGACAGGGAGGCCTTGCGTGCTGCAATTCATGGGGTTGCAAAGAGTCAGACATGACTGAGCGACTGAACTGAACTGAACTGAAACAATGGGAACAACCCAAATGTACATCAGCTGAACAACAGGTAAACAAAATGTGGTACAATGGAATATTATTTAGTCATAAAATGAAGCATTAATACAGGCTACAAGATGGATGAACCTTGAAAATGTTATACTATGTGAAGAAGTCAGACGCAAAAGAACACATACTGTATGATTCCATCTACACGCAATGTCCAGGGTAGACAAATCCGTAGAGATAGAAAGTAGGTTAGTGGTTGCTGGGAGCTGGAGGGAGAAGGGAAAGGGGAGTGACAACTTTTTGGGGATGATGAAAATGTTCTAAAATTAGACAGTGGTGTTGTACAACTCTGTAAACCATGGAATTACACACTTTAAATGGTGCATTTGGGTATGTGAATTATATCTGAATAGTAGATTTTATTCTTTAAAAAGAAGAACAAAGATACCTCCATAGACTCAGAAATAGAGAACAAACTAGTAGTTACCAGTGAGGGGAGCAATATAAGGGGTGGGAAGTGGGAGGCACAAACTATTGGGTGTAAGACATGCTCAAGTATGTCGTGTACAGCATGGGGAATACAGCCAATATTTTGTAATAAATGTAAGTAGAAAGTAACTTTTAAATATTTTTAAAGTTATAATTTAAATATAATTTTTTTAATTTAAAAAAGACATCTTCATCTTCAGATGACAAACAGAAACAGAACTAACCATTATAGATCCTTTACAATGTTTTTAAACTTATTTATTAATTTTGGCTTCACCACCAGAGCCCTTGGCAGTGAAAGTGTGGAGTGCTAACCATTTGATCACAAGGCAATTCCCTATAGACCCTTATTAAGGAAGCATGAACCTAAGAAGAAAACTCAACTTAGAAGGAAATAGTAAGATGCAATAAAAAGTAAGTAAACATTTAGAAACCATATGAATAGATCTAAATAAATTGACTACTTGAAACCATTTTTAATAATAATGACTACCTTGGCAAAGTAAAGAAAACAAGATGAATTTTTAAAAAAATGATAAAAGTTTAAGATGGGAACAGTGAGCAAAGAAAATTAACATGTCTTCTTTTGAGGGAGGAAGGTAGATATTGTTTAATTTTACACCTTTGAAGTCTTGATCAAAATTTTAGTAATGTGACTCTTCCTCAACCTCCCCTTCCTGAATAATTCAGTCTTCAAGCCCTTGGATAGAACAGAGCAGGTGTCTGCAGTGAAGTGGCCCAGCCTGGAATGTCTCATTTTCTACTGTTTCCTCAATGATGAGTAACTGTTGAGTGTATGGATGCATGAATGAATGTCATTTCTCAGGGAGGCCTTCCTAATTCCCCTACACAAAACAACATCCCCCTCAACCCTCTCCATCTCCCTTACTCTGTTTCATTTCATTTTCATAGTTATCAACACCATCAAACCTATTTTATATTTATATGTATAAAATGAATCATCTATCTTCCTTCACTGGAAGGTAACTCCTTGAGGACAAGACCTTGGACTACTTTGTCAATAACTCTATCCCTAATCCCAGAACAGCGCCCGGCATATAGGAGGTGCTCAAAAAATGAACAAATTTATTGAATGAATGAATAATAATTTTTGTGCCTGAGCTGTTTCATTTTTTTTTTTTTAAAGAACAGCTGCTCAGCTATTGGTTCTATATATTTGTATTTTTGTGCAGCAGCATTTTAACAACGATCATTTCTGGGTAATATGGTTATGAGCTTTATTAATTTATAAATTAATTGCTTGTGCAACATTGTGACAACGACACAATAAGGGGAAAACAGCCAAGTGAGTTTGGATGGGGAAGAGGGTAAAGAGCCCTGGCAGCTGTCGGGAGTGGGAGGGCCACGGCAAGGCAGAGCTTCTTCGTCCTTATCTGGGCCTGGGATCTTACCCTGAGTCTGCTTCTGGTACTAACTACCACTGATCTGGGGCAAGTCGCTTCTCCAGGCCTCAGTTTCCCGTTCTGTGGAATGCAGGGCTGATAGACATGAACCATCTCTCTGCCTTGCTACCTCAGAGGTTTGTAGTTCCAGAACCTGCACTTAGAGGCTACAGCCTAGACAGTGTGTGTGTGTGTGTGTGTGTCTGCGTGTGTCTGTGTGTATGAGAGAGAGAGTCTTAAAGGCAAAATAGTCCTCTGTCTCCAGTCTCCACTTGGGAAATGCTGGATGAATCATGCAGAGAAAAAACAGTATTTAAAACTATATGGGCCAGAAACCTCCCTGGCTGTCCACTGGTTAAGACTCCAAGTTTCCACTGTAAGAGGCATAGGTTTGATCCCTGGTCAGACATGCTGCACTGCCGGGAGAAAAAAAAATACACAAAACATATATGGGCAATGTAAGTTAACTGTGAAAAATTTATATATATTGAGGTCCTGGTAGGATATACTGTTAAATGCTAACAGTAACATTATTTTTCACTAGGCAGACCCTTTTATCCATTAGTCACAACAGGCACAGTGCCTGGGACCTATAGACTATATAAAAACTCAAAAATATTTCAGATGGGTGGTTTTCTGGCTGTGCTCGACCTGTGACCAGCTGTGGGTTTCAGCTCTGTGGAAAAAACAAAGCCAGCCTGGGAGGTGCGTGTCCTTGGACTGGACTCACACTGAACAAAAAGGAAAGAAATGTTCTCACACTCTTTAATGAAAGCTCTCACCCTTTCAGCCTGTGAGAGAAGAATAGTTTAAACCTCTTTCTTTGAAGATGTTATCCCCTTAATGCGACCTGAAACTCACTAAAACTTGCTATGGAGTATGTTACGGTTAAGCATCTCCTCAGGAAGTGTTCTGTGGATCTCCAGGAGATTACAATATCGTACAGAAGTGTACTGACAATTTATTTTCGCCCCAGGCATTTTAAAAGTGTTAGTCACTCAGTTGTGTCCTACTGTTTGCTACACCATGGACTATAGCCCACCAGGCTCCTCTGCCCATGGAATTCTCCAGGCAAGAGTACTGGAGTGGGTAGCCATTCCCTTCTTCCCTGGTGGCTCAGACGGTAAAGAATCTGCCTGCAGTGCAGGAGACCAGGGTTTGATCTCTGGATTAGGAAGATCCCCTGGAGAAGTCTTCTTGCCTGGAGACTTCCATGGACAGAAGAGCCTGATGGGCTACAGTCCATGGGGTCACAAAGAGTCGGGCACAACTTAAGTGACCTTAGCATGCAAGCGTTTTACTGTTAGGCTTTTAGTGGCTGGCCATTGAAGAGCAAACTTTATGCTTCTTGAAAACAGTGTCCTTGTCAAGTTTATAACCTTGAAAATAAATCTTCAGATAAGTTTAGGCAAGTGGTGGGGAGCTATCTTCCCAACACATCTAAGAGCTCCATTAAAAAAATAACATTCAGATATGGAAAACACTATATATTGGCTTCAAAAAAATTTTAAGGCAAATTAAGATGACTAAACATTTAATCAAAAGTCTCCAAAATATAATATTATCTCAGCTAGACAATTTCATCTCAACTTGATAACTGTTGATGTGGGCTATGGGTGCATTTTAAGTGATGAGGTCATTGTGTGGAAGGCATGTTGACAGTCTGTGGAAGATCTGTGGGTGGAAGATAGATTATGGATTCATTTTATAATCCCCTACAGTTTCCAATTTTCTACTATAAGCATATATTGTAATAATAATAATAATTCAGTGAATGTTTTGAAAAAGCATGTTAGTGAAAAAGTTTAGGAAAAGTTTAGGATGAAGAACCTATGTTTCCTCATCTCAATAAAAGCTTGTGGATGGCCTAGTCCTTTCTTCTGTAGGTAATCAGAATCAAAGAGGAAACACTCAAAGCATGTATTTAAGAACGTTTGGTCTTTCTGGGCTCTCTACCAAATTATGTCCATCCAAGAGTCTGGGATAAATCTGAGTATTGACTTGGCTCTCTCCTTCCTTCACAGAATCCTAAAATGATTAAATGTGAAAACTTAGATGAAATCTTTTCCTCTCCTGTCCTCTTGGCTCGTGAGCAGAGTGGGCTTCTTGAGAACAGGGAAGACCAGGCCAGCTGTGACCGAGCCAGGCATGGAGTGAGCTTCCTCTCACCTGACAAGTGGCTGCGGGAGCTACAGGAGGGAGCAGGTATCCTGCCGTCTTACCAGTGAGGTGGCAGTTGGCACAGAGAGCTTGGGAGGCAGTGGGGTTCTCCTGGTTTCTGTGCTGTTTTCGTTCATAGTTACAATACCACTTCCCCCTCTTCTTATACGCACATGCCCCATATTCACATGTATGTGCACATGTGGGCATATTCTCCCCCTTCCTGGCTGGCTGGTACCTTTCCCCCAGACACAGATGCCCAGCTATTTCGGCTGCCAGCCGACTAACTCCTCGGCTCTGCTCCAAGTCGGCTATTGAAGAGGGTGGGAGCTGCCCTGCTGCCTCGTATCCCAGCTAAGCTGGGGAATCCGTCCAGCCAGAATCCGCGTCCCTCTCTTCTCCTCAACGTTATGGCCCAGTCCCTCCTGAGCCTGCCCCCCACTGTCCCCTGGCCTGACGGATCCTGAAAAGCAACTAAAACTACTCCCTATCTCAGGCTCCCAGCTCTCTCTTTGGCTCTGGAAACCTCATCAGACCCCAACACCTGTTTTTTGTTTTTTTTTTGCATATTCAAGTATTGCTTACTGATGTCATAGCATCCAATGTTTATGCTTCTTAATTGATAAGCATAAGCATGTTCTGTCTAAAAATTTCTTGTACTGTTCCTAAAAATTATCACAAATATTTTACTTATTCATTTATTTCTTCTGTTAGATTGTAACCACTTTGAGGGAAAGAGTTATTTTAAGACTTAAAGAGGATATATCATCTCCTTCATCTATGCCTTGTATAAACCAGATACTCAGGGGTTATCTGTTGATCAGTCTCCTATCATGTGGAAGCACTAAAGGTCAGTAAGTCTCCTGAGCCCACCAAACCCTTTAGCTAAACTGAACCTGTACTCTCTGCCCATCCCACTCATATCACCAAACAGGCTCAGCCCCTCTTGGCCAGAGCAATCTCTTTCTTCTTCCAGCCTCAGGGTCTTCACCAATAAAACAAATGGACTGAGCTCTGTAACGTTCCTTTCAGCTGATTACATTCTATAATGGAGTGTTTTTAAGAGGTCCTGGTGCCTCCTGTTCCCAGGCTTCTGGAATGAATTCATAGCTGTCCCCTGCCTCTTCTCTCTCTGCTAAACAGAAGAAGTCAAGGAGAAAGAAGAGGAGAGGGATGTGGACAAACTCCTTTCATAGTAAAGGAACAAAGCAGCTTTGGGACTTGCTCAAAATGGGGGCTACGCAAAATAATAAGCTTGGTGCATGGCAGGATGTAGAATACAGGGTGCTGTGAGTGTGCATACCAAATGGGTGTGTGTACATCAGGGCAAGCGTGTGCACACTAGGAACCTTTGCACTGTCAGGGGTTCCAAGCCTGTGGATATCACTGTTGGTGTGACTTCTGGTGCCCAGAGTGCTTGGGCTAGCTTTCACAGCGTCTTTGTGCTGGTCACTTAATCAGGGGGCATGCGACTGTTGGTGTTTCTGTGCACCTGACCCTGTGTGCTGGGCTTATCACTGCAGGAAGTTGAGGTTCTTTAGCTGGATTAGTGGATCACCGAATAATAGTGGACACAGCCTGAAGCTCCATTACTTCTTCCAAGCCAGGAAAGGAGGGAAGTCCCCACAAGCTCCAGGGGTCAGCACACCTGAACAGCCCCTTCCCACAAAGGGGATGTATTGTGAAAATCATCCTTATCGAAGGGCAAAAATGAAAGTCGTTCCAGGATCTGGGCCTGGAAGCAAGCTCAGTAATCAACCCTGTAGCTGCTAAGCCCCAGAGTCATATAACCTCACCTGGTTTCTCATAAGGAAAAGGCATTTTCACATGCCAGACATGTTACTGCTATCATCAGAGCCCAAGTTTCAATAGCTCCCAAAGCTGGTGTCCTGTGACCTGTCAGGGCAGGACAGACCTGGCCCTGCTCCCCTCGAGCACTCTCCCCAGGACTGCTGTCCACCTGCTAGAGTTGAATTTCCTCCCCAGAGGGTAACCTCACCCTCCAACTCCTTTCCAGTAGAAAGCCACATTCCTGCTTCCAAATACTTCTGATTTTTTTGGCTTCCTTCACCAACTTGGGACATCCGATCACCCTGTCGGGCCACAGAGCACTTCCTCTCCTGTCCTCTCGCTTGTCTGAAAGAGGTCTCACTCAGCCCCTCCGCGAAACGTTATGCATTTTCTTATCAATTCCCTCTCCTCACCTTCCTGAGGGGCGGTGTCTTATAAAATTAAAGGTGCTAAGTTCCAGGAGAGGCATCGTTCCAGTAGCTCCAAGCCAACTATTCATTCATTCGGTGTTGTCATTTTTCTATTAAAGATTTCCTATTTTTGGTATCAGTTTTCCAAATTATTGACATATTAAGAATATACTGAGCCTTCCTTGACCTATTGAGCCCTTTCTTATTGTATTTATGAACTATTTCCCTATCTGCTCGCTTTTAATTTTGTTTATGATTATTTTTCTCCTTTTTACACCCATTTATTCAGAACTGTTTATTAAATGTCACTAGTAATTAACATCAGGTGAAGCATTTGGGAGACAACTTAGGACTCTTTCTCCTTCCTACTCCCAATTAATCAAATTACAGATCTAGAAGTTTGATAGTATAGCCATACTTTTAGTTGATAAGATTCTGATTTTCTTTAAGGTTTATCACTTAAACCTATATATACAGCTCACTTATATATAGCTCTATATATAAGGTCACATATATATTAGCTATATATATAGCTCACTATATCAGTAATATAAATAGCTCACTTATATCAGTAATAAAAATATATTAGTAATAAAATGTATTAGTAATATATTAATATATTAGCAATATAGTAATTACTAATATAGTAATACATTAGTAATATAATAAAATATATTAGTAATAAAAATTTCAAATTAACTTAAAAGATAAAATATGTATTATGTAGCCAATATTAGTAAAACTCATGTGAAATTGACATATAAAGGCGTATTAATTGACTTCCATTTTTAAAATCACAGTGAAGAGTGCTTTCTTTCCTCTCTACAAAAGTCCACTTAGGGACTAAAAACATGACAGCCAGTAGCTCAGGACGGTAGAATCCGAGCTGGGCAGCTGGGGGGCATCTTGGGATGAGCATCACAAGCTCCATCAGTCTGTTATCCTCACTGTCCCTCCATGAAGATACACAACAGGAGCGGATTTCTCATGTGGATGTTTCAGGGTTAAGAACAGTAGCCTCCAAGACAACTGGACTTGAGTTGCAGCTCAGCTTCATGACTGAGGGACTGGATGACCGTGGACAAGCTCCTTAATCTTTCTGAGGCTCAGTTTTCTCAATGGGAATAATGATACTTACCATCATAGGACTGTTTTGCAGATTAAATGTAATTATGTAGGCAAAGCATTTTCTACAGTGTTTGGCTCAACTGACGTTAGTTATATTTTGTTATTTTTGTCCTTATGTTGTGTGCCTAAGGTGGTATTGGGTGCTGGGGACGCAGCAATGAACAAGACAGAGTCCCTGGGACACCTCCCCGCCCTGCCCCCACCCCCAGTCCAGTGGTTAAGACTCTGCACTTCCATTGCAGGGGCACAGGTTTGATCTCTGGTCAGGAAACAGAGATGCCACTCAGTGCAGCCAAAAAAAATAAATAAATAAAAAACATTTAAAACCTACAGGGTCCCTGCCCCTCACCACTCCCAGGGATCTAATACCCTGATTCAACTCCCGCTGCCACACTTGATCAAATGAGACTTGAGTTTTCCAGCACCAAATTCAACCTCCATTATATGCATGGCCTTCATCCCTTCCTGCACTGCCTTGTTGAGAAAAGTAACTTTAAATCAAGTAAAATCTTAGATTATAAATTCTTTGAGGGCAAAAATTTAACCTACTTATTCCACTAAATAGCACAACAATATATGTTTGGAAAAAATGAATTGTAATCATCCCTTACATATACAGAGGACTGTTAGTTGTGAAAGCACTTTCATACTTATTTCATTCTGGATAATAACTGGGTGAGTTAGAGAAACAGATGACATTAGAAAAAATTTCAAGGTATATTGGGTCATGAGGTAAGGGATGGGAACAATTTCATGATAGAATAATTTCAAATTATTTCAACAAAATAATCTTAGAAGTTGCAGTGCCTAGAAAAGCCTATAAACCAGAATTCAATTAGAAATCTCTTTGTTTAACTTTTTGTTATGTAAAATTTTTATCATACACAGAAGTCCATCTAGTCAACAGAGGTCCATCTAGTCAAAGCATGGTTTTTCCAGTAGTCAACAAAGGTCTGTCTAGTTAAAGCTATGGTTTTTCCAGGAGTCATGTATGAATGTGAGAGTTGGACTATAAAGAAAGCTGAGTGCCAAAGAATTAATGCTTTTGAACTGTGGTGTTGGAGAAGACTCTTGAGAGTCCCTTGGACTGCAAGGAGATCCAACCAGTCAATCCTAAAGGAAATCAGTCCTGAACATTCATTGGAAGGACTCATGCTGAAGCTGAAGCTCCAATACTTTGGCCACCTGATGCGATGAACCGACTCATTTCAAGCAACCCTGAGGCTGGGAAAGACTGAAGGCAGGAGAAGAAGGCAACGACAGAGGATGAGATGGTTGGATGGCATCACCGACGCGATAGACATGAGTTTGAATAGGCTTCGGGAGTTGGTGATGGACAGGGAAGCCTGACATGCTGCAGTCCATGGGGTCACAAAGAGTCGGACATGACTGAGTGACAGATCTGAGCTGAACTGAAGAGCAGAAGAGCCTCCATGTGTCCAGCACTCAAGGGCTTCCCTGGTGGCTCAGATGGTAAAGAATCCGCCTGCAGTGCAGGAGATGCAGATTCGATCCCTGGATTGGGAAGATCCCCTGGAGAAGGAAATGGTAGCCCACTTCAACATTCTTGCCTGGAGAATTCCATGGACAAAGGGGCCTGGCGAGGTATGGTCCATGGGGTTGAGGAATCCAACACAACTGAGTGACTAACACTTTCACTTTCACAGGACGTTTATACTTTTTAATATTGTAAACAAAGTTGCAATGAATATCTTTATGACTTTGTACACTTGCTCAATTATTTCCTTAAGAGTAAATCCTAAGAGTGAAAAGAAGAGATCATACCTCTTTCAGGTTCTTGTTACATACTGTTCAACAGCCCTCCCGTCCACACTTCATGAAAGTGTCTGTGTTCTAATATTCCACGCACACACAATCCAAATGGTATTATATCCATTTGCAAATGATGGAAATGGGAGTGGGGAACCAGAATCCCTTCTGAGACAGGTAGGGCTGGTATCTCAACAGAGGATTGAGGTGACTCAGATTAAAGAACATGGTCCTCAGTGAGTCAGGGGTGAGGCTGAGTCTGGTTGTGAAAGGTTGTTGTTGAATCACGTGAATACACCAGGATTCTTGGCCCCCGGAGGAGAAGAATTCAAGCCGGGGCCAGAGACGAGGCTTGATCGCTCAGAGCTTTTGTGTAATAAAGTTTTATTAAAGTATAAAGGAGATAGAGAAAGCTTCTGACATAGGCATCAGAAGGGGGCAGAAAGAGTACCCCCCTGCTAGTCTTCAGCTGGATGTTATATAGTCACTAGCAGTCTGTTAATGAAAGAAAGGAATGTCTTAAAATTCAGAATGGCACCAGGCCCCTCACCCATAAGATGCATTTTGGGATAATCTTGGCACCAAATGGTTTATCCTGGGCCATAAAACGATTAACTTGAATCTTGAAGAAGAGCAGACCACCATACAAATAGTTTCATTTACATAGATTAGGGGAACAATATCTGAGTATAACATACTGGTTTGTCAAGTAGGTTCTGGGCCAAGAGGCGGAACCGACTTGGAGACAGAGTTTGGGGTAAAGGCATAGTATATTAGCATAGCTTAAGACAAACATTTCCATAAGAAAAAGGCATTGGTTATCTCTAGGCTCGAGAATAGCTAACTTCAGGCGAAACCGGGTGTCATTATGGCAACACAGTATTTTAAGAGAAACCTCCCTTTAAATTTGTATAGAGAAGGAAAAAATATTGCTAGTTTGTTTCCTCCTGCCACTTAAGAGAGATAAAAATGTCTGACACTTGCAGGCTATTTCCTCCATTTGGAGACCCCTGGCCTTCCTGCCTGTTACCCTCTCAGTTGCACTATCTTCTGCCATTTCCTGGGTGCACGACCTTTGCTGGTGGTCATATGTGTGTGTGGTCGGGGAACACCCAGGGCAGAAACTGAGCCAGTGAGTCAGAACCTCTATGAAGGGTTGTGGTTAGGGCTTGGCACTCTCATTGCCAGGACCTGAGTTCAGTCCCTGGTTGGGAACTAAGATACCACGAGCCAAGACAAAAAACAAAAAACACCTCTAGGAAGTCACTGTCAGTCCTCCAGAGATTTTGGGCAATGTTAATTCTAGTAATGGCAGAAAATAAATTAGTTTGGTATTGTGGGTTGAATTGTGTCACTCCAAAATATATGCTGAAAAAAAAAAATTTTTGTTGAAGTCATAACCACTGGGACATATGACTGTAACCTTATTTGGAAATAGGCTCTTTGAAGATGTAACCAAATAAAGATGAGGTTGTACTGAAGTAGGGTAGGCCCTACTCCAATATGACTGTGTCCTTTATAACTCAAGGAAAATTTGTATGCAGACAGACTGAGGGAAGATGGTCATGTGAAGATGGAGGCAGAGATTAGAATGATGCTACCACAAGTCAAGGGAAGCATGGGGCTACTGGAGCTGGAAGAGGCACAGAGGTCTTCTCAGAGTCTTCAGAGTCAGCCTGGCCCTGCTGACATTTATAGACTTCTGGCCTCCAGAACTGTGAGAGATGAAATTTCTGTTGTTTTAAGTCACCCAGTTTGTGATACTTTGCTAAGCAGCCCAGGACACTAATACTGATGGGGTGGAGTGGTGTGTATACAGGGAATGAAAAGGATTCTAACAAGAACTGACATCATTTACAAAGCTGCAGGAATTTGGCAGATTAACTCATTTTAGGATACCAGAAAGCTATGCTGGATCCTGGGGAAGGGGATGGGAAGAAGACAGTGGGGGTGAAGGGAGGTGGATGGTGCTATGGGACTCAAGGCTTGTAGGGGTTGAGGATATCTGAGGTGAGACCAGAGATGAGGGGAGAGACAAGCTCCAGGGGAAGGCACAGGCCTTATAAGTGAAGTTTCCCATCATTATTACCCAAGGAGTAACTCTGGGAACAGGCCACACTTCTGGATTCCCCAAAGGCAATTTCCCAGGTTTCTCACATCAAGGATTCCTGCAACTGTCTTTCATCTATGAATTCACATTTTGATTTTGTGTCCTCCTGAAAATTTGCCAATCAGAGATTCTGATTAACAAGTGAGAATTAATAATTATTTATTCATTCACTTCAACATTTACTGTATGCCAGGTTTGTGCTACTAGATGAAATGCATTCTCTATTCTTAAGCAGCCTAAACTTAAATAACTCAAGTCAAAATTAAATCACTTGACATTACAGTTAGCATAGGAACCCTAATGAGAGGGAGTGTATGGGTTATATCAGAAGTTTTAAAACATTAAAAATAGCCCTGGGGCCCTTTTTAGTGTGGATAAAGCTGATTTCTTAATTCCAAAAGGTGAAGAGAGAGAAATTTTCCCCCCTAACCTTGTGACCCCTACATAGAGATCACAGACCCTATAATACAAATAAACTAAAAGCAAGATCTGTGCCATTTCTCATAGACCTTCAGATCCAGAGGCAATAAAACTAAAACAAAAAAGAGGATAACAATCGTTGACAAGGATTTGGAGAAATAGGAACCTTCATAAACTGCTGGTGGGAATGTAAATGATGTTGCTTCTCTGGAAAAAGTTTGCTTGTTCCTCAAGAAATTAAGTATAGTTGCTGTATACCTGAAACTGATACAACATTCTTAACTATACTGTAATAAAAACAAATATACAGAGTACATCATGAGAAATGCTGGGCTGGAAGAAGCACAAGTTGGAATCAAGATTGCCGGGAGAAATATCAATAACCTCAGATATGCAGATGACACCACCCTTATGGCAGAAAGTGAAGAGGAACTAAAAAGCCTTTTGATGAAAGTGAAAGAGGAGAGTGAAAAAGTTGGCTTAAAGCTCAACATTCAGAAAACGAAGATCATGGCATCTGGTCCCATCACTTCATGGGAAATAGATGGGGAAACAGTAGAAACAGTGTCAGACTTTATTTTTCTGGGCTCCAAAATCACTACAGATGGTGACTGCAGCCATGAAATTAAAAGACGCTTACTCCTTGGAAGAAAAGTTATGACCAACCTAGATACCATATTGAAAAGCAGAGACATTATCTTGCAAACAAAGGTCCGTCTAGTCAAGGCTATGGTTTTTCATGTGGTCATGTATGGATGTGAGAGTTGGACTGTGGAGAAGGCTGAGCACCGAAGAATTGATGCTTTTGAACTGTGGTGTTGGAGAAGACTCTGAGAATCCCTTGGACTGCAAGGAGATCCAACCAGTCCATTCTGAAGGAGATTAGCCCTGGGATTTCTTTGGAGGGAATGATGCTGAAGCTGAAACTCCAGTACTTTGGCCACCTCATGCGAAGAGTTCCAATTCATTGGAAAAGACTGATGCTGGGAGGGATTGGGGGCAGGAGGAAAAGGGGACGACAGAGGATGAGATGGCTGGATGGCATCACCGACTCAATGGATGTGAGTTTGAGTGAACTCCAAGAGTTTGTGATGGACAGGGAGGCCTGGCGTGCTGTGATTCATGGGGTCGCAGAGAGTCAGACACGACTGAGTGACTGAACTGAACTGAACTGAATAAAAACAAAACAAAATAGAGCTACTATATGATCCAGCATTAGTATACTTAAAGAGGTGAATTTAATTGTATGTAGTTGTACCTCAATAATAACAACAAAAAAAAAGGTTTCCAGCCCATCTCTGGGCTCTATCCATGCATCTCCCATCTCCAAAAGAAACCACTTTCAACAGTCTCTAATGCATTCTTCCCCAAAGACATAGCTATCTATAGATGTATAGATACATAGATTTGCAGGGGTATAATTTAAAGATTCTATACCTTCACTTTCACTTTTCACTTTCATGCATTGGAGAAGAAAATGGCAACCCACTCCAGTGTTCTTGCCTGGAGAATCCCAGGGATGGGGGAGCCTGGTGGGCTGCCGTCTATGGGGTCGCACAGAGTCGGACACAACTGAAGCGCCTTAGCAGCAGCAGCAGCAGCATAAGGGAATATTATTCTGGATATTTCATATATGAATGAATCATGCAATAGATGATCTTTTGTGTTTGCCTTTTATTTAGCATAATGTCTTCAAGGTTCATCCATGCTATAGCATGTATCAGAATTTCATGTTTTTTAACTGAAATATAATTGATGTACATACAATATTATATGTTACAGATGTACAATATAGTTATTCACAATTTTTAAAGATTGGGATTTCATTTCTTTTTATGTCCAAATAATTTCCATTGTACAGATATAGCACATTTTGCTCATTCATTTGTCAGTTGATGGACATTTGGGTTGTTTCTATTCTTTGGCTGTTGTGAATGACGCCGATATGAATATTTGTGTACAAGTTTTTATATGGACATGTGTTTTCAGTTCTCTTGAGTGTATAACTAAGAGTGGTAACTCTGTTTGATAGTTGGAACGGCCAAAATGTTTTCCGAAGTGGCTGCATCATTTTACAGCCCCACTAGCAACGTATAAGGACTCTAGTTTCTCCACATTTTTGGCAAAACTATTTATTGTCTTTCTTATTTCTGCTGTCCTACTGTCTGAAGTGGTATCACATCATGGTTTTGATTTCCCCAGCAGCAGCAGCAGCAGCAGCAGCAGTGACTAATGATGTTGAGTGTCTTTTCATATGTATATTGGCTATTTGTATATCTTTTTCTGAAAAATGTCCATGGAACTCCTTTACCCATTGAATATATTCAACTCATAAGTTGAATATGAGTTCTTTTATTTATTGGTTGTGCTGCACTTAATGTGGGATCTTAGTTCTCTGATCAGGGATGGAGCCTGGGCCCTCAGCAGTGAGAGTGCAGAGTCCTAGCCACTGGACTACCAGGGAATTCCCTAGATTTTTTTTTTTTAATTTGAGCCTTACTTGTTCAAACTTTCTATGTGGGAATCCTATATAGCCTGGGGTGAGGGGGAACTCCTCCAGAGAAGCTTTGTAAAAAGCTCCTTCAAAGAACCAACAATCCATTCCTAATTTTTGTTGATGTTCCCTCTTGCATTTTCCCAGATCACATATAGTATACATCCCACTCTCAAATTCACAGAATCATAAATTCTCACTGGAAACTGTTTACTCAAGTCAAGAAAGCAGGTAGAGACAAACACTTATCACTGACTCTCCCTTTGCTGATTTCTCCAGGCCCGCCTTCCCTCCCTGAAGAGTGTAGCCTCGAGGGTCCTGCTCTATGCTAGGTTTTGATTATCAAGACTGGTCAGCACCCTCAGGACAGCCGTGGCTTTAGGGACAAACACTTAAACAACAGCACTGGTTTTCAGGCTTGTCTTTGTTCTTTGCTTTGCATGTTTGTTTGTCTTTTGCCCCTGTAGACTTCCCTGTCTTTATTTTTCTTTTTCTTCAAGCTGTGCTGTGCATGTAAAAGAATGCTTGCTATGTTTTAGGTGTCTTGTTTTGGGAAGATTGTCCCATTATCTAGCTGTTACCTCACCTGACATAGAACTTCAAGGGAGAAAAGCGCACACATTGACAAACCACGCGATTTCCAGTGTTCACTGCCGCACCAAAGCCTTTTATGGATCCATTTGCTCCAGAAGATTAGCTAATCAGATAATGGATTCCTTACTGCTATTAGATACCGAATGTATGACCTTTCTGGGTAACCTAGAACCTTGACCCACTAGAATGCATCACCCTTAAGAAGGGGTTGAAGACATGAAATCAGTGCTGAATCTTTCAAGTAGTCAGGAGGAGAGAGGTTGGAGACAAAAGTTTTTCTGAGACCCTTAAATCAATCACCCTCTACCTAATTCTCTGACATGGGGCTTTAGGGGAAGATGTGTGAAACATGATGTCTGTCGCACAAGTGCTCAATAAACACTTGCTGACTGAATGCTGAATGTGTAACTGAGTCATTGTGTCACAAGACAGCTCCGATTTTCTGCAGTCAACTTCCCTCTATTGAGGTGACAAATTCCCCAGGCTAGTGTTAGAGAATGAGTCTGTTAAAATGTTGATATCCAGAAATGAAGTACACTGGGGTGGTATGCAACAGATTGTCATTTCAGATTAGTCAAAGAAAGTTTCTTGTACAGGATGTACTTGGGTTGAACGGTGAAAGAAAAAGGTGGGCTGCTCCAAAGCTTACCTATGAATTATGAATGGTAAATCTGATAATTATGAAACATCTGCTATGTACCATCACTATTCTAAGTTCTCTCCATGTATCAATTTATGTAATCATCCCAACAACACTAAGAGCTGGGTATTACCATAATTCTATTTTATAGATGAGGAGCTGAAGCACAAAGAACTTAAGTAACTCTTAAGTAAGAGAGTTACTTACTTAAGAGAGCTGGAATTTAAACCCAGCAGCGTAGCCCATGAATTCCTGTGCTAACCTCTTACGCCATAGCGCCTCAGTGGGAACCTAGATTATATCACACAGAGCACGTATTATTCCACAAAACATGTCCTGGGAAGCCTCAGAACCTTGCCTGTGCTTGTGTAAACTCTTGGAATGACCTATTCTCTCTTTATCTGGTGAACTCATTCATCTCTCCAGACTCAGCTTAGATGTTTGGTGCCTCCAGAAACGGACTCAAGATTAGACAATGGTAGCAAGGACAAATGGGAGGGAAAAAATCTATAGTCTATGATTAAAAAGCCAAATACTGGGACTTCCTTGGTGGTCCAGTGGTTAAGATTCCAAGCTTCCATTGCAGGGGGCACAGGTTCGATCCCAGGTCAGGGAAGATCCCACATGCAGTGCAACATGGCCAAGAAGTTTTTCAGATCAGATCAGATCAGATCGGTCGTTCAGTCATGTCCGACTTTCTGCGACGCCATGAATCGCAGCACGCCAGGCCTCCCTGTCCATCACCAACTCCCGGAGTTCACTCAGACTCAAGTCCATCAAGTCAGTGATGCCATCCAACCATCTCATCCTCTGTCGTCCCCTTCTCCTCTTGCCCCCAATCCCTCCCAGCATCAGAGTCTTTTCCAATGAGTCAACTCTTCGCATCAGGTGGCCAAAGTACTGGAGTTTCAGCTTTAGCATCATTCCTTCCAAAGAAATCCCAGGGCTAATCTCCTTCAGAATGGACTGGTTGGATCTCCTTGCAGTCCAAAGGACTCTCAAGAGTCTTCTCCAACACCACAGTTCAAAAGCATCAATTCTTCGGCGCTCAACTTTCTTCACAGTCCAACTCTCACATCCATACATGACCACAGGAAAAACCATAGCCTTGACTAGACGAAACTTTTTTGGCAAAGTAATATCTCTGCTTTTCAATATGCTATCTAGGTTGGTCATAACTTTCCTTCCAAGGAGTAAGCATCTTTTAATTTCATGGCTGCAGTCACCATCTGCAGTGATTTTGGAGCCCAGAAAAATAAAGTCTGACACTGTTTCCACTGTTTCCCCATCTATTTCCCATGAAGTGATGGGACCGGATGCCATGATCTTCGTTTTCTGAATGTTGAGCTTTAAGCCAACTTTTTCACTCTCCACTTTCACTTCCATCAAGAGGCTTTTTAGTTCCTCTTCACTTTCTGCCATAAGGGTGGTGTCATCTGCATATCTGAGGTTATTGATATTTCTCCCGGCAATCTTGATTCCAGCTTGTGCTTCTTCCAGTCCAGCGTTTCTCATGATGTACTCTGCATAGAAGTTAAATAAGCAGGGTGACAATATACAGCCTTGATGAACTCCTTTTCCTGTTTGGAACCAGTCTGTTGTTCCATGTCCAGTTCTAACTGTTGCTTCCTGACCTGCATACAGATTTCTCAAGAGGCAGGTCAGGTGGTCTGGTATTCCCATGTCTTTCAGAATCTTACACAGTTTATTGTGATCCACACAGTCAAAGGCTTTGGCATAGTCAATAAAGCAGAAATAGATGTTTTTCTGGAACTCTCTTGCTTTTTCCACGATCCAGTGGATGTTGGCAATTTGATCTCTGGTCCCTCTGCCTTTTCTAAAACCAGCTTGAACATCTGGAAGTTCACGGTTCACATATTGCTGAAGCCTGGCTTAGAGAATTTTGAGCATTCCTTTACTAGCGTGTGAGATGAGTGCAATTGTGCTGTAGTTTGAGCATTCTTTGGCATTGCCTTTCTTTGGGATTGGAATGAAAACTGACCTTTTCCAGTTCTGTGGCCACTGCTGAGTTTTCCAAATTTGCTGGCATATTGAGTGCAGCACTTTGACAGCATCATGTTTCAGGATTTGAAATAGCTCAACTGGAATTCCATCACCTCCACTAGCTTTGTTCATAGTGATGCTTTCTAAGGCCCACTTGACTTCACATTCCAGGATGTCTGGCTCTAGGTCAGTGATCACACCATCGTGATTATCTGGGTCATGAAGATCTTTTTTGTACAGTTCTTCTGTGTATTCTTGCCATCTCTTCTTAATATCTTCTGCTTCTGTTAGGTCCATACCATTTCTGTCCTTCCTCGAGCCCATCTTTGTATGAAATGTTCCTTTGGTATCTCTAATTTTCTTGAAGAGATCTCTAGTCTTTCCCATTCTGTTGTTTTCCTCTATTTCTTTGCATTGATCACTGAAGAAGGCTTTCTTATCTCTTCTTGCTATTCTTTGGAACTCTGCATTCACATGCTTATATCTTTCCTTTTCTCCTTTGCTTTTTGCTTCTCTTCTTTTCACAGCTATTTGTAAGGCCTCCCCAGACAGCCATTTTGCTTTTTTGCATTTCTTTTCCATGGGGATGGTCTTGATCCCTGTCTCCTGTACAATGTCACCAACCTCATTCTATGGTTCATCAGCCTCTCTATCTATCAGATCTAGGCCCTTAAGTCTATTTCTCACTTCCACTGTGTAATCATAAGGGATTTGATTTAGGTCATACCTGAATGGTCTAGTGGTTTTCCCTACTTTCTTCAATTTCAGTCTGAATTTGGCAATAAGGAGTTCATGATCTGAGCCACAGTCAGCTCCTGGTCTTGTTTGGTTGACTGTATAGAGCTTCTCCGTCTTTGACTGCAAAGAATATAATCAATCTGATTTCAGTGTTGACCATCTGGTGATGTCCATGTGTAGAGTCTTCTCTTGTGTTGTTGGAAGAGGGTGATTGCTATGACCAGGACATTTTCTTGGCAAAACTCTGTTAGCCTTTGCCCTGCTTCATTGTATATTCCAAGGCCAAATTTGCCTGTTACTCCAGGTGTTTCTTGACTTCCTACTGGGCGGGTCATGGTGGAGAGATCTGACAGAATGTGGTCCACTGGAGAAGGGAATGGCAAACCACTTCAGTGTTCTTGCCTTGAGAACCCCATGAACAATACGAAAAGGCAAAATGATAGGATACTGAAAGAGAAACTCCCCAGGTCAGTAGGTGCCCAATATGCTACTGGAGATCAGTGGAGAAGTAACTCCAGAAAAAATGAAGGGATGGAGCCAAAGCAAAAAGAATACCCAGCTATGGATGTGACTGGTGATAGAAGCAAGGTCCGATGCTGTAAAGAGCAATATTGCATAGGAACCTGGAATGTCAGGTCCATGAATCAAGGCAAATTGGAAGTGGTCAAACAAGAGATGGCAAGAGTGAATGTCAACATTCTAGGAATCAGCAAACTGAAATGGACTGGAATGGGTGAATTTAACTTGACCATTATATCTGCTACTTCGGGCAGGAATCCCTCAGAAGAAATGGAGTGGCCATCATGGTCAACAAAAGAGTCCAAAATGCAGTACTTGGATGCAATCTCAAAAACGACAGAATGATCTCTGTTTGTTTTCAAGGCAAACCATTCAATATCACGTAATCCAAGTCTATGCCCCAACCAGTAACACTGAAGAAGCTGAAGTTGAATGGTTCTATGAAGACCTACAAGACCTTTTAGAACTAACACCCAAAAAAGATGTCCTTTTCATTATAGGGGACTGGAATGCAAAAGTAGAAAGAAGTTTTTAAAAAATATCAAAATCAACTAATTATTATAATCTGATTATAGGCTGATTATTATGCTGCCAACATGGAGACATCTATGTTGCCTGTTGGCCTGTAGATCTGGGGGACTGGGCTGAGATCTTGTGTGTGTATGTGGGGGGTTGGGTGGGTGGTGGGGGTGGCAGGTAGGAGGATTGGTTGTTTTAAGAATTTTAGGAAGGGCTCTTTGCATCCTATTCCCTAGCTTGCCTTTAATTAGGACTGTTTTTGTTCCTGAACCAAACTTGGGCTCCCTTGGCTGTCTGCGGTAAAGCTAACCTACTGACACCAGTTGTGGTAAAGGAAAGTGCAGCATTTATCACAGGGCACTAAGCAAAGAATTTAGGGCAGCCAGTGCTTGACAGACTTCCCCAAGGCTTCAGGGAAAGGTTTTTAAAGACAGTGCGAGGGAGGTGGATTGTGGGATGCGTGATCACCTTATGCACATTCTTCTGATTAGTTGGTGGTGAGGTAATCAGGAGTCAATATCATTGGCCTTCTGATTCCAACTGGTCTGGGGTCTATGTGCTTGCGAGGGGCATACAAAGAACTTCTTAAAACAGTTCTAATGACAAGGCTCAGAACATTACCTATTGTCCTTGAGAAGGAACTTAAAGGACCTTGACTTTATTGTGCTTGACTGTTTTCCTTTCTGCATTTTCTTACTTCTCTGATTAAATTTATTCTCAGACTAAAGTTTTTCTACAGATGAAAGGTAGGTGCAAGACATGGTGGGGGGCATGGTGGGGTTGGGGGGGGCAGTTCCTGCTCCAGGAAGGCCCCATAGGGCCCTGCTCAGTTACATTTCATCTGAGAAAGAAACTGAAGTGGCTGGTGGGAAGCACGCTGCAGTCGACTTAATGGGATGTGGCGGCCATACAAAACCTGCCTGCCCAAATATGTCTTTCTTCTGTGTGAAACCTCTACACTTTGGGGCTTCCCTGATGGTTCAGATGGTAAAGAGTTCGTCTGCATTGCAGGAGGTGTGGGCTCAATCCCCGAGTCAGGAAGATCCCCTGGAGAAGAGAATGGCAACCCACTCCAGTATCCTTACCTGAGAAATCCCATGGACAAAGGAGCCTGGTGGGCTATAGTCCATGGGGTTTTCCAAGAATCAGAAATGACTTAGCAACTAAACAACACAACACTTGAGTTGGTACAATGTGCTAGGCACCATGTTAAGTGTGTTTCCACGTTTGTCTCATTTAATCCTTATAGCAATCCCAAGAATGAGAATTATTACACATTTTGCAGATGAGAACAACTGGCCTCTGAGAAATAACAGACATTCACCTTGGTGGGCTCAAAAAATGGCAAAGTCAGGACTCAAGTCCAGGTCAGGATGCTAGAACCCATACTCATTGATGTTTTAATTGCTCTGGCATGCAGAATTTTTTTAGATGTGGCATGTGTGATCTAGTTCCCCCTGAGATCAGTTCCCAGACCAGGGATGAAACCCAGGCTCCTTGCTTTGCAAGCATATAACCTTAACCACTGGACCTCCAAGGAAGTTCCTAGAATCTATACTCTTAACTATTTCTTACACTTCCTGTGTAGATAGCCTTTCCTACTGCTTCTTGAGAGTGAAAGGGGCTCTCAGGGGCAACAATGACTTTACTAGCAAAGTCCTGATGAGGGAAATAGCACTTTTCAGCGCATGGTATGCTTGAAGGATACCAACTTTGTCCCAGGAGAGAAGGGAAATCTAAGCAGAGTCTCTGATTTGCTGGGGTCAAAGAGTCCCTTCTCTGGCCAGACAGTGCCAGCTTCCGACAATCCGAGGGGCCCAGGACTGCACGCTCGCCCGGCCTGCTCCTGGCTCCCCTCCAGCAGGCTGGTGCTGGAGCTTTCCCAAGGCTGTCTGTCCTTCTGCCCGTTCACCAACCAGGGGCCAAGGGGCACACCGCCGGGGGCTGTCCAACGCCAGAGGAAGGGAGTGGGCAAACACCTGCTGGCCAGCCGAGCCAAGTCTCGAGGGGCTGGATCCGCTCTCCCCTCAAAGCTGACTCAGCTGGAAACTGCTCTGGGCCACCCTCACCTTTACTCTGGAGCAGGGAGAGGCCCATGGCCAAGCCAACAAACTGACCGCAGGGACCAGTATTCCTGCTCGCTGGGCGGGGCTCGGTGGGAGAGTTTGGAAGTGACTTGGGGGCACCAGGCCTGCGGGGACTCCAGGGCACCTCAGAGGCCACCCTCTTCCAGGTCTTAGTAGAGGGGTTTGTCTGTGAGGTCCTTGGGGTCCTGTCTCAGACTTTGTCTCATGTGGAGGGGCCTCCAGCAGGCAGTGGTCCCAGAATTCCATAAGGCAGCTGCTCCACCTTCCCGAGATTGACCACAGAGCTACCCATGTCCTGGGAAGCGCCCCAAACCTGGGCGGGCCAGAATCGTAAACCTCCCTTTGGGTCGCAGACTCCTGTCCTGTGTCCAGCACACCACCCTCTCCCCACCCTCTCACCACGCCCCCCCCCCCCCCCCCCCCCCCCCCGCCACACACACACACATATCAGAGGAGTCAGGCTGCCTGCGGCAGCTGTCTGTCTGCACTCTTCAGGGCTCTGGCTGCAACAGGGACTGCGAGGGCAGGAAGGAGGTGAAAGGTCTCCCTAAGCCTCCACCTGCACTCATGAGGTCACCAAAGCTGGATTAGGCAGGGAGATCCAGAGTGACTGAGTCTTTCCAAAAGCTGGGAAGGGAGCAGGTCATGCCCTGGTTACAAACACGTCAAGACCTGAGCAGTCAGGTCTGACGCTTTGAGTGGCTTCTCAGAAGCACTCTCTCCTTGGGGATAGTATCTATCATGACTGATCTTGCTTTTATATATATATAAGATGGTGTGTTTTGGGTACTGGGAGTCCCAGGGTAGGTGGTGGGCATCATGATTAGCCTGGGACATCATGCCCAGAAGTGGCCACGTGGACGTGAAATAGCAAGCATGTTGAGACTGGCTGTGCTGACAACACCCACCCTAACCTTCTGTCTTGCACAACCTGGAAACTCCAAAGGTTTAAGAGAATAAGCCAAACCCTGTCCTCAGCTGTGGTCAGAAGGCTGGTGTCCAGCCCTCAGCCATCCTTGTAAATATCACCTTTGCCACCTTTCCTACTGTTTACGCTTCTGATAGAGCAGTGAGATACCTCCAGGCCTCTCAAGGTCAGAATGGGTTCAGTGCCTCTTAGCTTTGTCCCCTCACTTCTGACTCATTGCCTCTGGAAGCTGAAGGGTGAATAAATACAAGCCCTGGCTAAGGCTGAAACTTCTCATCAGGGCTGCCAGCATCCAGAGCATGTCCATAGCTAGGACACATGAGAATCAAGACTCAAACCAGGCTTGCCATCAATGTAGGATGCCAGCCTGGGGTCATGAGTGTCTTCAGAAGGTGGTATCCAGATGTGGCAAGATAGGGAAGGTCAATATGGGGCTCCTACTGTCATGGTATGTAGATTTCCTTACTCATACACAGACACACACACATCCCACATCAGCAAAGACTCTTTTCGTGTGGTGGGAGTCCAGCAGATAGTTGTTAGATGAAAAAATTTCCCTGAGTTTTGGACTCAAAAAGAGTCAAAAGTAGGTCATAAACAAGTGCAACTCTTTGCGCGATTGGAGGCAACTAATTCTCACTGTGAAGCTTCCCAGGTGACTCAGTGGTAAAGAATGAATGCACCTGCCAATGCAGGAGACGCAAGAGGCACAGATTCAATTCCTGGGTCAGGAAGATCCCTTGGAGAAGAAAATGGCAATCCACTCCATTTTTCATTGCCTTGGAAATCCCATGGACAGAGGAGCCTGGCAGGCTACAGTCCATGGGGTCGCAAAGGAGTCAGACACGACTGAGCACACACACAATTCCCACTATGCTTTTCCATCACTGGACCTTATCCTTAGTGTTCCTGCTTCCTCTACCTGGAATGTTCCCCATTTTTTACTCGGCTATTTCCTTTTCATCCTTTTAGTTTCAGTCTAGATCTCACGTCTTCCAGGGAATCTTTACTGATTCTTTGAGTCTGGATTCTGTCCCTCTTATGTGCCCCATCTGCCTCTACTTCCTTCCTGTATTAGCATCTACCACATGGGATTTGTAATTACCTGTTTCCTAGCCTGTGTCCCTCCTTAGACCATGAGCCTTGAGGGCAGTGACTGCACCTTGTTCATGCCCATGCCCCTGTGCTTAGCATACAGTAGATGCTCACTAGATATGTATGAGAGGAATGTCTTAGGGACACTGATTCTTCTT